>NC_052157.1:152991003-153291003 GCF_902713615.1 Scyliorhinus canicula | reverse complement strand
GCTGGTAAATGACAGTTAACATTGACACCATGTGAGTGCAGGTTTGATCACCGACCCACTCCCCTTGACCTTCAATAGGGCGGCCATTGCTGAGTGCCCAGTCAGCCAGCTCCAGAGGAATCAGCGTGGCCCAGAAACGTAGCTAGAGCAGTTACATCAACACCTTGCTTACAGGAACTGGACAGAGAGTGGACAGCCGGGTCCTTCAAAGCTTCTGCACTATTTACAAGAGATTCAAATCAGGGCTGTGACAGAATACTCACCATTTACCCGGGATACCCACAACAACTCTCAGCACCATCCAGTACATGATTGTTCCTCTACCATTCGAATCAATCTCCACCCTATTCCCTGCGTCCGCATTGTGACTGTGATGTGTATCATCTACAGGATGCAGAAAGCTGCTGAGGTCACATCAACAACATCTCCAGCTCCAGCTCCAGCTGCCTCCGAGAAGGGGAAGAGTGTGAATGTAGAAGAACCTTCATCATCGCCAAATGGACGTCCAACTCACACACCATCCTGCCTTGACCATATAATCATCATTGCGACATTGTCCCTGGGTCGGAATCCGGGAATTCCCTGTCTATTACCATTGTGAAAGCACCAGCACCATAAGAACAGGAATGAGGGGACCCACCACCAACACCCTCTCAGGGTAACCAGGAAGAGGCAATAAATACAGCATTAGCAAAACCTAAAACAACAGAATGTTTAAAAAACCCGAGTGGGAGTGTAAACATCAGGCTAGGGCAGAATCAGGGTCAGCTGTGATAACTCCTGCAGTCAAATAGCCTGGCAACAATTACTGCCAAGGCTCATTCACAAAGAACGTCCAATTGGGAAGGATATTGACACACGGGGAGCTATATTGCAATGAGGAGCCAAACTCTACAGGCGGATTTAGAAGGTGGGGAATGTTGGAGAGATTGGCGGCGTTACATTGTGGGAATAGTTAGTTTTAGTCAATGAGTTTAAACTGTTGGACTCACCAATGCAGCACACAGCAACTTTAGCAGAGTTGACAGCCTGCTCTGGATGACTGGCTCCCAGAGCGTTACCCACATGAACAGTTGCAGCCACACTGTATCCCAGAGGAAACTGCAGGAGAAAGAATACAAAGGATGATCCTCTCAATTTAATCTGTTGCTGCAAGTAACTGTTCCATCAATATAGCTGTGGGGAGGATGTGTCAGCAAAGAGGTCAGGAAGGGCAGAGGTCCACTGTCTCCTTTGTGCTGAGTTACCTGATCTCAGTTGGGAAGTGGTTGGTTTTACAATTAACCTCGTTAACCCCCACCCCCACCATCACCCTCTGGATTTCCGAAAGGAAGAAAATCAGTCGGAGTTTCTGCTCTAAATTACGATCTGGTAATCTTACTATGGGATATCTACGCCATGAATCCCAAAAGCATGGAGCGGATATGTGAATCCCTCCTTTTCATCCTTTGATCCGAGCATCAAACTGCCTGATGATACGAGATATAATCCCACCAGCCTCATCCTATCCTGTCTCGGCCACCTTCTTTCAAACTAGTAACTTTCCACAGGCTGTGTGCTCCTCTAGTCTCTTGCCCGTCGTCTCCCCATTGGCGGCCTTGCCTTCAGCCGTGTCGGCCCAAACCTCTGGGATTCATTGCCCTGAATGTCTCTACCTGTCTTCCTATCCATCCTTTCAGACAGTGGCTGGGATTCTACGACCCGCCTGCCGCGTTTTCTTCAGTTTCCCGCTCCTTTTCACTTGGTATCATCCACAAACTTCTCTGTTCCTTTCTGAAACTGCTTTTCGTCTCTGCCTTCTCCAGGACAGATATTAGAACGACGGCTGTGACAGCAATGGCAACGCATGCCCCTGGCATAAATATGGATCGTCAGTGGCCCCATGGAGTTTCCCAGCAGGTGAAATGCAAGAGCTTCCTAGTATCTCAGTTAAGGGGGGTCAGCCTTCAAGAATGATTCTTTTATACAGAGCCTCCATTAACAAGGTAATGTGGCCCATCCCCCCCCCCCCTCCCCCACCCCCACCCCCGCCGTCTACGTCAATGGCTCAGAAGTCGAGTTGGTCAATAGCTTTAAGTTCCTGGGGGTCACCATCACCCACAGTCTGTCCTGGTCCACTCACGTCGATGCATCAGTCATGAAAGCCCAACAACATCTCTAATTCCTACGGAAGCTAAATAAATTTAGCATGTCTTCATCGACTCTCACACTCTTTCTACAGATGCACCATAGAGAGCATCCTATCCTGCTGCATTAGAGCCTGATATGGCAACTGCTCAGCCCAAGATCGCAAGAAACTGCAGGGTGTGGTGAACTCAGCCCAACGCGTCACACAAGCTTGCCATCCTCCCATTGATTCTGTGTACACATCGCCTCAGGAAGGCAGACAGCATTATCAGAGACCCCTCCCACCCAGGCTTTTCCCTTTTCCAGAGCCTTATATCAGAAGGTATAGAAATCTGAAGACACACACATCCAGACATAGGAACAGCTTCTTCCCCACAGCTACTAGACTCCTCAACGACTCTCCCTCGGACTGATCTGTCCCCTGTAAGAACACTATTCACGACGCCCTATGCTGCTCTTGTTCCGCACTGTAACCAATCACTATTTGTCAATGTTCTCTGTTGATTATTCTTTTGTCTACTATGCATGTACTGTGTCATTTGAAGCCGCGGCAGCTGGCGAAACCTCCCCTACCGACAAAAGAACCTTAGTAGAAAAGGCTGAGATATTGAGGTTGCAAGTACTTTAGTCAGTTATTTATCGGAGGAGATAAAAGGGACGGGAAAAAAAATGGTCCCCACTGCTTCTAAGTTGTTCGGAAGAGTTATAGGGGACAATAGTCCTAAAAAAGCCCCCATTGCTTTCAAGCGTGCTGCAGAGCTTCCCTCAGTCTCGAGGGGCAACCGAGCTCCACCAGTTACGTCTACTGAAAATCTGTTCAGAGATCTCAAATCGCCTTGTAATCTGCCATTTGATTCGTCCGAAGCAAATGCGAAAAGTTGAATTCAAAAACAACAAAGCAAATAATCCCTTGGAAATATAAAGAGGGTTTTGGGGAAAAATACCCGAATATTCCTTCAGCGGATGAAAGGTCATAAAAAAATTACAGAGAGGAAAGTTGGCGAAGCCGTCAAATCTGTTTTTTAAACCTCAGCTATATCTCAATTCACCAATGCAAACAACTCCGCCACAGGCGGAAGCAGAAATAATTCTAACTAAGACTGTACCGGTATCATTGCTGCAAGCTGCTGCTGACATGACAACTATGGCTACTCTGGGCGGGATTCTCCGACCCCCCCCCCCCCCCCCACCCCCCCTCCCCCCCCCCCCCCCCCCCCCGGCCGGGTCGGAAAGTCGGCGAAGGGCGACGTGAATCCCGCCCCGCCGCTCCGACGTCGGCTGCCGGATTCTCCGCCGCCAGTTTTTGGGCGGGAGCGGGGATTCCGCTGCGCCGGTCGGGGGCCGTTGGCAGTGCCCCCCCCCCCCCCCCCCCCCCCCCCCCCCCCCGGCGATTCTCCAGGCACCGTTGGGCCAAGCGGCCGCCCGTTTTCAGCCAGTCCCACCGGCGTGGATTAGATAAGGTCCATACCGGCAATACCTGGCTTTGATGGCGGCTGGCAGAGTCCTCAGGGGGGCGCGGGGGGATCCGTCCCCGGGTGGGGGGGGGGGGCACTGTGGCCTGGCTCACGATCGAGGCCCATCGATCTGCGGGCGGGCCTGTGCCATGGGGGCTCTCTTTCCCTCCACGCCGGCCTCTGTAAGGCACCGCGATGGCTGGCGTGGAGAAGAAACCACCTTCGCATGCGCAGGAAACACGGCAGCGGTTCTGTGCATGCGCCAGAACAGGCTGGCGCTCCTGCGCATGTGCCAACTCACACCGGCTGGCGGAGGCCCTTCGGCGCCGGTTGGCGCAGCGCCAACCTCTCCAGCGCCGGCCTCGCCCCTGGAAGTGTGGAGGGTTCTGCACTTGCAGGGCAGCCCCACGCCGGAGTGCTTCACGCCGCTCTTTGGCGCCGGTACGGCCCACCCCACCGATTGTGCGAGAATCCCGGCCCATGATACAGACTCCACAAGGGGAGTCTGGCCAACAAGACTCTCACTCTGAGGCCGGCCAAAGCATTCTGCTAACCCCGTTTCCTAATCCTCGCGATGCAGGCTCCGATATTATCACTACACGAGGTTTTGAACAAAGAAAGCCTGTTAACTTGAACAATACGAAAAAGACGAACCTAGTGGCAGACAAAATGTAATACAACTTAACCCACTAAGCGGCAAACAATTTAAAGCTGAAGCAAACCAAAGCGCCAGAAATGATGTAACAATCACTAAATTTCAATCCGACGGAGATTGGGTTTGTGATTCGTCAGATCCCGAACAAATTTATCAATGGTCCAAAGAACTCTCACATCCTAAAATGGGAGGTTTAGCCACCTGGGAACAGCAGCCACTAAACAATTCCAGCAGAGAGAGAATAATCGTTTTTGTGGTGAAGACAGCCATTATGCGGTTTCATGCCCTTTCGAATTACAGGGGGGTCGCATTACATGATTATAAAATGGACTCTTACGATCGAGACCTGCCCCCTGACTCTTTCAGTCCCAAAAGGGCGCAGCGCGACACAAACCAACATGAGCAGTTTTGAGAGAAACTACATTTTACGTCCACCATGCAAACACTGTAAATCCATCATCTTCGTTCCTTGGGAAACAGCAAAAGGGGGGAGGATATGAAAAACATGATTATGTGGAAGTAGCAGAGGCAACTTCAGCCAGGAAGGCTACAGCCACCCAACACAATAGTTCCCTGCCAGTAGCTGTCTTCTATCTATCATCCCACTCCTCTGCTACTTCATTGTGGTGGTATGATTAACAAAGCTGCCTGCCATTGGTGCAGAACACCGGCTTATCATTGGCCATGGTCGGTCATGTGCCTCTCGTCCGATTGGTTGAGACCAGTCATGTGACGGCTCCCCGATTGGTTGAGAGGCTGAGTTAACGCCGCCTCCAGGGCGAGGTATAAATACCCAGTACGCCCGGCGGTCGTCTATTTACTGTAGTCGACCGCAGGGCTAACATCTAGCTTATTAAAGCCTAACATTTGTACAGCAACTCGTCTCGCGTTCAATTGATGGTTTTGCACTGAGTGCTGAGCTTGTGGCATTTGAGTGCTACAGTGAGAGTTTGGTGACTGAGGGAGTAAAAGGGTTATTTAAAGTCTAGTATTTCTTTTATTTAGTTAATTAACTTAAAAGTTGCTGTTTGGTCTATAAGAAGGTGAATTTTGAATCAGCTTTAAACAAGGTTCTACTTGGACTTGCTTGCAGCTGGAGCTTGTTAATTAGTTAATTGCATTAGGCCAGTTTTTAGAAGCTAGAGTCACAGTATAAATAGGGGCTAGATACAGTGCAGACTTTGTTTGCACTGAGTGCTGAGCTTGTGGCATTTGAGTGCTACAGTGAGAGTTTGGTGACTGAGGGAGTAAAAGGGTTATTTAAAGTCTAGTATTTCTTTTATTTAGTTAATTAACTTAAAAGTTGCTGTTTGGTCTATAAGAAGGTGAATTTTGAATCAGCTTTAAACAAGGTTCTACTTGGACTTGCTTGCAGCTGGAGCTTGTTAATTAGTTAATTGCATTAGGCCAGTTTTTAGAAGCTAGAGTCACAGTATAAATAGGGGCTAGATACAGTGCAGACTTTGTTTGCACTGAGTGCTGAGCTTGTGGCATTTGAGTGCTACAGTGAGAGTTTGGTGACTGAGGGAGTAAAAGGGTTATTTAAAGTCTAGTATTTCTTTTATTTAGTTAATTAACTTAATAGTTGCTGTTTGGTCTATAAGAAGGTGAATTTTGAATCAGCTTTAAACAAGGTTCTACTTGGACTTGCTTGCAGCTGGAGCTTGTTAATTAGTTAATTGCATTAGGCCAGTTTTTAGAAGCTAGAGTCACAGTATAAATAGGGGCTAGATACAGTGCAGACTTTGTTTGCACTGAGTGCTGAGCTTGTGGCATTTGAGTGCTACAGTGAGAGTTTGGTGACTGAGGGAGTTAGGTGAGGAGGGAGTAAGGTGCTCCTTACATTTCATTTCCTATATTTATCAAAGAGCGTGAAGGGAGCCAGGAGTTTAGAGTACAGCTGACTGGAAGCAGAGTCGGAGGGCGGAGGTCCAGTTGGTCCACAGGGCAGCTAATTCTGTAAAGTAAGAGGGGATGGAGGCTAGGGCAGTTGCATGCTCCTCCTGTAGGATGTGGGTGGTGAGGGATACCACTGGTGTCCCCGCTGACTATACCTGCGGGAAGTGCACCCAACTCCAGCTCCTCAGAGACCGTGTTAAGGTACTGGAGCTGGAGCTGGATGAACTTCGGATCATCCGGGAGGCAGAGGGGGTCATAGAGAAGAGTTACAGGGAGGTAGCCACACCAAAGGTACTGGACAAGAGTAGCTGGGTTACAGTCAGGGGAAAGAAAACTAACAGGCAGACAGTGCAGGGATCCCTCGTGGCCATTCCCCTTCAAAACAAGTATACCGTTTTGGATGCTGTTGGGGGGGATGACCTACCGGGGGAAGGCCCCAGCGGCCAGGTCTCTGGCACTGAGTCTGGCTCTGGGGCTCAGAAGGGAAGGGGGGAGCATAGAAAAGCAATAGTAATAGGAGATTCAATGGTTAGGGGAATAGATAGGAGATTCTGTGGTCGCGAGCGAGACTCCCGAAAGGTATGTTGCCTCCCGGGTGCCAGGGCCAGGGATGTCTCTGATCGTGTCTTCAGGATCCTGAAGGGGGAGGGTGAGCAGCCAGAAGTCGTGGTGCACATTGGTACCAACGATGTAGGTAGGAAAAAGGGTGTGGAGGTAATAAACAAGTTTAGGGAGTTAGGCTGGAAGTTAAGGGCCAGGACAGACAGAGTTGTCATCTCTGGTTTGTTGCCGGTGCCACGTGATAGCGAGGCTAGGAATAGGGAGAGAGTGCAGTTGAACACGTGGCTGCAGGAATGGTGTAGGAGGGAGGGCTTCAGGTATTTGGATAATTGGAGCGCATTCTGGGGAAGGTGGGACCTGTACAAGCAGGACGGGTTGCATCTGAACCAGAGGGGCACCAATATCCTGGGGGGGAGGTTTTCTAGTACTCTTCGGGAGGGTTTAAACTAATTTGGCAGGGGAATGGGAACCGGATCTGTAGTCCAGCAACTAAGGTAGACGATAGTCAGGACGCCAAAGCACGTAGTGATGCAGTGGGGAAGGTAACAATGACAAAGGAGAGTACTTGCAGGCAAGGAGATGGGTTGAAGTGTGTATACTTTAATGCAAGAAGCATCAGGAATAAGGTGGGTGAACTTAATGCATGGATCGGTACTTGGGACTACGATGTGGTGGCCATCACGGAAACCTGGATAGAAGAGGGGCAGAAATGGTTGTTGGAGGTCCCTGGTTATAGATGTTTCAACAAGATTAGGGAGGATGGTAAAAGAGGTGGGGGGGTGGCATTGTTAATTAGAGATAGTATAACAGCTGCAGAAAGACAGTTCGAGGGGGATCTGCCTACTGAGGTAATATGGGTTGAAGTTAGAAATAGGAAAGGAGCAGTCACCTTGTTGGGAGTGTTCTATAGGCCCCCCAATAGCAGCAGAGATGTGGAGGAACAGATTGGGAAACAGATTCTGGAAAGGTGCAGAAGTCACAGGGTAGTAGTCATGGGCGACTTCAACTTCCCAAACATTGAGTGGAAACTCTTTAGATCAAATAGTTTGGATGGGGTAGTGTTTGTGCAGTGTGTCCAGGAAGCTTTTCTAACACAGTATGTAGTTTGTCCGACCAGAGGGGAGGCCATATTGGATTTAGTACTTGGTAATGAACCAGGGCAGGTGATAGATTTGTTAGTGGGGGAGCATTTTGGAGGTAGTGACCACAATTCTGTGACTTTCACTTTAGTAATGGAGAGGGATAGGTGCGAGCAACAGGGCAAGGTTTATAATTGGGGGAAGGGTAAATACAATGCTGTCAGACAAGAATTGAAGTGCAGAAGTTGGGAACATAGGCTGTCAGGGAAGGACACAAGTGAAATGTGGAACTTGTTCAAGGATCAGGTACTGCGTGTCTTTGATATGTATGTCCCTGTCAGGCAGGGAAGAGATGGTCGAGTGAGGGAACCATGGTTGACAAGAGAGGTTGAATGTCTTGTTAAGAGGAAGAAGGAGACTTATGTAAGGCTGAAGAAACAAGGTTCAGACAGTGCGCTGGAGGGATACAAGATAGCCAGGAGGGAACTGAAGAAAGGGATTAGGAGAGCTAAGAGAGGGCATGAAAAATCTTTGGCGGGTAGGATCAAGGAAAACCCCAAGGCCTTTTACACATACGTGAGAAATATGAGAATGACTAGAGTGAGAGTAGGTCCGATTAAGGACAGTAGCGGGAGATTGTGTATTGAGTCTGAAGAGATAGGAGAGGCCTTGAACAAGTATTTTTCTTCAGTATTTACAAATGAGAGGGGCCATATTGTTGGAGAGGACAGCGTGAAGCAGACTGATAAGCTTGAGGAGATACTTGTCAGGAAGGAAGATGTGTTGCGCGTTTTGAAAAACTTGAGGATAGACAAGTCCCCCGGGCCTGACGGGATATATCCAAGGATTCTCTGGGAAGCAAGAAATGAAATTGCAGAGCCGTTGGCAATGATCTTTTCGTCCTCGCTGTCAACAGGGGTGGTACCAGAGGATTGGAGAGTGGCGAATGTTGTGCCCCTGTTCAAAAAAGGGAATAGGGATAACCCTGGGAATTACAGGCCAGTTAGTCTTACTTCGGTGGTAGGCAAAGTAATGGAAAGGGTACTGAGGGATAGGATTTCTGAGCATCTGGAAAGGCATTGCTTGATTAGGGATAGTCAGCACGGATTTGTGAGGGGTAGGTCTTGCCTTACAAGTCTTATTGAATTCTTTGAGGAGGTGACCAAGCATGTGGATGAAGGTAAAGCAGTGGATGTAGTGTACATGGATTTTAGTAAGGCATTTGATAAGGTTCCCCATGGTAGGCTTATGCAGAAAGTAAGGAGGCATGGGATAGTGGGAAATTTGGCCAGTTGGATAACAAACTGGCTAACCGATAGAAGACAGAGAGTTGTGGTGGATGGCAAATATTCAGCCTGGAGCCCAGTTATCAGTGGAGTACCGCAGGGATCAGTTCTGGGTCCTCTGCTGTTTGTGATTTTCATTAACGACTTGGATGAGGGAGTTGAAGGGTGGGTCAGTAAATTTGCAGATGATACGAAGATTGGTGGAGTTGTGGATAGTGAGGAGGGCTGTTGTCGGCTTCAAAGAGACATAGATAGAATGCAGAGCTGGGCTGAGAAGTGGCAGATGGAGTTTAACCCTGACAAGTGTGAGGTTGTCCATTTTGGAAGGACAAATCTGAATGCGGAATACAGGGTTAATGGTAGGGTTCTTGGCAATGTGGAGGAGCAGAGAGATCTTGGGGTCTATGTTCATTGTTCTTTGAAAGTTGCCACTCAAGTGGATAGAGCTGTGAAGAAGGCCTATGGTGTGCTAGCGTTCATTAGCAGAGGGATTGAATTTAAGAGCCGTGAGGTGATGATGCAGCTGTACAAAACCTTGGTCAGGCCACATTTGGAGTACTGTGTGCAGTTCTGGTCACCTCATTTTAGGAAGGATGTGGAAGCTTTGGAAAAGGTGCAAAGGAGATTTACCAGGATGTTGCCTGGAATGGAGAGTAGGTCATACGAGGAAAGATTGAGGGTGTTAGGCCTTTTCTCATTAGAACGGAGAAGGATGAGGGGCGACTTGATAGAGGTTTATAAGATGATCAGGGGAATAGATAGAGTAGACAGTCAGAGACTTTTTCCCCGGGTGGAACACACCATTACAAGGGGACATAAATTTAAGATAAATGGTGGAAGATATAGAGGGGATGTCAGAGGTAGGTTCTTTACCCAGAGAGTAGTGGGGGCATGGAATGCACTGCCTGTGGTAGTAGTTGAGTCGGAAAATTTATGGACCTTCAAGCGGCTATTGGATAGGTACTTGGATTAGGGTAGAATAAGGGAGTGTAGGTTAACTTCTTAAGGGCAGCACGGTAGCATTGTGGATAGCACAATTGCTTCACAGCTCCAGGGTCCCAAGTTCGATTTCGACTTGGGTCACTGTCTGTGTGGAGTCTGCACATCCTCCCCGTGACTGCGTGGGTTTCCTCCGGGTACTCCGGTTTCCTCCCACAGTCCAAAGATGTGCAGGTTGGGTGGATTGGCCATGACAAATTGTCCAAAATTCTATGATTAACCTAGGACAAAAGTTCGGCGCAACATCGTGGGCCGAAGGGCCTGTTCTGTGCTGTATTTCTCTATCTATCTATCTATCATTCATCACATGCGTTTCTGCGCTAAAACTGGTATTCTTCAGTTAAACTTTAATTTGGTATGCAAGCATTGCCCATGCACAGGATCTTCATCCTAACTTCAATAAGGACGCGGGAGTCCAAACCAAGTGAAAATAAGGACAACGTTTTATTTATCAAAGAGTCCCCGGTAGATCCCTACCGGGCACCTCTCTGGCCAACTTCATATCCTCCAGGTAATTGAGATACTCCGCCCCTAGCGGGAGAGCTCGTAGTCCGCAAGGAACGCATGGAAGACGAGCATTCCCATCCCATTGGCTCCCTGCGGGATATCACACTTACCCTGTATGCTATTGTAATCATCTGAAAAATAATGGACTGGGCTCCAAGTTGAACTTCATTAATTAACCCTGTGAAGAGGAAGAGAACAAACAAAACATTGAAGTTAATTGAAGCAAACAAATATCAAAACAGAAAATAATATATCCAACGTGGAATCAAGCTTTCAACAGAAGCCAAACCAATTTCTGGCATTTTTATTTGGTGGGGCAATCAAATTCAATGCTTTGCGTTCTCAAATCCAATTTTCAAAAACGACCAACTTTAGGCCAATGTTCCATGAGACTCCGCCTGTATTTCCTACAATACAAAAAAAACTATACTTCTCTGAAGTCCTGTGGACTCCGCATGACTGTAAGTCTCTCCCTATGAGTCTGACTTACGCTCACAAGTTGTAAGTGTACAGAGGTGAACCCATTGTGTCCTCGAATCTACGACACAGGTGCTGAGGTCGGGCCCTTTGGTCCAATGGATCGATTCTTTGCCAGTGGGGGAGTGTGCCAGAGTGTGACTCACACAGGTGGGAAACCCAAATTCAGTAGAAACCTGGGTCTGGATTTTCATCTTTGAGACTGGTAGCAGCAGTCAGAAAACGTCCAAACCTTTTTGAAAAATCCGTCCTTTGTTTTGACTTTGGCTTCAATGGGTAAAGCTCCACGGCCATATTGTTCGAGATGTTGCCATGGAGAATTCACTCGTCAATGATGACTTACAGTTAATTGGCAAGTGTTGTTTGAAATTTAAACTAGGTAGCTTGACCCTGATTGGCAAGGCATTGCATTGAGGAATGAACCAGCAAATGGCTTATTTTGTTTAGCTGCAACAGGCGCAATGTGAATACATGTTCTTTCTGCCTGCAAAGAACAGGGTTCTATGCATGAATATATGTAGCGTCCAGTACATGCAAATGCATCATACTGAGAACTTGCCTGATAATTGTCCTGGTTAGGATGTGAAAGATAACATAAATACATATTCATGTCAACTGGGCTATTCTGCAAAATTATACTTTTAGTTTTTAAAAAATGGGCAAGGCTTTACCCTGACTATCCATGACTCATGCCAGAGGAATTTCTAATCTTCAGACAAACCAGTCTTGCTATTGTTAAAAAAAGGCACTATTTCCCCTTACTAGAACTCCAGAAAGATTTTTTCCATTCTGGTCACCAGAGTTGCTGTGTCTTCAAAGACAAATGCAGTTGTTTGTGACTCTTTATATCCAATGTTGTGTCAATGCCCAACCATTACCTGTTCCAAAACACAATGAGTTTCAAACAAGGGGCTGCTAGTCAACACAAAGCCACACAGTCACATAACTGAGATGTCAGCTAATTAATAAGCTGTTGGATTTTAACTTCAGTCGTTGTTTGACTGTGGTTAGCACTATGGCTTTACAGCGCCAGGGTCCCAGGTTCGATTTCCTGCTTGGGTCACTGTCTGTGTGGAGTCTGCACGTTCTCCCCCTGTCTGCGTGGGTTTCCTCCGGGTGCTCCGGTTTCCTCCCACAGTCGAAAGATGTGCAAAGATGTGCAGGTTAGGTGGATTGGTCATGCTACATTGCTCTTAGGTTAGATGGGGCTGCAGGGTTACAGGGACAGGGTGGAAGTGTGGGCTTAAGTAGGGTGCTCTTTCCAAGAGCCGGTGCAGACTCGATGGGCCGAATGGCTTCCTTCTGCACTGTAAGTTCCATGAAAGATTGGGGGGGCGCATTGACTGTCGGGTGAATTTAAAAAATTTTGCAAGGGTCTCTGGATTGCTCGTTCAATAACATTACCACTATGGTACCATGCCCCTGACATAGTGTTTTTCACAGCAGGAAAGACATTTATTTACCCACGAGGAACGTCCCGATGTGAAATGACCACCATTCGATACACATCATCAGCATGCTAGGAACTGCCAGCCGGGTAAAGTGGCCCCACTCCTGCAGGCAGTCCCTGGACCACCCTGCAAATATAAAAACAGGAGGCAGTTCCGAACACAGTTTAGAACATGTCTGGGAAGCACATCGGGCAAAAAGGAACGTAAGGCTGACAGAAAAATATCCACATCATCCAGCTGGCTTGAGCTTTCAAACCACCCCTTTGACCACAGAACGTGTGGGGCGATTCTGCAGTTTGTGTAAAGCAGCACTCAGAGGGAGTTGCAGTTACGTGAGGACAGATTTGCCTCCTCTGTGGGCATAGCCAGTCGACTCTCTCTGTCTAACCTGTTCTGGGCCAGGGCTTAGAAACTCCAAAGTGTATTATGAAGTTCACCTGACCTATAACTTTGATGTTGAATGTGGCTAGGATGATCACTTCAGGTCTGATTCATCAGACTTCCCATCAAAAAAAAGTTTATTATAAGAACGTAGTTAACGTCTACAAAACAAAGCAAGAATTTGTTACCAATTACAAACATAAAGAAAACACAACAGCTACAGTAATTTATCTATATAACTCTTAATGAATCCCCTTAGTAGCTGTTCCAATTCAACACAAAATCCAATAAACTGAAACCCCTTTCAAGGGGATGGTCCAGCACACTGTAATCTCACTTGAATGGGACTGATCCGTTCCCTGAGATTCTGATCCAGTTCCAACCAGCAGATTCAAAACTCCTTCCGGAAAGCCACTCTATCTTTAAAGTTACCAGGACAGTTTGCCACAGCCAACGTGGTTTCAGTTCACCGGAACAGCTTTAAAATGAAAACAGGGAAACACTTTCTTCTCCAGTCCAAAGCAACAAACCAAAACTCCCTCTCATCTCCCAGCCACAGCCCAGCTCCACTCACAAATTACATTAATGAAGCTGCGCGACAAGTCATGTGGTAAACCCAAACCTTTCTTAAAGGGATACTCACATGACAAACCACACGCACAGAGCATGGCGGTGACACAACATGGACCAGGACGGGGAGGGAAGAACACGGATAAAAGTAAGAATCAAGGGGTGTGATTCTCCGAAATGGAGACAGAGTGTTCGCACCGTCGTGAACTCCGTCGCGTTTCACGACGGCGTTTCACGCCAGCCCCGACTCAACATGGCGCAGGGGTTCAGGGGCCGGCCGCGCAACAAGGTAGGCCCGGGGGTGAGAGCCCGGCCCGCCGATTGATGGGCCCCGATTGAGGGCCAGACCCCATCGGAGGCCCCCCCCTGCCCCCCCCCCGGGGACGGAGCCCCCACACCCACAGGCCGCCCCCGACCCTTCACGCAGAGTTCCCACCGACAGCAAACAGTTGTGGACGGCGCGGCCGCTCGGCCCCTCCGGGCTGGAGAATCGGCGGCCCCGCCGCGGACAGCAACTCGCGACCGGCGCCGCGCCGAACCCGCAGGCGCAAATAGCGCCGATTCTCCGCACCTCGGAGAATCGGCCGGTGGCGTTCGGGCGACGTGGCGTGGTTGCGGCGATTCTCCGGCACGGGGCTCTGAGAATCACGAAGGTCCTTCAAATGAAGCGAGTGCTGGACACAAAGAAGGGATTGAATAAGATAACACCCTGCCCAATATTTCCTTCCGTGGATTTCACTGGAAAGGGGAATGGGATGAGGTGACTACAGGGTGCTAACTGGATAGTGTTCATTTCACATCATTGCCCAAGGTGTGAATGACCCCCTCTGAAACCTACCTGGCCAGGTGTTAACGTGCAGCTTCTTCCATCGAATGTATCCAAACAGGAGAATAGCTTGACAGTACTGAGAGATAACATTGGCAGCGGCCGAGCCTCTGAGAAACAAGTGGGCGTGTTAAAGGCAGCTTCAAATAAAGTCTGGGCCATTGTTCAGTAACAATTTCATGTAACAGATATTCCAAAAAAAAATTCAACTCATTTGTTACTTACGGCACTCCGAGCATCAACACATAGAGGAAGAGATAATTGATTCCAGCATTGATGATGTTGGCTATGAGACCAGTGAAAACCTGGGGCATGGTGATCCCCTGGGAACAAAACGATAAAGTTATTGCTGGAATTGTCCTTCAATAGACCAACAGGGTGTGTGACATGGTGCCAAGGTAGCGGGAAGATAGAGTATACAACTGCTTTCCCAATGCCCATGGTTAGGATACAATGTGTCCCCTACTGAGTGTGGTGAATGTAACTTAGTAATTCACACTGTATTTACCAGTACCATTGTAAGCGCAATAGCGTTATCCGACCAGTAGGGGGTGTAGCTCTGGGAATGCTCAGGGGTTTGTACAGGGCTCCACCCTTGGCTCTGCCCACGACTCCTCCCCCTGGACTGCTGTATAAATACCCTTGTCCAGAGCCAGCCTGCAGTTCATTGAGAGTTCAACGGGTAACAGGCTGGCTCTGTAGTAAGTAGATTAAAACCACTGTTCATATCTTAAAGCATGTGTCGAGTGAATTGATGGTTCCATCACTGAGGACAATCCCTTTTCCCTCAGTTGGATCAGGATCATTGCTGGAATGTGTCTGATTGTTGGTCTGGGTGACTTGCCCACATTTGCAGTGAACTCATCAAATTCATATTCTCTGTGCTCCGGGCAGATTCTCCATCTCTCAGAGTGCAAGGGATTTGAATTCACGGACTTATTTAATCATCTGCCCAATTCCGATTGAGCATCGAAATTAGGAAATTGAAACTTCCAAATGCTATCTCACTGCAATACTTATTAAAGTAATTTGATGCACACTCCAACATTCAGCGGCTTTACCTGATTCTGAAGGTATCGGATCTCTAAGATATAAAGAAACGCTGCCTGAGAAGGAATATTGAAAATAATTAGCAGCTGTCAGCGCATCAATCACTATTTTTTAAAATAAATTTAGAATGCTCAATTATTTTTTTCCAATTAAGGGGCAATTTAGCATGGCCAATCCTGCACATCTTTTGGGTTGTGGGGGTGACACCCACGCAAACACGGGGAGAACGTGCAAACTCCACACGGACAGTGACCCAGGGCCGGGATTCGAACCCAGGTCCTCAGCGCCATAGGCAGCAATGCTAACCACTGCGCCACCGTGCTGCACGCGTCAATCACTATTGAAGCAGATAAGACATTGACACAAACCTCCTTCGAAAATCAGAGCCAGGCCTGTGTTGGGCCTACGGTCAATGGGACTGTAGACAATTTGTCCAGGTCCTGTATGGCCCAAGGTATGGCTGATTAGCATTCAAAAAGTCCAAATGTTGCATTACGATGCCAATTGGTAGCTGGTAACTTCTGAGTCACAAGGTTATGGGTTCTAGTCCCATTCCCAAAACCGGAATAAACAAATCTCCATGTGCAGGATTGAGGGAGTGCTGCACTGTCAAATGTGCCGATGCCAATCTCCCGTGTGCTTCCCAATTGCTTGCCAAAGTCCCCTGGCACAGGTTTGATGAGTGGCCCCTGGTGCCCTGGCCAACATTTATTCCCTTAATCAGCATCATTTAAAAAATGAACAGATGATCTAGTGATTTATCACATCAATCTTTGTGATGACTTGCTCTGCACCCATTGAATGCTGTGTTTCCTATGCTAAAAAAACAAACTACACTTCAAAAGTACTTCACTCTCTGTGAAATGTTTTGGATGTCCTGAGCTCATGAAAGGCATTATAAATGAATGCCATTCTGCCATTCAGGGCAGCACGGTAGCACAAGTGCTACTGTGGCTTCACAGCTCCAGGGTCCCAGGTTCAATTCTCCACTGGGTCACTGTCTGTGCGGAGTCTGCACGTTCTGCGCGTGTCGCGTCTTTTGGTCCAACGACACTTTGTCCACATCTTTTTGTCCGCACGTTTTTTGGTCCAACGTCTTTTTGTCCAATTATCCAATTACAAATTAACTCCGTATAAAACCATTTAATTGATAAAATGCAAACAATACAGCAAGTGAATTTAATTGCTAAAATGCAAGTAATTGATAAAATGCAATTAAAATGCAAGTTGAAAAATGCAGTTAAAAAAATCTAAAAATGCAGTTAAAAAATCTAAAAGTTTACTAATTACTTAAAATTCCCGAATTTACTTAAAATTCCCGAATTTACTTAAAATTGATGTAAATTGACACAATGAACTTTGCCATTTCAGGATGGGCGAATTAAGAAAGAGAACGATAATAACTATCCTTTAACGAGGCTCATTAAAGGAAAGAGACCGGTAATAAAAATCCTTTATTGCATATTATACCTTGCTATGTGCATTAGAGAAGATTTCTATTTACAAAAAGATAATGTGGGGAGTGGAGTGGAGTGCTAATAAGCAAGTTACAAAAAGTCAAGTTACAAAAAGTCTTTGACAAAAAAAATCATCCGACAAAAAAACGTAACAAGTCACAAAAAGTCTTTGACGAAAAAAATCATCGGATAAAAAGACGTAGGACCAAAAGACGTGCGGACAAAAAGACGTTGGACCAAAAGACGTGGACGAAGTGTCGTTGGACGAAATGACGTCGGACGAAAAGACATAGCACCGTGTCTGCGTGGGTTTCCTCCGGGTGCTCCGGTTTCCTCCCACAGTCCAAAGACGTGCAGGTTAGGCGGATTGGCCATGCTAACTTGACCTTCGTGTTCAAAAAGGTTAGATGGGGTTATTGAGTTACGGGGATAGGGTGGAAGTGAGGCTTTAAGTGGGTCGGCGGACCGAATGGCCTCCTTCTACACTGTATGTTCTATGTTCCTAGATTAAAGGGCACCAAGGGCTCTGTATATAAAAGTGTCAAGCTATTCCATAACGGAGTCAACTCAGAAGCTAAAGGTCAGGCAGACACAGCAGATGTGATACTGTTATGGACCTTAGCAATCCAGAATCATGGAGGTTAAGAAATGAGCCAAACATGCTGGTCAATTATTCATGATTGAAAGGGGTGTGTGCGGATGTGTGGACATTGGATGCAGCAGAGACAGGTTCACCTATGATGCTCTTCCTTCCAAATAAAACTACATTTGCTGGTGTGGATCCTGCGGAAGCTGCCCTGGCATTCAGCCATTGACTAGGATTCCCAGGTCCAGAGGCCATCGATGGCACGCATGTTGCCATGCGAGCACTGGGGCATCAGGGAGTGCTCTGTATAAACAAGGGATTCCACTTCCTGAATGTTCACAGATGGGCAGCACAGTGTTTAGCACTGTAGCTTCACAGCGCCAGGGTCCCAGGTTTGATTCCCCGCTTGGGTCACTGTCTGCGCGGAGTCTGCACGTTCTCCCCATGTCTGCGTGGGTTTCCTCCGGGTGCTCCGGTTTCCTCCCACAAGTCCCGAAAGACGTGCTGATAGGTGAATTGGACATTCTGAATTCTCCCTCCGTGTACCCGAACAGGTGCTGGATTGTGGCGACTGGGGGCTTTTCAAAGTAATTTCATTGCAGTGTTAATGTAAACCTACTTGTGACAATAATAAAGATTATTATTATTACTGTTCTTGTTATTAATCAAAGGATTTTTTTTCTTGCTGTCTAGGTTCTTTTGTTCCATCTGCATTTCAGGTAGTGAGTCGTTGTCTAGCGGCCTGTCTGAATCTGGGTTTTACCAACATATAGTAATATAGTACTCACGGGAAGGCCAGGAATAAATATCTGCACGTAGAGTTGTGTTAACCTGCAGGAAAAATGAAAGATGTTGGTGACACAGGGGCTGGTTTAGCTCACTGAGCTAAATCACTTGCTTTTAAAGCAAACCAAGCAGGCCAGCAGCACGGTTCGATTCCCGTACCAGCCTCCCCGGACAGGCGCCGGAATGTGGCGACTAGGGGCTTTTCATAGTAACTTCATTGAAGCCTACTCGTGACAATAAGCGATTTTCATTTCATTTCATTTTCAATAGGGAAACGACAGCACGTCACCATCTGTAACCAAAGGTAAACTCAAAACGGGGCAGTGAATTGTGCAGAATTGGTGAACAGACGGTGGCCGTGGCAACGAAAGCAGGTGGTCAGACCTGGCACATAGCCAAGTTACAACCAGGCTCCCTGTGGGGAGTCAAAACATTAGAAAGAAAATGTTGCGGCCTTAGAAATGGTCATCCCTGGAAACCGCAAATGTTTCTACCGACATTGGAGCTGCTGGAACATTCGCGCATCTTCGCTTTGAAGTCAACATTGATTTTAGTGTATCATTTATGTGCGTAATTAGGGAACAAAACACTTTGTCTATGCAGCTGACCGGGACGTCTGTCAGTTGGAGTAAGGTCATAATGGACAAGGTTCTCACTTGGCCACTGCAGGAGATTGTTTGAAAGCCAGCAAAATTTGCTCGATGTTGATGAGGAAGGCACAGCAGGGAAAGCAGACTATGCTGAGAATGAGGATCCCTCTTTGGAGGATCACCCCGATTCGCTTCAAGTTCTTGCTGCCAAATGTCTGAAAAATCAGAATAAAAATTAAAGTGAATTGAATCAATGGTGACTGTTGCGTCAAATTCTGATGATCCCGCTTTTCTACAACAACTGCAACTGTATCAAAAAATTAAATAACGTATTTATTTACCAAAACCATAACAGAACACAAGCAGAATAATAATGATAATAATAATCGCTTATTGTCACAAGTAGGCTTCAATGAAGTTACTGTGAAAAGCCCCTAGTTGCCACATTCCGGCACCTGTTCGGGGAGGCCGGTACGGGAATTGAACCCGCGCTGCTGGCATTGTTCTGCATTACAAGACAGCCGTTTAGCCATTTAATACTGCGGATGCTGGAATCTGAAACAAGGACAGAGGAATCTGGAAAATCTCAGCCGGTCAGGCAGCATCTGGAGGGAGAGAAAGCAGTGTTAATGTTTCGGGTCCTTTTCGCCCTTCCTCAGAACTCTGACTGCACAGCGGCACAGTGGTTAGCACTGCTGCCTCACAGCGCCAGGGATCTGGGTTCACCTCCTACCTCGTGTGGCTCTCTGTGTGGAGTTTGTACGTATCTCCCCGTGTCTGCGTGGGTTTCCTCCAGGGGCTCCGGTTTCCTCCCACAGTCCAAAGCTGTGTCGGTTAGGTGGATTGACGGTGCTAAATTGCCCCTTAGTTACCAAAGGTTAGGTGGAGTTACGGCAATAGGATTGGGGACTGGGCCTGGGTGGGATACCCTTTCAGAGGGTCGGTGCAGACTCTATGAGCCGCATAGTCTCCTTTTGCACTGTGGGGACTCTATGATTCTATAACTGGTTTAGCACAGTTGGCTAAACAGCTGATTTGTAATGCAGAACAATGCCAGCAGCGCAGGTTCAATTCCCATACCGGCCTCCCCGAACGGGCGCCAGAATGTGGCAACTAGGGGCTTTTCACAGTAACTTCATTGAAGCCTACATGTGACAATAAGTGATTATTATTATTATAACTATCTCATGGGTCACACACTTTAACCATCTCTCTTTGTACCTTGGTATATCATCATCAATCCCATTTCTAACCAGATGTTAGATGTTTTAACACAACTTAGGTAGTATTTAGGGTTGATCAATTATTATGGTAAATTTGTTGCGAATTTAGCAACATGGATATAGCCTTTACACATTTCGCTCTGTGTCAAACAGGCATGGTACTGGTCAGAAGAATGTGCAAGTGCGTACAATCAGATAAGCGATGCCTTACAGAAGTCAGAGCTAATGGTTCATTACTATCCAAGCTAAAGTTACAACTTGCTTGCGATTAATCACCTTCTGGCGTTGGTGCAGTTATCTCGTACATAATGCGTTCGGGAGAGCAACGACCCATCGTATTTGCTTCATAAATTCTGACTGGCACTGAAACAAATTACGCTCAGCTAAAAAAAGAGGTTTCGAGCATCATTTTGGGGGTAAGAAGATTCCACCACCACATTTATGGATGTAATTTTACTCTTTTGACAGACCATCAACCCCTGACCACAATCTGTGGGTCAAGGCATTCCTTCTTTGTCAGCTGGTAGATTACAAAGATGATCATTGATATTGCTGGCATGCACATACAATACCAAATAACACAACAGGCAAATGCTGACCCTTTTGTCAAGATTGCCGTTACATGTCAAGCGTGTCTCATAGAACTGCGGAACCATGGAATCCCTACACTGCAGAAGGGGACAACATTTGAAAACCGGAGGAGGCCACGAGTAGTGACAATGGTACTCAGTTCACTTCGAAGAAATTCAAGGACTACCCGAACGGTAAACGCCACATCAAGTCAGCTCCATACCACCTTGCAATGAATGGGTTGACTGAAAGTTTTGTTTCGTCATTGAAATATTACATCAAGGCATCGAAGGATCAGAGGTCATGGGCATGAAGAATGAACAAATTCTTAATGTCTTACCGGAACACCGCACATGCAACAGCACACAGTTCACCAGCACTGCTGGCGTTCAGGCAGAAAATGCAAACACAGTTCGATTCGTTAATACCACCTAATACTTATGAGATTGTCAAGTGGCAGCACCAAGCACAGATTGCTCGGAGAGAATAAAACTCAAAAAGACGAGCATTCAATCAAGGAGAGCGAGTGCCAGCCAGAAGCTACGCCTCGAGCGGGAAATGGTTACCTGCTGTGATCCTCGCAAAGAAAGGTCCAATATCACACATACATAGGCAGGTGGTGAAAGAATTTGGCGGCATCATACTGACCAACTGCTAGCTTCACAAAGTGAAATCGCTGAATCCCCTCAGAGAGTACTTCCAGTGGAAACTTTGGACAGTGATATGGTGGTTAGCACTGCTGCTTCTCTGCGCCAAGGACCAGGGTTCGATTCCGGCCTATTGACTGTGTGGAGTTTGCACCTTCTCCCCGTGCCTGCGGGGGTTTCCTCCGGGTGCTCCGGTTTCCTCCTACAGTCCAAAGCTGTGCAGATTAGATGGATTGGCCGTGATAAATTGACCCTTACGTGTTCAAAGATGTGCAGGTTATTTGGATAGTCCATGATCAATGCACGGGTATATGGGGATAGGATGGGTGAGAGGGCTCTTTCGGAGGGTTGGTATGGATTCAATGGGCTGAATGGCCTCCTTCTGCACTGTAGGGATTCGATCCTATACTTTGGAAGAGAGCCTGAACACAGGTAAGTTCGGATTCTGTTTCTGAGGACATTGCAGTGCTAGAGATAGACACTGGAGTAACTTTCCAGGAACAAAGGACACTTCCAAGGTCATGAGTAGCCAGGTTCCAGAATGTTGAATACAACCCAAAAGGGGGTAGACATCTACCTGAAAGATTGTCTTATTAAATTGTACGTGTATATATAGAGATAATGGATAAGTGTGTTTGCTGGATAATAGTCATTATGATTGTACTAAAGAAGCAAAGGGGGAAGGGTGTTATGTATCATAAAATACATCGCTGCTGGTGAAACGTCACGTGATCTATAGTGACGTCAGCAGTGAGTGTTAAACACTCAGGCATCAGTTCTCCATCTTAGATTGTAGGATCATCACCCCTAACTAAAACCTCACATCCGTGTTTGTACGAATCCAGAGCGTGAGCACTTCTGTACCTTTTCTCTTTGCGGCAGATTCATAGACGTAATACTCTAGGCCTGAGTTTCAAACATCAATTCTTCCTTGGGTTAGCGAATTAATTTTCGGGAGAACATCACCGCCCATTGCACAGCTTGGAGTTAACTGCACCTACCTGAGATATGAGTGTGTCACACGCCGACGACAAGCCAGTACCAATGGAGATACCTGCTACAGATATTGACTGTGCAAAAGAAAGAAAGAAAAGGAACCATTTAGCAAGATCCATCCTGGGATGTCAACAACACGCGACAAAATAATACAGAACATGGCGGCCTTTCCCACTGTCAGAATCGTCCGGGGCCACTGAAGACGAGCCCTCCCACGGGGGCGGGCGAACCATATAAAATTCCGGAGACATTGGCAGGGCTGGAAAATCCCATTCACGGATTTTCTCTGAAAGATGGGGGGGGGGGGGGTTTTTTTGCTCTTCATTCTTTTCCTCTTTTTCTCTCCTTCCCAGCAGAAACTAATTTTTGATGACCTTTTATTCGCTCCAGACTCGACGGTTCCAATATTCTCCAAACGACATCTGATCTTCCGCCCTTCCTAAACTGCACTCGTACACAACTTTGCTGCCCCAATCCTAATTGACGCTAAGTCCCCTTCCTTTACGATAAGTGCCCCATGTTAAACTTTGTGGCCACACAGTCATTCTGAGCACACGATAATCCCGGTAAGTCATTCTGTGCATGGGGTCATGCAAAAGGACTTAAAGGTCCTGTGCTTTCAAATTAACAGGCCGCAATAAAAAAACAATTAGAGGAGACAGTGTCCACAATATAGAGGTACATTAGTTTCCGATACAGCAATGCTTCAAATGTAGAATTCATATCCTGGTGTTCAGCTTCTTACCTAGCATCACCCTTCCCTATCACTGTGACTAATTCCATCCTTTCAACCCTCCAAGAGCCCATCCTCTTCCAATTCATCCCCCTACTGGTGGCACTGCTTTCAGTTGCCCAGTATCTGGAATGCCCATCCTCAAACTCTTTGCCTTTCCGATTCTCTCCCCTCCATCAGGGATAGTCCTTCAAGCTTATCTTGCTGATTAAGCTTTGGGTCATTCTTTCCTTCTTGACTCGGTGTCAAATTATTTGTCTGATCATACGCCTGTGGATATAATATAACCTCCTCTGATCTTTATTAGTTGTCTTGGGGCAGTTTACTCTGTTGGTGTGCTATGTAAATGCCAGTTGTTGTTGTTGTCAGCACAGTCCTTTGGGCCTCAGCAGCCCATGAGTAACTTGCACAAGTGACCAGTCCTCGCGTGTGAGCCAAGTGCTTCACAGAGGATTAACTGAGCCCAGTCTAATTCCCACCTAATGTCCTCACACATCGGCCTTCCAGGATGGCTCAATGGTGATGAGGTGGGATTCCGATCTGACGGTTCTGTTCCTCAGCCCAGAGCCACTGAAGCAAGTGTTTCTACTGAGGGCAACAGGTAAAGGCCAGACTTCTTGATGAGCCATCAATTGCACGAGAGACGAGTTGCTTTACAAAAGTTAGGCTTTAATAAACTAGAACTTAGCCCTGCGGTTGTCTACAATAAAATGGACGACCGCCGGGCGTTTGACTATTTATACCTCGGCAAGGAGGCGTGGTTAACTCAGCCTCTCGACCAATCGGTCGAGAGGCACATGACCGACCAGGGCCAATGGTAAGCCGGTGTTCTGCCCCAATGGCAGACAGGTATGCAAATCATATCACCACACTTCTTTACAAGGAGCATTCCATCAGCTGATAAAGGCACTAAGCTCAAAATGATAGGAAGCAATCCAATTCCATCCTTATTTTTTTTTAAGAGTACCCAATTCAATTTTTTCCCCCAATTAAGGGACAATTTATCGTGGTCAATCCACCTACCCTGCACATCTTTGGGTTGTGGGGGCAAACACGGGGAGAGTGTGCAAACTCCACACGGGCAGTGACCCAGGGCCGGGTTCAAACCTGGGACCTCGGCGTAGTGAGGCAGCAGTGCTAACCATTGCGCCACCGTGCTGCCCACCCATCATTATTTTATACAGCATACCTCGTGATGAATAAATGCGCACATTCTGAACATAAACTCACCGCTGTGGCAAGACTAACAGCATCCAATTCAACTTTTCCCAAATGTCCACAAAACGCGAAGCTGACAACATTTATTAGAAGCATCATCAACTCTGTCAAAAACTGTGAAAGGAAAATGAGTGATAAATAACTTGCACAGGCCACTTAACATCGATCAAACTCTTATAGCTTTACTCTCACTAAACCCTTCATAAAACAGGTGTCCTTTTTACTCTTCAAATAGCTGAAGCATTTTAAATTGATTTATTTTTCTTTCTTTTTCTTTTCTTTTATAACTTTAGAGTCCCCAATTATTTTTTTCCAATTAAGGGGCAATTTAGCGTGGCCAATTCACCTGGCCTGCACATCTTTGGGTTGTGGGGGCGAAACCCACGCAGACACGGGGAGAATGTGCAAACTCCACACGGACAGTGACCCAGAGCCGGGATCGAACCTGCGACCTCAGCGCCGTGAGGCAGCAGTGCTCTTTAAATTGATTTCAATGTGGTTTCCACAGTTATGAAAGGAAGTGGCAACGTCGATACAGGCAAATTATTCACTGCTGGAGGGTCGGGATGCACAAATTCGAAACAATCGTCTTTGAAGTGTTGCACGTTTTACTATGGGCGTAAAACGCGTTTATTGGAGTGTATTAACACGCCTCCGAGTTCGACGTGTGCTTAACACTACTAGGCTCTGTTGTATGTAATTATTTAGCTCTGGAGTCGCCAGTTGCCGTATAGACAACGTCACAAGTATTCCAAGGTCAAGTTCAAAGTAATAAAGACGATACACCGATTAGTAAAGTTCAAACGATCAATATTTATTATACAGTTATAATAAATACTCATGCACACTAAGAGACTAAGCTATAACTAAACTTAAGTGAACAGAATACTTATCTAACAGGAACAGGCAAGGTCAGAGAACGAGGCCTTCGTCCTGGTCTTGTACTGCAGCCTTCAGCAAGCGTTCTGGTACTTGGGAGTCTAGTGGGCTTGGATCGCGTAGCGAGCGTTGAACTTACGGTTTCGGCGGCTGGTGCTCAACGGCTGGAGTCAGGATGCAAGATGTCAGTCAGAGCCGGAGCACGAGTTTAACAGACCGGGCTCTGTGGGGAATTTGCCTTTATACCCCTCTCTAATGTCCTTGCCCCCTTCTAGGCGGGCTCTACCTTTCGGTACCGATTGGAGCGTTTCCAAACGGTTACCTTCGAAATCCTCCAATGCGGGGGCTTTCCTCGATGTTGGGGGGGGTTTCGATATTCGTTACTCTGGTGCCATCCTGTCTGCACAACCAATTAAGTGTTACATTGAGATGGAAATGTTGCCATTGTTTGTGCCTGGATCTGGGCTGCCTCATCAGAATGTTAAGCGCTTTGCCATTAACACCTTTGGCTTGGAGATCTTGCACCTGGCCAGAAAACTGGTTTGCTGCTTGCAAAATGCTAATTAGTTGAGAGCAGGCTGTCTGTTCTCACTAAACAGGCTTTTCCTTCTGTCTTCCATTTTAGTTTGGCTCAGTGTCCATTTTGCGTGGCCAGCATGGCTACATTCCCTCCTTGTGATCCTCACAATCATACTATTGTGAAGGATCACCTATGTACGTTGCCTTCCTTGTGTTCTGACCTCTTGCCAGTTCCTGTTCTACTCTATTCTTAAACTATGGGAAGAAGAAAAAATTTTAACTAACATCTCTACTTGGCCCTATGTCAAAGGGACATGCATTACTACAACTGGGAACCTCTACCTATCACTATTAACCTTAACCTTAACTTAACATTTCATCACTCTAAAACCTTAATCATTCACACCACAACATCACACTTCCCAACTCGGCAGTCGAGTATGGAACAATATAATACATGGCTGAACTTTTTATTTACAGAGTGTTGTAATCAGTGAGGGGTTGAGGGGTTTGGTGGAATCCGAAGATGGGGGATTGAACTCTATAGATGGGTGAGGTGCTGGAACGAGAGGCCCTCCTCTTCCATTTCCTCAACCTGAGGGTCTGTACTAGTATGATGAGGATCGCGATCACCAACAGTGATTCGATTATATAGGACATGGAGTACCACGTCATGAATTTAGTGCACCAGGTCTGAACCTCGCTGATCAGAGCTGAGCACTGGGGGTTTGCTGTAATTGAAACATTTACGGTGGGGGTTGTGGGGGAAACGTGTCTTGTTTCCACACATATACACATGACATTTAGAAACAATAGGTGGGTTTCCATCATTTTGCTGTTCTTCTTCTTTCTCTTCCTTCTTCCTCCGGTATTGACAATCCTGGCTTCGACCTCTGTCTCGTCCTTTGAAACCTTTGGGATCAAGCACAGTATCTGTCAATACACAGTTTAAGACCTTTACTTGTTAGTGCATCTGTCTTTCAAAACCCAATTGACCCTTTAAAATGACTGGCTAAGTCACACCCTGTGACTCCCCTCATTTTTTTTCAAAAAGCGAATTTAAAGACCAGCATACACCTAACAATCCTTCCTTCTGCGAGCCGTCTCGCAGGCTTTGCTAGTTTACCATCCGAATGTTCCCGGATGTAAATAGCATGTGGGATGGCGGCCGAAGGGCTACCTAACTTAAAATGAAAACAAACTTTGAAACAAACATCCGAATGAGTTGCGTATGGGCCGCGACGGGTACGAGTTGGATGGAGTCCCCGGGTAGGGCGTGCTGTGCCATACCCGAGCTTGGCTGACCAAGGGTTGGTTCTCAGACAGGGCGGGTCCTCAGTGCCGTTTGTCCACTGCCTGAGTAACCTGGAGAGAAAAACGGGTATGAATGTGTTGACCATGACTTGCAGCCTCTATTTCGCCGAATAGAGGGGCACCTAAAAACCAAGGGAGTCAAGATGCTCCAACTGAGGACATCACTGAAGTTCTCAGAGATATCTGCAGATAAACTATGTGGCGGGTGGCCTTACAACTTTGGAAAGGATCTCCAATCAAACCGAAGTTCTCAAAAGTTTCGGCAGACAAGCTAACGTGTATGTGAGGTGGTCACAATCTTTTCAGCTGAAAAGAAGATGTCCATCCTCCAGCTGAACCATTTACTTTACTGAAAACGAAACAGACATAAAACGAAGACAAACATACGTGCAGGTTCCATCAGAAAGGACATTGTTTCCCTCAAACGATTCCTATTTTACATCATCTGGACACCTCACTTTGATTCTGCCTCTGTGAACAGGGTCACAAAGGGGTTGTCGTGTCGGGAGTCAGACACCGTGTCGTCCTGCTCTCCCGGATCCCACACCCTTGTGTGGATCAGGCATGAAACTTTGGAATTGTGTGACCGGGGGTCACTTTCATCGTTACGGACAAGTCTGTAGGAATTGTCCCTGTGCCATTGTGTAGTGTCGAGTGTGTTGTCGGGGTAGTCGGGGTCGGGTGGTGGTTCTGGATATTTGAGGTAGGTGACTTCCATGGGGTCACTGGAGTCGGGGTCGTAGTTGGTGCAGTGTGGGCTGTATGGCTGTGTGCTGTCGCTGTCTTCAGAGTCAGTGTCTGTCCTGCTGTCTCTGCTGTGGCAGCTTGTGGGCGTGTCGGGGCGTGGTCTGTAGTGGTCTGTGGGCGGAGTCGTGGGCGAGTCCGTTGATGAACTGGTCTGTGAGGGGGATGGTGGAGAAGTGTCTCTGGTGGGCGGGGTGAAGTGTTCTGCTGCATCTAGCAGTACATGGTGAGCATGGTTGGCCTGTGTTCCATATGCCTTTAACTGGTTTATATGAAACCACGCGGTCTTCCCATTAGGATACTTTATCCTGTAAACGGAGGGGCTAATTTTGTCCGAAATTGAGTAGGGACCGGAATATTTTGGAGCCAAAAAACTGCTGGGGTTATAAACAGATAACATTACCTGTTGCCCAACCTGGAATTCTGTGGTGTGTACGGTCTTATTGAAACAGGCAGTACGTTGCTGTCGGCGTTTCCCTAGCTGGACTGCGGCTGCGATCTGTGCAGACCTCACAGTCTCAACTAGATCTTTAACTGCCTTTTCATGTGTGAGGGCCGTCACTTCGGGGCTTGTCATGTCCAGTCCTAAAAGGAATTCTGTACCTTTCATAGGGCGTCCGGTCATGAGTGTATGTGGTGTGTATCCTGTAGATGTGGAGACAGTGTTCCTTATGAACATAAGTGCAAATGGGAGCACTGAATCCCATGTGGAATTATTCTCTTGAACCATTTTCCTGAGGGTCGTTTTTAGGGTCCGATTCATGCGCTCCACAATCCCGCTGGACTGTGGATGATACGCAATATGGAAGTTTTGTTTTATACCGAATATTGTCAGGACGTTCCTCATGACCCGTCCTGTAAAGTGAGATCCCTGGTCCGAATCGATACTTCGGGGTAAACCCCATCTCGTGAAGATGTGGTGGGTCAGGATCTTTGCAGCTGTCTTAGCTGTGTTTGTACGTGATGGAAATGCCTCTACCCATTTTGTAAAGGTATCTATCACCACCAGAACATACTTATAGCCATTCCGACAAGGGGGCAATGGACCTATAAAATCGATCTGGAGGTTTGTCCAAGGGCCGTTAACTGGGCGAGTATGCCGAAGTTGTGCTTTCTTAGAATACCGCTCCGGGTTATTCTGAGCACAAATCAGGCAATTCTCTATATAGTGTGTGACATCTGTCCTGAGATTAGGCCACCAACAGAGTTGCCTGAGGTGCCGCGTGGTTGAATCAATTCCTTGGTGTCCGTGGTTATCGTGAAATAAAGCAATCATTGCATTTCTATCCTGCTGTGGGACCACATAAAGTTGATCCTTAATGATCACACCCTCATGTGTGGTCAGTGCGTGTTTAAAGTGTTCGTACGCAGGCACAAAGTTTCCCTTGAAAACCTCCCTGAGGTCTCCGTCCTGTTTCTGTGCTGCTACGAGATCTTTAACCTCTGTTTGTGAGACTTGTACTGCGCTCACAGGGGCGCTAGCTGGTGCGCTAGCTGGGGGGGTCCATAAGTGTCCTCTCCTGGAACCTGCCTTAGCCAACGCGTCGGCTTTTACATTCCCAGGGGGTGATGACCTATGGTGGCTGCGAACTTTTATTATGCCGAAGGTCCTGTCCTTCGCTTTGTCTAGAATATGCTGGAGTAGAGGGGCTGATGGAAGGGGTTTCCCGTCTGCGGAGACAAAACCTCTTGTCCTCCACAGGGGTAGAAAATCTGTCAAACTGTTGCATACATATAAGCTGTCTGAATATATGTCTGCTGGGCTGGGGAAAGAAGCGGGGTGGTCCACTATATACGCTATGGCTGCTAGCTCTGCTGCCTGCGCGCCTAAGTGACCAGGTAACTTCAGTGCTATTTCCTCGAGAGCGCGCCCCTGCGCGTCCTCGACGTAGATGCCGCATCCAGTGATACGCTCACCATTTAAAACTGTGGATGAACCGTCCACGTATATCTTGAGGGGTCCACACGTGTGTGTGTGTGGGGTGTCTTGTGCTGGGTTTCCTAGCTTCCTGGGGGGTGTTTTTGCTATGAAGGGGCCTGTGTTATGCAGGGGAGCTACAATTTCACAGTCATGGGGCTGTCCGGGGTATTGGAGGTTGTCTGCTAAATATGTGTGTGTGCGTGTCCGTTTTACAGTAATGTCCCGTCCTTGTAAAAGTAGGGTCCACCTAGCTGCCCTAATCTGGCTAACTGAACCGTCCTTCAGTCGACCGTCTAGTAGTAGCTGTGTGGGTGTGTGTTCGGTTAGAATGGTGATGGGGTTTAGTCCGGTTATGTATGAAAAGTACTGTACTGCCCAGAAGACAGCAAGGAGGTGCCTCTCACAGGCAGAGAATCCTTGTTCTACCGGGTCTAACAGTCGGGAGGCATAAGCCACTGGTCTTAGCTGCTCGTGCCGTTCCTGAAGCAACACGGCCGAGAGGGTCAGATCTGTGCTAGCTACCTCGATTGCGTACGGGGAAAGTTGGTCTGGGACTAGCAGCGCGGGATGCTGCACTAAGGGCTCGTTTTAACTCCTCCACAGCGCCTGTATGCTGCGGAAGCCATTCCCAGGGGACTCCTTTCTTAAGGAGGTCTGAAAGTGGGGCGGCTTTTGTCGCGAATCCGTCTATGTGGTTCCGACAATAGCCAACCAGTCCTAAAAATGACCGGAGGGCTGAAGCATTCTGGGGAAGGGGCAATTTGACAATCGAATCAATTCTTTTGAATTCGATCTCGCGTTTGCCGTGTGTGATGACTGTTCCCAAATACATCACTTTACTTTCCAATATCTGGGCCTTTCTGGGGTTAACTTTACATCCAATTGAAGTCAACAATTCCAGGAGTTCGGCCAGAAGCGAAATGTGCTCTGCCTTTGTGTCTGTCTGCAGTAGTAGGTCGTCTACATACTGTACCAGACATTCGGGGCGGGAAAATTTTTCTAGTCCACTTGCCAGCTGTCGGTGGAAAATGGAGGGTGAATTGTGGAATCCTTGTGGGAGGCATGTCCACGTATACTGCTGAGTCTTAAAAGTGAATGCAAATTTGTATTGGCACGCTTTTGCCAATGGTATTGACCAGAATCCATTACTGATATCCAATACCGTGAAGTACTTGGCGTTGAGACCCTGCTTGAGCATGGTCTCGGGACTAGTAGCTACCGTTGGGGCTACTGCAGGGGTTACTTTATTGAGTTCCCGATAATCGATGGTCAGACGCCATGATCCATCGGGCTTCCTCACTGGCCAAATAGGGGCATTGTTGGTGGAGGCTACCGTTCTCAGTACACCTTGGTCCAACAAGCTACCTATAACTTTTTCTATTTCCACCTCTGCCTCGAGGGGAAATCTATATTGCTTTTGCGGTCGGGGGTCCTGTCCGGTAACATGAACTTGTCCAGTCATTCTGCCACAGTCATGACGGTGACTTGCAAATGCTGTCCTGTGTTTGTTCAGTAATGCTTTAATTTGTCTGTCTGTGTGGAGTGTAGTCAGGTCGAATGAGTACTCTCCCACTGCGCTAATCCGATTAGCGTAGTCTCCTACTGTGAGGGTGGCTGGTGCTCTGTCTGCTCTCGCCATGCGCCAGACACACTGGTTCACTGGGTCGAACGATAAGCTGTGTGTGTTCATAAAATCAATCCCTAGGATGTGTTCTGCTGTCCTGGGAAGGTTTACTAGAACTACGGGGTGCCTTGTGCTAATGTTCCCTAGCTGAATTGCTATGGGTGCTGTAATGTGCCCCTGCTGCGAGTGTCCGGTGAACCCGCTAAGTGTAATGGTGGAGGTGGTCGGCCACGTGTCTGAGTGTGCCGTGATCGTAGAGTTAATGGTGGTGCGGGATCCTCCTGTGTCCCAGAGTAATTCTATGGGCTTCCCTTTGACTTTCGCTGTGACTACGGGCCTCCCTGATGAGTCCCATAGTGTGTCACAGACCCAAGTGGGGGAGCCCGGACACCGTCAGTCCGTCTCGTCCACATTGGTGGGTCCTGACTGTACTGTAACATTATGGATCGGTTTTGACTTATTGCGGTTCAGAGTGCCTGTCTGCTGGCCTCTCTGAGATCGCTGGGGTGCTTGGCACTCTTTAGCCCAATGCCCTAACTGTCCACAGTTATAGCATTCCTGTCCTTTCTGCTGAGGGCTGCTCTTCCCTTCATTTACCCATGCGGGCTTCTGGTGCTCTCTGACTGCTTGGATATCTGCAGCAGCCTGAGCCTCTTCTGGGGATCTAACTTTGCCTTTTGCCTGAAGCGATTGCTCCCAAGCGCGGGACAACCTTTTCAGGACCCATTTCTCGTTATGGGCCTCTCTGAGGGGTCATAGCTGTTGCAAGCGCTCTGTCCTGCTTCTGTTGCGTGGGAGATGATTGTGCGCGTCCATTTAACCATGTTTTCGCGGGTTAAATGCGCTCTATCTAATTGTCCAAAAACTGCGCTGAAATGAATCCACAGCCTTCCTGCGAATGCTGTGGGGTGTTCGGATCTTTTCTGCCTGCATTTGTTTAATCCTTCAACTGGGTCACCTCTATTGTACCCTATGGCATCTAAAATGGCGGTGTGCATCTCCTCTAGGCTGCCTCCTGCCACGTTCTGTGGGTCGGGGAGGGCTGCTACTACACTTTGGTCTAAACTCAGCACGGTGAGCTTAACCTGCTCTCTCTCATCCAGGCCGTACATGGTAGCCTGCTGTTTCACTTTTGCGAAAAATTGGTGGGGGTCTGCGGTGGGGAGGAACGGAGTGATCTTTTCACACGCGTCCCTTAGCTGGGTTACTGTTAAAGGGGTGGTGTAGGTTATGTCTGGGGCGCCTTCTGATTCGGCTTTTCTCTGCGTGGTTACGGGATTCATGGGTGCGGTTATGGTCTGAGCTGTGGGGGGTTGGGGTGCCTGTCGTTTCTGCTGAGCTGCTGGCGCACATGTTCCCTGAACATAACGCTGCGCTGTCTCGCTTAATTCCTGCCAATCTGGGGCATTTTCCCCATCTAACTGAGCTCCAAAGGTGCTTTGGAAGCCATTCTGCACCGAAAGCAGAGATTGCAATTCCGCAATCTGTTTCCTGCATTTCGCGTGGTCAACTGTGCTTTGTCTTTGTTCGGTCGTTGCAGCATGGAGTGCTCTCAAAGCTGCTTTGAGATCAGAACATTGCCTCTGCAATGCCTCCACCTGCTTTTCTGATTCCTGTCTTATCAGAATGGCACGTTGCACGTCCTGATAGGCTTTCTCATACTGGGTCTGGGAACTGCTCAGATGAGCTAGACAAGACTGATGAGCCCTTTTGGCATCATCCACCTCTCTATCCTTCTCTGCCAACTTCCCTTTGAGATCCAGATTCTCCTTCTCGACGGCCCTGACATCGACCTTACTCATCCTATTCCTCTCTTCTAAATCTGTCCGGAGCGTCCTGATGACCTCCTCTGCGCCTCGCAACTGTGCCAAACAGGACACAATCGCCATCGGCTTGCGTGCTTTACCTAGGTTCTTTTTGTGTATTTGAGAGAGGTTATCCCACCAAGTATGACCTATACTCCCGGGACCTGTCTCCTCATTTGCACAAAACTCTTTCCAAAGGGGCCATCCCTTTCCTTGTAAATATTTGCGGAGTTCCAGCTCCCACGTGGGACACTGGCCTACCCTGCTACTGTTGCTGGTCGCTGCGACCACAAACTTTGCTGGATCCATCAGACGTTCCATTGCCTGCATGGCCATTTCCTCTGACTCTCTTTGTATAATTTGGAACAGGGGGTTGTTGGGGTTGTGTTTCAAGAAACGGGTACGGCTTACGCTATGTTCCGTTAACAAAACTACCGAAAGTTTGTCGCAACAAAAAGCTTTCAGTTTTACCTTACAGCCCTGTTAGTACGCATGCACTAAACACACTTCCGAATTACGCTTATTATTTTGAACACCTTGAATACTTGTGATCTCTTTCTTTCTCTGCAATTTGGAGTTCTAATTCAAATTTCAGGGTCCTGGACGGTGTGGGGTTTCCACTTACAACCGTGTCCCACCAGAGTCGCCACTAAATGTTGCACGTTTTACTATGGGCGTAAAACGCGTTTATTGGAGTGTATTAACACGCCTCCGAGTTCGACGTGTGCTTAACACTACTAGGCTCTGTTGTATGTAATTATTTAGCTCTGGAGTCGCCAGTTGCCGTATAGACAACGTCACAAGTATTCCAAGGTCAAGTTCAAAGTAATAAAGACGATACACCGATTAGTAAAGTTCAAACGATCAATATTTATTATACAGTTATAATAAATACTCATGCACACTAAGAGACTAAGCTATAACTAAACTTAAGTGAACAGAATACTTATCTAACAGGAACAGGCAAGGTCAGAGAACGAGGCCTTCGTCCTGGTCTTGTACTGCAGCCTTCAGCAAGCGTTCTGGTACTTGGGAGTCTAGTGGGCTTGGATCGCGTAGCGAGCGTTGAACTTACGGTTTCGGCGGCTGGTGCTCAACGGCTGGAGTCAGGATGCAAGATGTCAGTCAGAGCCGGAGCACGAGTTTAACAGACCGGGCTCTGTGGGGAATTTGCCTTTATACCCCTCTCTAATGTCCTTGCCCCCTTCTAGGCGGGCTCTACCTTTCGGTACCGATTGGAGCGTTTCCAAACGGTTACCTTCGAAATCCTCCAATGCGGGGGCTTTCCTCGATGTTGGGGGGGGTTTCGATATTCGTTACTCTGGTGCCATCCTGTCTGCACAACCAATTAAGTGTTACATTGAGATGGAAATGTTGCCATTGTTTGTGCCTGGATCTGGGCTGCCTCATCAGAATGTTAAGCGCTTTGCCATTAACACCTTTGGCTTGGAGATCTTGCACCTGGCCAGAAAACTGGTTTGCTGCTTGCAAAATGCTAATTAGTTGAGAGCAGGCTGTCTGTTCTCACTAAACAGGCTTTTCCTTCTGTCTTCCATTTTAGTTTGGCTCAGTGTCCATTTTGCGTGGCCAGCATGGCTACAGAAGTAATAAAACCAAAATCAGGCAGACGATTTTCACCTTTAGGGGAGGACGTTGCGGAATATGTTCACAGGCAAAGTCATTGATCGGCACTTTCCAAATGGGTGCAACAAAATGAATTGTGAAAACTTAAATGAAGGGCATTTCATAAATATGTTCAGTGAAGGTGGTTGGATGAATGGCATAATTAAACCGGAATGCAATAATTGTGCACAGAGATATGAGTTGCATCAGCGAGTTCTGTGAAGGAAATGAAACGAAAATCGCTTATTGTCACGAGTGGGCTTCAATGAAGTTACTGTGAAAAGCCCCTAGTCGCCACATTCTGGCGCCTGTCCGGGGAGGCTGGTACGGGGATCGAACCGTGCTGCTGGTCTGCTTTAAAAGCCAGCGATTTAGCCAACTGAGCTAAACCAGCCCCTAGCGAGCTAAACCAGCCCCTGATATAAATGCAATTAGATACATTTACAGACCGCGATGTGTGAACTGTATGGTGAGAAATTGGATAGGTGTAAACTCACCACCGGCCCCGCCAGTCTGGAGATCTCTTTTGCTTCCTGCCAGAAGTTGACGGGTGTCCATCTCCTTATTTTTCTCAGGAACAGGTCACCACAGGTTCCACGGGTCTGGCCAACATTGTCAGAGCTGAGTTGGGTTGAAATTTCCATTCTTCCAACCCTTCGCAAACAGCAAATAAGCCAGTTATTTTACTTCTCTTGCTTGTACATTTCCACCCTGGCACCCCGCCCTTCCAATAGGTTCCACACTCACCCCGCCGATATAAAATATTGTTACAATCTTAAATCCATTTTGCCACCTAGCCTTCTGATCATGATTAATTTTTAACACTTGTCCCTTCAGAGCTGAAGGCTGCATCATCTACATTTAAGGTCCAATGCTTTCATAGGATTTCTGTATATAAGTGATGAAAAGTTAATTATACTGGCTCTTCGCATTTCCAAATTTTACTTAACTGCTGTGCTGCGTCTCGGTGCCCATTTTGATGTAGGTTGAAGGAGATGATCAGTGTCCTCTGTAGCATAGAATCATAGAACCCGCACAGTGCAGAGGTCTGCATGGACCCTCTGAAAGAACTCCCTACGTAGGCCCACTCCCTCAGCCTGTCCTCATAATCCCATGACCCCACCTAACCTGCACATCTTTAGGACACTAAGGGGAAATGTAGCATGGCCAGTCCACCTAACCTGCACATCTTTGGGCTGTGGGAGAAAATCGGAGCCAGCGAGGCAGCAGTGCTAACCACTGTGCCACCCCCAATTGTGCCACCATGCCGCATGTGAACTACACTGAGAAGCAGTACTCATCTGTTGATATGGCTCCAGGTTCAAAGGTCATTCTTTGTACATATTGACACGGTAAAATCTTTGCTTCTGTAGTAAATTCACTGGGATTCACTCATGTCCAGTGACTCTAGGTGACAGATTTTTAATTCATTCTCAGGATATGGGAGTGACTGACGTTTATTGACTATTCATCATTTTCCTTTGAGGAAGTGGAGGTGAACCACCTTCTGGAGTCTTCGAGACATTACAACACAGAAGAAGGCCATTCGGCCCAATTACGTCCATGCTGGCTCTCTGTAGAGCTATCCAGTCAGTTCCATTTTCCCAATCTAGCCCCTGCAAGTTTATCACCCTGAAGAACCCATCCGTTTTCCACCCCCCCAGTGGCCTGCGCAAACATGACTGACCACAAATCCGCTCTTACCTCTTGCTCTATCATTTAAATCAGCTAATAGAAACAGCTTTGCTTTGTCTACGAGTCGCGACCTCAGCTGGGTGTAACAAACTAGCTGTGGCTTCGTAAATATGTGGCAGAACTTCCTTGCGTTTGTGACCAAAGTAGAAAAGATTCCGCATGCTTTGCTAACTACACTCTCAGTATGTTGTGCCGCTTTCAAAGGCATGAACACCCAGCTCCCTCTTTCCTGTACACACTTAAAAACTGTGCCATTGAGTCTAGATTGCATCTCTCGATGTCTTCCGCCAAAATGCATCATTCAGAGAAACATACATCGAAAATAGGAGCAGGGGAGGCCATTCGGCCCTTCGAGCCTGCTCCGCCATTCATTATGATCATGGCTGATCATCAAGTTCAATACCCTGATCCCGCCTTCCCCTCACCCCTAATATTCCTTGATCCCTTTAGCCCCAAGAGCTATGGCTAATTCCTTCTTGAAATTACACAGGGCGCGATTCTCCCAACTTACGAAAAATCGGAGAATAGCGGGCGTCGCAAATTTTTACGGCGACGCTGGTCCGACGCCCTCCCGCTATTCTCCGAACCCCGCACAGACACCAAGTCGCCATTCCCGCCAAACGCCTCTGACGCGCCCCCGACACGACCAGAATCGCTAGTTTTTGGCCCCCCCGCTATTCTCCGGCCCGGATGGGCCGAAGTCCCGACTTAATCGCTCACTGTTTACACGGCGTGAAACACACCTGCTTTTTAAGTTCGTCAACCAGTCGTGCTGGCTAACGACTGCTTCCAGGAGGTGAGCGCACCGCTCAGCGCACCGCTCAGCGCACCGCTCAGCGCACCGCTCGAGTCTGGCCACAACGGGGAAGGCATCCCTGAGAACGGGAGGGGGGTCCAGAGCGGGGGGGAGTGGGGGAGATGGAGGGGGGAGTGGGAGAGACGGAGGGGGGAGTGGGGGAGACGGAGGGGGGGGGGGTGGGGGAGATGGAGGGGGGAGTGGGGGAGTTGGAGGGGAGAGTGGGGGAGATGGAGGGGGGCAGTGGGGCAGACGGAGGGGGGAGTGGGGGAGATGGAGGGGAGAGTGGGGGAGATGGAGGGGAGAGTGGGGGAGATGGAGGGGGAGTGGGGGAGACGGAGGGGGGGAGTGGGGGAGACGGAGGGGGGAGTGGGGGAGATGGAGGGGAGAGTGGGGAGATGGAGGGGGAGTGGGGGAGACGGAGGGGGGGAGTGGGGGAGACGGAGGGGGGAGTGGGGGAGACGGAGGGGGGAGTGGGGGAGACGGAGGGGAGTGGGGGAGACGGGGGGGAGTGGGGGAGATGGAGGGGGAGTGGGGGAGATGGAGGGGGGAGTGGGGGAGACGGAGGGGGAGTGGGGGAGACGGAGGGGGGAGATGGAGGGGGGAGTGGGAGTGGGGGGGAGGTTAGGTAGAGAGAGAGCGAGTGACCCGTCCAACCCCGTAACAAAATGTCTGCCACCATGCCATGGCGTGCCGGTCACAAGGACAAGGCCGCTGGTTCCCCTGTGGCTTATGGCCACAGGCCACTGACGCACCCGTGAGGAGGACATAGTTAACTGCCCGTTGGATGCAGAAAGTGACCAGGGGTTAGGCTGCACGCGTGTCAGCAGCGCGACCAGGCCACCGGGACACACAGGTATCCCGTGGCTGGCGGCTGCCGAGTTGTCGACTAACCTCCGTCTAACATGTCCCGTTTCTCTGCCCCCACCACCCTTCTGTAGGTTAGCACAATGTCTGCGAACAGAACGGCTATGTTCTGCGCAGTGGTTGGGGCCGCTGCACTGCATTTGGCGATGCAGCAGCACCCACACCCACAACCCGCAGTGGATGTAGGGACAGCTGCAGCAGCAGAGGGACGGGCTGAGGAGTTGCCAGTCGTCGAGCAGCATGGGGAGGAGGAGGAGGAGGAGGAGAGAGTGAGGGTGCAGCCACGGCGCCAGAGGCGACGACCAAGGCCGAGGGTGTACCGTGTCCGGGTCTCTTTCCTAAAAATAATGGACATCACCTGCAGGAGGAGACTCCGGCTGAGTAGGCAGATGGTGATACATATCTGTCACCTTCGTGGCGCACCTCGCCCCACGTGGAACGGGGGGAGGACACGCGATCCCGGTTGCCATCAAGGTGACGGTCGCTCTTAACTTCTATGCTACCGGCTCCTTCCAGTCTCCGAGCGGGGACGTCTCCGGGATCTCCCAGTCAACGGTGCACAGGTGCATCCGGGATGTGACCGACGCCCTCTATGCCATCGCTAACATCTACATCACCTTTCCCAAGGACCAAGCAAGTCAAGACTCACGAGCTCGTGGATTTGCCAGAGTGGCCGGGATACCGATGGTGCAGGGGGCAACCGATTGTGTTCACGTCCCCATGCACCAGCCTGCAGGGGACAGGGACGTGTTCACAAACAGAAGGGGGACATACTCCATGAATATCCAGGTGGTATGCGACCCCCACATGAGGATCATGAATGTCTGTGCAAGGTTCCCAGGGAGTGTGCATGACTCCTACATACTGGCGCAGTCGTTCATCCCTGTGATGTTTGAGGGACGTCCCCCCCGGCTGAGGGGCTGGTTGCTAGGCGAGAGGGGTTATCCACTGAGGTCTTGGCTGATGACGCCTATACGGAGGCCTCAGACCAATGCGGAAACACGATACAACGAGGCCCATGCAGCAACCAGGGGTGTGGTGGAGCGCTGCCTTGGCCTCCTGAAGATGAGATTCAGGTGCCTGGACCGCTCCGGAGGGGCCCTGCAGTACCAGGCTGAAAGGGTCGCTCGCATTGTTGTGGTCTGCTGTGCGCTGCACAACATGGCGATGCAGAGGGGAGATGACCTGCTGCAGGAGGCGGAGGGAGAAGCCAGTGGCAGTGGTGCCAGCACAGAGGAGGAGGAGGAGGAGGCTGGCGGAGTGCCGGGCGCAGCACGCAGACACGACCCAGGTGCTGGTGATGCCCAGGAGGCGGCACAACAGACCCGGCGAGGACGGCGGGCACGTGATGCCTTGGTGGCAGCACGGTTCACGCGTCACATGTGACGTCCCCGCTGAACACCAAACCACCACCTGCGTCGCTAGTCGTGCAGAGGGTCAACACATAACTGCAACCACCACAGCCCCCCCCCCCCCCCCCCCCCCCCCCCCAACTCCCTCTCAGTGTACAGTGCTCCACTTCGACATCACCCTTACCACTGGGTCCAGACGGTATGGCACAACATTGATGGCTGTGTCAGCGGGTGTGATCAGTGCCATGTGGAATGATGACAGCCCGCTCTGCGAAGAGCTGTGAGCTCAGAATCGTTAGAGAGAGTCTGACCCACGGCAATAGCTGAACCATCCACCTTGGTGGCCGCTGAGTTCGTCACGGACACTCCATCACGTGCCCGCGTGGGCTAGCTGTGGGAGGGGGTGGGGGGAGGGGCAGGGACTGCACACCCGGCACCGAAGTTTCACCGTTCGTCAACCCCAGCGACACGCGGTCACCATCACGATTCCTGTGGCTGTGGAACAATCACACGGTATTACAAGTAAGGTGGAACAGTGCGTTTAATGTGAACAAACATTTACAGGTGCCCTAGCCCCTACAACTAAACTGTGCCCTTCACCCGCGCCAACTTACTCTGTGTCTCACTTTGTTGCCTTACGGGCCCTAACACTACGTCTACGTGAGTCCCCAGATGATACAGCAGGAGTGGAGGAGGACTACTGCGAATCGCCCCCTTCGACTTGTTTCTCCTTCGGCAAGCGTTTCCTGGGGCGACCCAGCCTTGATGGGCCAGGCTGCTCTGCGGGCGTCTCGGGTGACGTTGTGCCACCCTGCTTTGCCTGCTGCCCACCCGATGCACCAGGGATGGGACGGGGGGAGGCCGAGAATTCCGGGACGTCCCGTGATGGAGTTAATGGGACGGGCCCCGAAACCTCCTCCTCCCTCGGGGAGCCCGGTGGCCCCCGGGCCTCACTTTGGGACAGAGGTGCGAGCGGGGAGGTGCCCCGTCGTGACACCGACACCTGGCGCTGCCAGTCCTGGAGGCCTGCAACGGTATCGACCAGGATCCGAAGGTTTGTAGGCAAGGAGTCCAGGGATTTAGACATTCCCGCCAGGGACTGTGCGACCTCAACCTGTAAGTGCACGACGCCATCCAGCACGTGTATCAGGCGGTTGATGCTCTCGGCGACTGACTGCTGCGACTGGGCCATGACCTGGTGAGACTGGGCCAAGGCCCGCAGGGCGTCGGCAATGTCGTTTTGGCTCTGGCGCATTGCTGCCTGTGAGAGGGCAACCCTGTCCAGGGCCGAGGATGACACGTGCACATTAACCCCAATGCCTTGCATAACCTGACCCATTGCCTCCACCGCGGATGCCACCCGTGCGGTGTCAGCCTGGGTCTCTGCCATGAGCGGCACCACTCCCTGCTCGTGGACGCGGTTCGACTCCTCTAACAGCATCTGCAGAGTCTGGAAAACAGCCCTCATCCCGTCATTGGTACCCTGGGTTTCTTGAGGCATCGGCTGTGCGGGTGGGTTGAGAAACTCCAGGAACTCAGAAAACGTCTGGGTGCATGCTGGGCCTGGCCTGGCCTCCGCCAGTCCGGGCCCTCGGTTGCTCCGACCTCCACCTGCTGTACCTGCTCAGCTGTGATGTGCGAACCAGACTGTGACCCAGGAGACTCATCACTAAATAGGCCCGCCGGGGTGGGTGTCTCTGGGATGATGGATGGTGTGGGCGATAGCTGTGCCGCAAGCCCGAGGTCGTCTGTATTTAACGCCTCCTCTATGGTATGGGGCCGCTGAGAGTCCGCAGGGTGTTCGATGGCCATTTCTGTGACTTCTGGTATCGCCACCCTCTGGGCGTCCTGCTCCGCAGATTGGGTTGGGGAGGATGGGACTCCCCGCTGATTAAGCACACTCTGTCGTTCGGCTCCAGGTGAGGTGGGGGCAGATGCCTGTGTCCGTCTGCAGCCAGACGGCCCTGGTCGTTCGGCATCACGTCCTAGGGAAGAGAATGAAACGGGTTATTTAGATTCGCTCGGCCGGCCACTGGACGGTCCCAGTGGGCAGGGTGTGTAAAGGGACAGAGGATGGGGGAGGTGTCCCAGTGGGCAGGGTGTGTGAAGGGACAGAGGATGGGGGAGGTGTCCCAGTGGGCAGGGTGTGTGAAGGGACAGAGGATGGGGGAGGTGTCCCAGTGGGCAGGGTGTGTGAAGGGACAGAGGATGGGGGAGGTGTCCAAGTGGGCAGGGTGTGTGAAGGGACAGAGGATGGGGGAGGTGTCCAAGTGGGCAGGGTGTGTGAAGGGACAGAGGATGGGGGAGGTGTCCCAGTGGGCAGGGTGTGTGAAGGGACAGAGGATGGGGGAGTTGTCCAAGTGGGCAGGGTGTGTGAAGGGACAGAGGATGGGGGAGGGGTGGGTGTTTGTCAAGGAGGGTTGTCTCACTTGCTGCAGATCCGCCAACCTCGCATAGCGCGACTTCCCGGGTGCCAGACCCCTCAACAAGGTCCAGTGCCCTCAGCTCAAATGTGGACAGGGGGTGCAGGTTGGGCGAACCCCCTCCAGTCTTGTGCCACTCACGGGTGTTGTGAGCGGACTTGGCCTGTTGGGGGAGGGGGCATAGGTAGATCATTACAATACGGCAGGTATCAGCAGTCCGTTCAGATACTGGCACAGTTTGGGGGTGAAGTTATCATAAGACCATTGCATCTCTCCACGGAGGCCAGAGCGCTGGGTCTGTGACAACTTTGTTTACCACCCTCAAATAATTCTGCCCCAATCCTCCTCCACCCCCCGTGCCAGGGGGGGCAGGTGGGTGATTAAGTTAAGGGGGGAGGGATGGTTGTGACCAGGGGGCACCCTCTTGGCACTTACCCTGGCAGCCCTGGTGAGGTCGTGCAGCTTTTTCCTGCATTGCTCTGCAGAGCGAGGGGTCTGCCCCACAGCACTAACGGCAGCAGCCACCTCACGCCAGGCCTGGCGTACCACGCCGGAAGGTTGGCGATGCCCTCTACGTGGGCAGATGATGCCCCTCCTCTGCTCGACGGCATCGAGCAGCGCCTCCACATCAGCCTCAACAAACCGATGGGTTGCTCTCCTGGGCTCCGACATCATGGCCGACAGATTCTGTGCTCGCCCGCGCCTTTTTACGGCGTCGGGCGGCGTCACGTGGGCGTGTTCGTGTCGTCGCCGCGTTCCGTCGTAATGGCGCACGTAATTGACGCGGCCGCGTTACTAGCCCATTTCCCGGAAGTGAATACGTCGGGAAATGGACCCTTCCCGACCGTCGTCAAACGCGCCCGTTTTTCCCGCCGATTTCCCGATTTTTCGTAAGTTGGGAGAATTGCGCCCACAATGTTTCGGCCTCAACCAGATTCCACAGTGAATTCCACAGATTCACCACTCTCTGGGTGAGGAAATTTCTCCTCAGCTCAGCCCTAAAAGTTGACCCCTTGTTCTCAAACCGTGATCCCTAGTTTTCCACTCCCCCACCATTGGGAACATTCTTTCTGAATCTAACCCTGTCAGAATTTTATACATTTCTACAAGGTTCCCTCTCACTGTTCTAAACTCCGATGAATATAATCCGAACTGACTTAGTCTCTCCTCACATGGCAGTCCCGCCATCCCAGGAATCAGCCTGGTAAACCTTCCTTGCCCTGGTGGGCCGAAGTCCCGCTGCTGTTATTATGCCGGTCCCGCCGGCGTGAATTAAACAAAGTATTTACCGGCGGGACCAGGCGGCGTGGACGGGCTCCAGGGTCCTGGGGGGAGGTGGCGCAGGGCGATCTGGCCCCAGGGGCTGCCCCCATGGTGGCCTGGCCCGCAATCGGGGCCCACCGATCCGCGGGCGGGCTTGTGCCGTGGGGCCACTCTTTTCCTTCCGCGTCGGGCATCAGCCTCCGTGATGGCCGACGCTGAGCTGACCATCCCCTGGACGTGCGCGGGGATGGCGCCAGCAGCTGCTGGCACTCCCGCGCATGCGCGGACTTCTGCCGGCCAGGCGGAGTCCCTTCAGCCCCGGCTGGCGTGGCGCCAAAGGCCTTTCCCGCTGGCCGGCGGTGCGCCAACCACTCCGGCGCAGGCCTAGCCCCTGAAGGTGAGGGCTAGGCCCCTAACAGTGTGGAAGATTCCGCACCTTTAGGGCAGCCCGACGCCGGAGTGGTTCACGCCAACGGACACCAGAACTGTGGCCTCACCAACGCCCTATACAATGGCAGTGAAATACCCCTCCGCCTCTGTATTAAATTCCATCTGCCAATTGTGTGCCGATTCTGCCAGCCTATCGATATCCTGTTGCAGTTGATTTGCATTATCATTGTTATTTGCTGTGCTTCCAAGTTTGTTATCATCAAGTTGGGGAATTCTGCGCTGTGTCCCAATGCCCAGTGATTTATAATAATCAAAAGCACAGTGACCCTAGCTCTGACCTTTGGGGAACATGGGCGGCACGGTGGCACTGTGGTTTGCCCTCCTGCCTCACTGTGCCAGGGACCCCGGTTCAATTCCGGCCTCGGGTGACCGCCTGTGTGGAGTCTGCACGTTCTCTCCGGGTGCTCCGGCTTCCTCCCACAGCCCAGAGATGAGCAGGGTAGATATGGGTTGGCCATGCTAAATTGCCCTTTAGTGTCCAAAAGGTTAGGTGGGGTGACTGGGTTATGGGGATAGGGTGGGGACCTTCCTCTAGGTAAGGTGCTCTTTCAGAGGGCCAGTGCAGACCTGATGGGCTGAATGGTTTCCTTCCGCACTGTAGGGATTCTATTCTATTCTATGAACACCATCCTCCAATCTGGGAGCATCCATTCACCACAATTCGCTGTTTACTGTCTTCAAGTCAATTAATTTTCTCCAAACTGAAACTGGTCCTCCTATCCCATGAGTCTCAATTTTGTTAGTCAGCCTTTTATGGGGCACTTTGTCAAAGGTTTTGTTCTAATCCATATGGGCAAAATCCATTAAATTCCCTTCATTAACGTGATCAGAAGGTTCAGTTGGATTAGTCAGGCATGATCTCTCTGTCCTGCTTTTTCTTAACTAGCTGTAACCTCAGCCCATTTTTTTTCATCCGATTATTGTTTCTAAAACCTTACCCAGTACTGATATTAAACTGTGACCTGCAGTTACGAGGAATGACCTTACATTCTTTCTGGAATAAGGGTGCCTCTATTGCCACTTCCAAACTCCTGGCACATCCTTCATGTGTAAGGGGGAATGCTGGCCTTTCTACCGTCTCCACCCACACTTCTGCAATCTTGGTTGCAGGCCAAAGAGTCAGGTTTCTCCTTTCCAAAGTACAAAACCTGGGTCACAGTGTCCTGGCAAGCAACCTTGAGTCTTCAGCTTCAAGGTGCATCGTGATTATGGGTCCACGTGCCAAGATAACAAAAATAAAACAAAATAAATGGGAACAAAGGAGATAAACAGGGAGGACTCTTCCTATTATCGCCCCCTTCATTTGCTCAATCATTTTGGTTTCCACTGATACCTTGCCATCAGTCTCTTCCTTGGTAATCGCCTCTCTGTGGCTTTCTTGCAGTTTTGCTCCCCCATTTCTCTCCTCCTATCGTACATGTGACAAGGCTCTCCCACGATGCTGTCTCATTGTAGGTAAAAGGCCTGGCGCTTCGGTTTAACAGGCATAGAAACACAACAATTATAAATGCACGTGTAAATGTTTAACTTGTTACTGTAATGATATGCATAGTCCAAGTATAGTAAAGGGTTAATAAGAGAGATTACATGTATATCAACACTAGATGGCGTCACTGAGTGACTGTGTCTCTAGGCATGCTGGGAGAAACTTGATGGAGAGTTCGATGTAGAAGGATAGTGTAGAGTTGAGTGAGAGTGTAGTTTTATTTGATTTGATTTTGATTTATTGTCCCATCTACCAAGTACAGTGAAAAATATTTTTCAGCGGCAAAGGGAACATACACAGTACATACATAGTAGACAAAAGAATAATCAACAGAGAACATTGACAAATGGTACATCGGCAAACAGTGATTGGTTACATTGCGGAACAAGAGGCCAAACAAAGCAAATACATGAGCAAGAGCAGCATAGGGCATCGTGAATAGTGTTCGTACAGGGAACAGATCAGTCCGAGGGGGAGTCGTTGAGGAATCTTGTAGCCGTGGGGAAGAAGCTGTTCCTATGTCTGGATGTACAGGTCTTCAGATTTCTGTACCTTCTGCCTGATGGAAGGGTCTGGAAGAAGTTTATATATTAGAGAGATTCTTAATGACTGTATCACAGATTCAGTACTACTATTTTGTTATCGGTTACTCAGTAAAGTGTACGAACCGAATTAAGTTAAGTAGTGTAAAAAAAATTAGTTTTGATTTAAACATATAGGGCGGTATTCTCCGCTAAGGCCAAAAATCGCGGAGGTCGTCGTGAACTCGGCCGTGGTTCATGACGGCCACGGGGCCCGCTCCCCGCACCTAATTCACCCCCAGCCGGGGGCTAGGAGCGGGCCCCCGTCGTTCCCGGCAGCGACCTCGGCCGCCAGAAATGACGCGCGAACGCGCTTTTCATGATGTCATCCGGCACGAACCCGCGCATGCGCGGTGCTGTCTTTCTCCACCGCCGGCCGGCAAGACGTGGCGGCTTGATCTTGCCGGGCGGCGGAGGTGAAAGAGTGCGTCCGTTTTGGACGCTGGCCCGACGATCGGTGGGCACCGATCGCGGGCCTGTCCCCTCCCGAGAGTCGCGGTGTTCCCGTCCCAATCGGGCCCCTAGATGCCCCAAACGGGCATCTGCCGGCAGTTTCACGTATGCAGCGACCAGGTGTGGTTGCTGCCGTGGTGAAACGGGCGTGAAGGGCCGGCCACTCGGCCCATCGGGCTCGGAGAATCGCTGTTCGCCGTGAAAAACGGCGAATGGCGATTTTTCCAAGGGGGGGGGGGGAGAATCGCGGGGGCGCCGGGGGGGGGGGCGTAAAAAATGTCGGGAGGCCCTCCCGCGATTCTCCCAGGCCGCGTGGTGAGCGGAGAATCACACCCATAGTTTTATGTTCTTTGCCAATTTGACTCTTGGAGAACAAGACAAGAAATAGAACAGTTACGTGGGCTTAAAGCTGGATTTGTGAATTGGAAATGATTGCAAGTTAAATCCGGGAACTTTCTCTAGTTGAAAGTCAATCTGTAACACCAGTGTTAAACCTAGCTGGCACGTCGAAAAATACCCCAGTGGACTACACGTTAAATGTCGCTGTGGCTGTTCAGTGCTTTGAAACATCCAGAGCATTTGAAATGTTTATCTAAATGTTCTATCTGTATCATACCATAAAAACAAATGTACATACATCCCACACAACCGATGGATGAAGCCTCCTTGATTTGATCATTTAATGCCCATTGTCCAGTATTATTCTTGTTTTTTTGGTTTGCCGAATTAACCCTTTCTCCATCATTTCACCCGTGGTGTGGGGAGATCCACGCAATCAAATTCTTAATTAGCCCTGGAAAGATCTAATTAAAGCAACTAAAACCCTCATCTCAGCGAAAATTGACTAAATTCCCTCTAAAGGGCTTCCCCTTTAATGTGTTACTTTGATATTTTATTTATTTGCCCCCTTTTCTTTTTTGTTTAATCAAAAGAGTAAAATTGAATGAAATTTCGGTCTGAAAGGTGATGTTGAAGGAGCCTTGGTGAGTTTAGCTGGAGCACAACCTGTGGATGGTCCACTAGGCTGCCACTGTGCGGTGATTGTGGAGGGAGTTAAAGTTTAATGTATTGGACGGAGTGCCAATCAAGCGGGGCTGCTTTGCCCTGGATGGTGTTGAGCCAAGAGGGCGTTCTTGGAGCTGCGCTCATCCAGGCAGGTGGGGTGTAGTCCATCACACTCCTGACTTGTGCCTTGTAGATGGTGGACAAGCTTTGGGGAGTCAGGAGATGAGTTACTTGCTGCATAATCCCCAGCCTCTGACCAGCTCTTGTAGCCACAGTATTTATCCAGCTGGTCCAGTTCAGGTTCCGGTCAATGGTGACCCCCAGGGTGTTGAAAGTGGGAGATTGAACAATGTATTTCTCTCCATTCAATGGTTGCTGGCCATTTCTTGACTAATCTTGAACCAAACTCCTTCGGCAACCTCCTGCCTCTTTTATTCGCAGCTTGTTCTGCCTCTCCTCTAATTTTCTATCATTATTGGGTCTATTTTCTTTTGATCTGTCTCGACTTGCATTTCTGCAGCCTCCTCCATGGCCACCAATCATCCCGGCGCTTACAGCCAACTTGAAGAGCAGTCACTCCTGTAATTATAGGACATATGGCAGCCGATTTGTGCACAGCAAGCACCCACAAAAAGCACTGTGGTCGGGACCTTAAATTAGAGGATTTAAGTACAAAAGCAAGGAAGTTATGCTTCACCTTTATATAGCTTTGCTGCAGCTTCAAAGCATTGCGCCCAGTTCTGATCACCACACTTTAGAAAGACGTGTGCGGGTTGCATTTAACTCCAGTCTGTTTCCTTTCACCTAGAAATATTTATTTCGTCAACCAGTTTTAGTAGGGCAGGGAAGCTAAGGATCCAAACAAACACTTTCCTTAATTGCTATTGTACTCCCTTCTCCTGTATCTATTTTTAAAAATAAATTTAGAGTATCCAATAATTTTATTTTATTTCCAATTAAGGGTCAATTTAGCGTGGCCAATCCACCTAACCTGCACATCTTTGGGTTGTGGGGGTGAAACCCATTCAGACACAGGGAGAATGTGCAAACTCCACATGGATAGCGACCCACGGCTGGGATTCGAACCCGGGTCCTCAGCAGCACCGTAGGCAGAAATGCTAACCACTGTGCCACGTGCCGCACTTTCCCCTGCATCGATAAGTGTTTGAAGCAAGTAGTGTTTGTAAACCTGCTCAATGTAAGATTATTACCTCCAGCAAGGCAGCATTGTGTTATCACATGGATCACAATGGTTTGCGAATAAGGCTCACCACCAGCATTTCAAAGGGATTATTAATAAATGCCAGCCTTGCCAGTCATGCCCATATTCCGAGTGGATACAAAACACATAAATGTCAAGGTACATAAGCAAATCTCAGTAACTTTACTCCAGGTACTACCACTGTAGTGCGAGCCACTCCAACAGACATAATACAAAACTACAATTTCTCAGGCCACACGGGGGCGCACTAATACCTCAATACGCCGAGGACCTGGATTCACTGCATAGTGAACAGTTCCGGACAGGTGCCGGAATGTGGCGACTAGGGGCTTTTCACAGTAACTTCATTGAAGCCTACTCGTGACAATAAGCGATTTTCATTTCAATCCCGGCCCCGGGTCACTGTCCGTGTGGACTTTGCACATTCTAAGTCCGTGTCTGCGTGGGTTTCACCCCCACAACCCAAAGACGTGCAGGGTAGGTGGATTGGCCATGCTAAATTGCCCCTTGATTGGGGACAAAAATAATTGGGTGCTCTAAATTTATCAAAAGATAACAATTTCTCAGTGTGGTTTACAGGCTAAAGTGGACACTGAGCATAATCTTTACCCTGACCTCGCTACACATGACAGTAAACCTTAATCTAAATTTAACATATTTGGGATTGGTTAGTGGGTCGGGATGCGGGGGAGGGGCTACCAAAAGAGAGAAGTAAAATAACTGGTTTATTTTTCCTATGCAGTGAAGGATGGGACAAATTGAGACTTCACTTAATCTCCGAAAATGTTGCCCAAACCTGTGGAATCTGCAGTGACCTGTTCCTGAGGAAAATAAGGAGATTGAAACCCAGTAAAGTCTGGCAGAAGTGAAGTATATTTCCAGACTGTCTGTGCCAATGGTGAGTCTACACCCACCTCATATTCTATCATGTCTCTCATACTTCAATCTCTTCAGAAATGTATCTAATTGTCTATTCACGGCATTTACCACCACCTCCTTCAATCAACCAGTTGACTCAATTCTCATCGCCACACCATTTACATAATCCCTTCGATTCATCCATTTATTCAATCGCCTTCACTGAGCCTAATTATAAAATTCCTTTCGCTGATTCCATTTACACAAGTAATTTTACTGAACCTGTTTAGAAAATCCCTTTCAATAACCTTGCCTGTTAACTTTTCCATAACTTTTCCGTAATGGTTAGAACTGCTGCCTCACAGCGCCAGGGACCTGGGCTCAATTCTGGCCTTGGGTGACTGTGTGAAGTTTGCACATTCTCCCCGTGTCTGCGTGGGTTTCCTCCGGGTGCTCCCAGTTTCCTCCCACAGTCCAAAGATGTGCAGCTCAGGTGGTGGATTGGCCACGCTAAAATTGTCCCTGAGTGTTCAAAGATGTGCCGGTTAGGTGGGGTTACGGGGATAAGGCAGGGGAGTGGGCCTAGGTAGAGGGCACTTACGGAGGGCTGGTGCCGACTCGATTGGCCGAATGGTCTCCCTCTGCACAGGAGGGATTCGACATATTCCGTGTGGCTCAGATCAATGTATCTGGTTCCTCTTTCGCTGTCAGTTTGTCTACAGTGTGTGACGCACCTAAGCAATACCCCGATTTGGTCGTAAACGAGTATTCTCCAGCCGATCGGCGAACGCGATTTTGGCTTCGGCGACCGGAGAATCCCGCCCCATGACTCCTCCAGCACCCAATCAAATAGGTCGACACTCGCTGGCTAGGATTGGCTGGGAAGAAGGTTCCTGGAGCAACAGGGAATGGTAAAGTCTATCAAATTTACCCAGACAGTGAGTCGACAGTCAATAAAGAAGATGGGAGGTGGACAGTTCACATGTGTCAGAAAAAGAGAGAGTAAGCAAAAGCAATGAACTATAGTTTAAAAGGAAAGGTTATCTCAAACTTCAAATCAATTATTTGATGATAATTCATTGTGTTTTGCAGGTGTATTTCGCAGGGTGCATCGCCTCAGTAATTGCAGTGTTACTTGGAGCATTAAGGAATTTGGTTGGTCAGCGAAACGTTAGTAAACAAATGACTTCCGGAGGCGGCCATGCTGTGAGTGGTCGCACACAGGGCAGCTCCTGCTTGAAGGCAAAGCAAAGAGCTCTTTTTTTACCCCAAATCGGGTGTAACTTCAACGGAAAAGTGTTACTGAAGGTTGGAGGAGAAGTTCCCCCGGGAGTGGTATGTCAAACTGGTTACCAAACCCGGCAGAAGAAGGTGAAAGATCTGGCCAAGGAGTTGGAGGAAACCTGTGGCCCAACAGCAGGTGGAAAGATGGCCGAGGGGGGAAGGACCAGTGTAAGCAGCAAAGCCTCAGATGGAATAGTTGATGGCCTTCATCAAGGAAGAGTTCCGCCCGCAGAGGAAGGTGATGCAGGAGGATCAAACGAAGGCCATCAAACGGACTGTGGCATCCCTGAAGGACTCGATGGAGAGGGTGGAGGAATGTCTGGAGGCTCAGGGGTCGCAGATCTGAGTGATTGAGAGGGCGATCTCTGAAAACAGTGATAGAGTGGTGGCACTGGAGGCTGAGGTGAGGCTGTTAGGAGACGTTTGCAAGACGTTGAGAAGCAAGAAAACAGATCGAGCAGGCAGAATTTCCTAGAATTTACACTGCAGAAGGAGGCCATTTGGCCCATTAGGCCTACACCGGCCGTTGGAAAGAGCACCCCACTTAAGCCCACCCATCTACCCCATCCCCGCAACCCCACCTGACCTTTTTGGACACTGAGGGCAATTTAGCATGGCCAATCCACCTAACCTGCACATCTTTGGACTGCGGGAGGAAACCGGAGCACCCGGAGGAAACTCACGTAGACACGGGGAGCACGTGCAGACTCCACGCACACAGCGACCCAAGCCGGGAATCGAACCTGGGACCCTGGAGCTGTGAAACAACTGCGCTAACCACTAGGCTACCGTGCCGCTATGTGGGAATAGTTGGCCTGCCTGAAGGAGTGGAAGGTGCGAGGGCCACGAGGTACGTTTCGAGGATGCTGGTGGTTTTGGTGGTGGAGGGGGTGCTGGAAAAGGCCCCTGAGGTGGACACAGCATACAGGTCTCTGAGGCAGAAGCCAAGAGCACGGGAGCCGCCACGGGCATTGATCGTGTGACTCCACAAGTTGGTGGAGCAAGGGAAGATCTTGCATTGGGCCAGGGAGAAGCGGAACTCCGAATGGGGGACTTATGAAGGGCAGGGATATCATTTTGAGACCCCAGAAGCGGCCAAGGACCATAAACTGGGGGAGAACTGAACAATTTTGGGAGACGGAGGTGCTGGCACTCTGGAATAATGTATACAGGTAGAGTGGGGAGTGGGGGGAGTGGGGGTTGCAGGGAGGTTTTTTTTTTCTTTTCCACCATTGCGGCGGGAGATGCGACGCGGCGAGTTCAAGAAGAAACATGGTCGGGGCGGAGAAAGGAGCCATCTTGAATGGGCCAAGGGGAAATTAACAAGGGTAGAGCCAAAAGGGGAGGATGTTGGATGGTAGAGTGGAATGGAGGCGTAAGCCCCCGGTAAGGCTTATAACCGGGAACGTGCGAGGGTACAATGGACTGGTGAAAAGATCTTGGGTCTTTGCGCACCTGAAGAGTTTAAATGCGGAGGTGGTCTTTTTGCTTGAGGCGCCCCTCTGCGTGAAGGACCAAGTTCGGCTGAGGAAGGGATGGGTGGGTCAGGTTTTCTACTCGGGGTTTGATTCGAAGTCGGGTATGGTGGCCATTTTGATGAGCAAGAAAAGGGGGTTTGTGGGCGCGACGGAAGTGAGGGACCTGGGTGGGAGATATATGATGGTGATTGGGCTTTTGGAGGGGATGCCGGTGGTAATGGTGAATGTGTACGCACCGAATTGGAATGATGTTGGTTTTATGAGGGAGTTGCTGGCAGCGATCCTGGACTTGGCCATGTTTATAGGGTGTGTTTCCGTTGGGGTGGAGGGGGCAGAGTATGCGGGGATAGTAATCTTGGACCATGCACCAGTTGATTGTGGGAGGAGACTTTAATTGTGCCCTCGAGGCGAGGGTAGATAGGTCGAGTCCCAGGTCAATGGGTAAGGTACGAATGGCAATGGAGCTGGGAGGGTTCATGGAAGAGGTGGGTAGGGTGGAGCCGTGGCATTTCAAGAACACGGGGGGACTGGAGTATTCATCTTTCTTACATGTTTATAGGGTGTGTTTTTGTTGGGGTGGAGGGGGCAGAGTACGCGGGGATAGTCATCTTGGACCATGCACCCCGTTGGCTGGAGATTCGGCTTAGATCGGGACGGGGCAGAGGCCGGGGTGGAGGCTCGATCCAGAGTTGTTGGCAGATATGTTCTGAGACTGTGAAAAGTTGGAGTGATTCTGGCCAGTGGGTGATTGCGGCGCTCGCAAGGATAGGTGGGGAGGATGTTGAGCCGGTCCCTTGGGTGGCGATATTTGGGGTATCGGAGGAGACGGAGGTCATGGAGGGGAGGAAGGCCGATGTTGTGGCCTTCGCCTCTCTGATTGCCCGGCGAAGAATTCTGTTGGAGTGGCGGTCAGCAACGCCACCGGGCGGCCTGGCTGGGGGCTTATATGACTTCCTTCGGCTGGAACAGGTCAAGTAGCTTCGGGCAGCACGGTAGCATGGTGGTTAGCATAAATGCTTCACAGCTCCAGGGTCCCAGGTTCGATTCCGGCTTGGGTCACTGTCTGTGCGGAGTCTGCACGTCCTCCCCGTGTGTGCGTGGGTTTCCTCCGGGTGCTCCGGTTTCCTCCCACAGTCCAAAGATGTGCGGGTTAGGTGGATTGGCCATGCTAAATTGCCCGTAGTGTCCTAAAAAGTAAGGTTAAGGGGGGGTTGTTGGGTTACGGTTATAGGGTGGATACATGGGTTTGAGTAGGTTGATCATTGCTCGGCCCAACATCGAGGGCCGAAGGGCCTGTTCTGTGCTGTACTGTTCTATGTTCTAAGGGGTTCAGTGGAGGGCTTGGAGGTAAGGTGGGGGATGTTCGTGGACACGTTCGAGGAGCTGTTGGTCATGGGGTGGGGTGGGGGGGTATAGTGAGGGAGGAGGGAGGAGTGTGGTGGAAAAGAGAAATTTGCACAAACTCTATAGTTGCGTGTTGGGAATTTGCTCCCCAAATTGTTTACATTTTGTAACTTTTTATATATGTTTGGAATAAAATGCATTAAAAAAAAGTTAGTAATTGTACAGGCATAAAATCTCATCAACACACATTTACAAAACTGATTAGTAGAATTAGTAGAAAGCTCTCTGTTAGCCTTCTTTCCATTTCCCAAAGATGTTATTCAGCTAGTCTCAGAAGTATTTCCAATACGTGTTAGTACTTCGGCATCTGTAATATTAAGACAAATTTGCGTTGTCATTTTTCAATATTAACACAATTATTTCAAAATTATCCTGTCATATTTATCCTGTCTTAGCGACAGCACGCCTCCTTCAGATCCAGCCTGTTGCACATTCCACAGTGTCCTATTTCTATTTCAGAGCTTACTACAGATGAAATCCAATCCTGTGCAGAATGTTACGGGCAGTAAAGATTGCGATGAAGCTACTGGGGTGATTAGCTGTGTTTGGCTTGTTTTCCTGTGACTTGAGAGCAGGAGGTATCGTTAGTGAGCCTCAGAGAGTCTATAGCGAGTAGAATTAAAAGACATTTATTGGAACAACATGTACACACAGGAAACAAAACAGTGTTTAAACAGCTTTTAATTATCTGTCAATTCTCTTCCAAGTTTATACATGACCCCCAGTTAAACCTCACTGGGTGCTCTCTGTCTCTCTCTCTGTTGGTCGGTTCCAGACTGGTCGATCCTTTATACAAGTACGGGGAAGCTACCCCACCCCCAGCAGGGGAGCTCGTACTCTTCAAGGAGCTCAGGGAAAACAATCATCCCCAAACTGTATGTCCCGTGTTGGTTATTACATTCCTCCCTCCTCTCAGAGGGCGATGATGAGGAGAAGACAATGAAGATGTAAAACTCGAGGATGAAGAAGAACCAGGTCCAGCGCTCGCAGCTGTCGGATGGCCAAGGTGGTCCCGCTCCGGCCGGTCGCCGTTGAGTGGATGAGCAATTTCGGCCGGCGTGCATCTTGCTGGCGAACGACGTTTACGGCAGGTACACCTGGGCGGACAATCAGCTGAAGGTGATGGAACCACGACGTCAGCGACGGAGGTCCCAGATGTCTGCGTCTCCATGTTGGAGTCTGAGGACGGACGTCTGGCATGTCGGCGTCGGGGGAAAATGGAGCAGCCGCATCAGGCCGTACCGGCAGTGGAACAGGAGCATCCGGTGTGGATCTTGTCCGGGATATCTTTTGAAGGACAGGCCCCCAGGACCAGATATAGAGTATTGCCGGACATGAACCTGGTGAGACACAGGGCCCGATTGACTGACGATAATTCCAAGAGCCAGCGAGCGCTGCCGACGGAGTTACGAACGTAGACCGCGTCGTCAGGTGCAAAGTGTCAAAGAGCTGGGCGTCGAGAGAAATGTCCATTGACTTGCAGCGGATTACGAATTGGGGCTATACGGGGCGACATGCAATTGAGATATATCTCAGCCTCATCCTCAGCCTCCTCCGGGTCATCCAGGTCTAGGGCCTTATCACGGGGCTGGGGCCGACCACAACCAGGGCACCCAGAACGCCGGGCCCTCTTGCTGCTGCTGATCACGTCTAGCCCGCCGACAATACGTCCTGCATGGGGTGGAGTCACAATCGGCGGAGTCCGGGGATGGTGTGCGGCGCAATGACTGTCCCCTTGGCCAAAGGCCAGAATCATCGCGGCACTCTTTCTGAGCCACATAGGAACCACGTGGGGAGGTGGCGCTGGATAACATTCACCTCCATACCCTGTAACTCCTGAATGGCCCTTGTCGCGCTCTCTTGGGAAAGGGAGATTTGCAGCGTCTGCTGAAACACGAGGGAGCTTTCACCCAGAGGTTCCTCCTGAGTTGCATTGCCGATTATCCCGCAGACCAGGCGGCTGCGGAGCATATCTCCCAATACAGCGCCATACCCACAAGGCAATTTTCTAAAGTTTCCGCCCCAAATTCTTTCTTAACCACGTGAATCATGACGCACTTATGGCGGCATAACACTGATAATCTTGTCCCGGGGTAGCTAACATTTTGCAATCGATAAACACCTTCGCATAAACCCTCCCCCACCACTTGTACCAGATCCATTTGAGGGAGTGGCTGCCGGGAAGCAAGCCCCATGATTCACAGACAGCCCTGACCAGATTCCTGGATGGAGTGCAGAAGAGGCGGGATGTTCCCTATCCGCGGCCGCACAGATGACCATCTGGCAAGGTCACCCCCCCCCCCCCCCCCACCCCGCCTGGGAGGTAGAAGGGTCAACAATGCCGCAAAAAGGTGAACGACCTACATTGCGTGGCCAGGGTAAGTCTCCGGCCTCTCACTGCACCCCCTCATGCGCCCCTCGCACCACCAAGGTGATCTCTCAGCCAGCCACCTCATGGGTTTCCAACAGCTTTAATGAGGTCCCCCTTCCCCACACCTCCCACCCACACTCTCCCCCGATATCTACTCTGCTCTGCGAGCACAAGGAGAGCGGCAGAGACACAGGTTAAAGGAGAGCGGCGAAGACACAGGATGAAAGAGTGTGTGGAGAGCAGCAGTTACAGGGCAAAAGAGTGCCGTCAAGAGGATCAGTGGACATAATCTTCAGCGTACGACAAACGCAGGGAACAGCATTAACCTCTGTACATGGCCTTCATAGAAGGAGGCCATTCAGCCCATCGAGTCTGCCCCGGCCCCTGGAAAGAGCATCCTACTTAAGCCCATGCCTCCAAACTATCCCCATAACCCAGTAACCCCACCTAACCTTTTTTGGACGCTAAGGGCAAATTTGCATGGTCAATCCACCTAACCTGCACATCATTGGACAATGGGAGGAAACCGGAGCACCCGGAGGAAACCCACGCAGACACGGGGAGAAAGTGCAAACTCCACACAGGCAGTCACCCGAAGCTGGAATTGAACCCTTGTCCCTGGAGCTGTGAGGCAGCAGTGCTAACCACTGTATCACCGCGCTGCCTTTTTCGAGATCGCAAAAGCCTTCGACTCTGTCAACCGTGAGGGAATATGGAACATCCACCTGAAAATCGGTTTCCCCACAGAAGTTCTTCACCATTCTCCGCCTGCTCCACAATGACATGCAGGCCGTGATTCTCACCAACAGAACCACCACAGACACAGTACGTGTGAAATCTGGGGTCAAACAGGGCTGCGTCATTGCACCAACGCTCTTCTCCATCTTCCTCACAGCAGCACTCCACCCCATCAGCCTGAACCTCTCCGCTGGAGTGGAACTAACCTCCTGGACAAGTGGGAAACCGCTCAACCTGCGACGCCTCCAGACCAGAATCAAGGCCAGCCCAACCTCTATCACCGAGCTGCAGGACACGGACGATGCCTGCGTGTGCGCACACTCAGAGGCCGAGCTACAAACCATCGTTGATGCATTCACTGAGGCATACGGGAGAATGGGCCTCAGACTAAACATCTGGAAAACAAAGGTTCTCTATACCAACCGTTCCTGCCACATAAAACTTCCCCCCGACCATCACAATCCATGGTGAGTTGCTGGACACGGATCATTTCCCGTACCTCGGGAACGTCCTCTTGGTGCGAGCAGACATTAACGACGAAATCCAGCAAAGACTCCAATGCGCCAGTGCAGTCTTCGGCCAACTGAGGAACAGAGACCTTAAACCCAACACCAAGCTCAGGGTCTACAGAGCAGCCGTGGTCCCCGCCCTCCTGTGTACATTAGAAACATGGACAATGTCCAGCAGATACCTCAAATCCCTGGAGAAATATCACCAATGCTATTTCCACAACATCCAGCAAATCCACTGGCAGGATAGGCATACCGATACCTCTCCCAGGCCAATGTCCCCAGTATTGAGGCACTGGTCACGCTCGATCAGCTGCGATGGGTGGGCCACATTGCCTGCATGCCCAACACAACTCCCAAAACATGTCTACTCCAAGCTCCGCAATGACAAGCGATCGCTGGGAGGGCAGAGGAAACACTACAAGGGCTCTCAGGAAACCTCCCTAAACAAATACAACACCTCCACCAACACGTGGGAATCGCTTGCCTTAGAACGCACAAACTAACCACCACGGCCGTCACAAGGTGGAGCATGTGGAGGCCAAGCGTAAACAGTGGAAGGAGAGCACGGAATCCAGAGCGTCCCACCCCACCCACCTCATCCAACACCACCTGTGGCAGAGTCTGCGGATCCAGGATTGGACTTCTCAGCCACCATCGAACCCACCTTCCCAGAGCGGACGCAAGCCACCCTCGGCGCTGAGCGACTGCCCAAGAATCCCTGGCACTCGGAGGGACGCCGGAGCCCAGGACGCTGTTGAGCTCCTGGCTGATTACGCACCCCTGGTGCCTGTCGCCCCAGCACTGCTGGAACTGCTGAGTCACGAGCATCAGGATGAGACTGGAGGAGTCCCATTGCCTTCTGTCTGAGCAGATGGCACCGTCACTCCGACGCGGGAGGGCAGCACGATGAGGGTGGCGTCCACAATGGAGACCTTGGTGCAGGAGGCGCGCTCCGTGGTGGGGGGATGTACAGTCCATGGTTCAGCTCATGACTTCCACAGCTGAGGGCATGAGCTCCTGGTGCAAGGCTCCAACTGCATGGTGCAGTCCCTGGTCGAAATCCATTGAGTATGTGTGCTATCGGATGTTGGGGTTTCTGAATCTCACTCCAGTTGCCCCTCTATCCCATTCAGGAGCAAAGGAACCCCTGGAACCCAAACAGAAGGGGATTGATAGGAACAGATTCCCGGGTCCCTCAATCCAGCGAGCGGGGAGGTCCGGAAGTGGATGCTTGAGAATGAGATGCTAATGTTTAAAATAAGATTCCTGGGGTACCGTGGCATGTTTTGTGTTACTCTGTTGATATGGGCAGGAGTTGGAAATCGTGATCTTGCTCGAGACATTCGAGTTTTCCAATTCTCTCCTGATTTTGCGCCTGCTTTGCGAAATCCCGTGCGTGGCTAGTGCGGGCTCAAAATCTCCCCCAATGTAAATTTAACTTGCTGACAGCTCCTCGCCACACCAAAGGCAGCTATGTGCTTTTTGTTGTTAAAAAGTGGAAGTTGGGCGGCATGGTGGCGCAGTGGTTAGCACTGCTGCCTCACGGTACCGAGGATCTGGGTTTGATGCCGGCCCCGGAAGTCAAAGTACATTTGGTGTGGTGAAGAACTATGAATCATAGTGAGAGTGTTTATAAACATTGTGGTTTGCATTAAAGCATGGTAATGGAGATACATTCAAGCATGAAGAGAAAGATAGAGCAACAATCCACCGACCGCTGTCTCTGGAGTAATAAAACTGGTAAATCACTGGCGAATGCTGTGTGAAATTGAATGAAAGATTTCGAGCTTGTCGAGGGATTTCAAGCCCTTTGCAGTGTACTGGCCTTTCGAAAAAGCTTGTACCAGCTGCTGCTCTGCACAGTTTTCTCTGAGGCAGCAGATGTTAGGAAAGGGTAAGTGAAAGTGCAGTGCTATTTTCACCCTACTGCCTGGTCTGTTGAATGTAGAACATACAGTGCAGAAGGAGGCTATTCAGCCCATCGAATCTGCACTGACCCACTTGAGCCCTCACTTCCCCCATATCCCCGTAACCCAATAACCCCTCCTATCCTTTTTGGTCACAAAGGGCAATTTATCATGGCCAATCCACCTAACCTGCACACCTTTGGACTGTGGGAGGAAACCGGAGCACCTGGATGAATCCCACGCAGACAAGGGGATAACGTGCAGACTCCGCACAGACAGTGACCCAGTGGAGAATCGAACACAGCTGCCCACAAAGCGGTTCTTCAGCTTTCAGGCAGGGGTCTCTGATGGGGTGGGGGAGGGGGGGGGGGTGGTGTTGGGAGGTCGGATGGGAAACAGGATTTGCATTGTGGGGGGATGGGGGCCTGCTGATGAACTTGAGGGGCACGTCCATTATGCACTGACCCCCTGCCCCATCATGGGGTCCACCATGTCAGGGCCATGCTTGGAAATACCCGCACCAATTCACACCCACGTGAATCCCGGCTGAGAGGCTTGGAGCTTCACGGGGGTGGGGGTGGGGGTGGGTTCCTGGTAATTGAATGTCTGGCGCCGATCCCTTTTTTTGGCCAACGCTCGACTCTCTGCCAGATCTGGAAATTTGCTGCTGGCGGAGGGGCAGTGGAGAATGCACCCCGCTATATTGGAGGTGAAGCCAAAGGCAAATGTCCACATTTACATGGACATTAAAGCTCTATTCTATAAGGTACACAAAGCGTGAAAGAAAGTGAGAGGTAAATAATAGATAAAGGGAATTTATTTTTCTTTTAAAATTCTAAAAAATAAAATAAAGAGATCAAGCTAATCAACACTGGGAGAGAGCCATTCTAAAGAGACTGGGAGAGATAAATGGAGAGATCAAAGGGAAAGAACATATTTAAGGAGATACTGAAGTGTATGAAGGAACTGCTTTCGATCTCAGCAGCAAAACGTGGTGGACTCCCAACAAGCACTGTGAACAGATCTGAAATGACAACTGCTGCTAACCTGAGAGGGCACCACAAGTGAGACTTAAAGACCCTGTGTGGTAACAATTACTGGACTTTTATAGATCTTAAAATCTATAAGGTATTGTTGAACAGATGGGGAAGGTTAGTTGTGAAAGAAGTTGAATTAAGATTGTTTGGCACTCTTTTAAAGTGCTGGGGCTGTGTGAAGCCATTGCCTTATTTAAGTGTTATTCTATTTGATTTTATTGTCCTTTTTCTATTTCAGAATAAACATTCACTTCACTATAAAATCATCACAAGTAGTTGGGGACACCAGTTCTGCATTTCAAAACCTCTCCTCATCCTCGACAAATTTCAAAATCCCAACATGTGGTCAGTCAATTCAAATTCCCCTTCTGGGATTTGAACATTTCATCATTTACCCTCAGTCGTGCCCTGAGCAGAGTTAGACATTCTCCCCTTAGAGCAGAAGAATGGGGAAGAATCGCAGAATCACAAAATCGTTGCAGCGTAGAAGGAGGCTATTTGGCCCAACGTGTCTGCACCAGCTCTCTCAGTGAGCAACTCATCTTGTTCCATTCCCCCGCATTCTCCACGTTTTATTAAGACGCGGGGAGTCCGAAGTAATCAAAAAGTAAACAACATTTATTTTACAACATTTATATACAAGAGTACCGGTAGAACCTCACCAGGTACTCTCTCTCTCTCCTGTCGATCGATTCCAGACTGGCCGACCTTTTATACAAGTCTGGGTAAGCTAAGTTACTCCCCTCCTAGCAGAGGGAGCCCGTACTCCTCCAGGAACACGGGAAAAACAATCACTCCCACACTGTATGTCCCATGCTGGTTATTACATTCCTCCCCCCCAAAGACCAAAGACAATGATGAAGAGAAGGTGACAAAGTTATGAAAATCGTTGACAAATCTGGTGTTCTTTGTGAGTTGCTTATTTCAGGCTGGTTGGCGTAGTGTTCACAAAGACCACAAATAGCTTCAGCGTAAACAAAGCTATAAATTTAATAACACTACTAACTTGGATTCGACACGTACTCCGAAAGAATACACAGTTGATTAATAACATCTATATTACACTCAACTACAGCTAATCTCACTACTGGTTTAAACTATGATCTGCTCTCACTTACACTATCTGCACTTCTGACTCTCACTAGCTAACTCCTGCACACACTCGCCCACAAGGCTTAGCATCACTGCCTTATATAGTTGTAACTGAAGCTCCCTCTCCTGGCTACTCTCGACACTTCATTAACCCTTGCTGTGCTAACAGTCATGATAATACCATAATGAAGGAGAAGAGGAAACTGGTGCAGCGCTCGGAGTGGTCGGATGACAAAGGCGTTTCGGCTCCGGCAGATCGCCATTGAGCGGAGGAGTAAGATCGGCCAGCATAGATAGCCAATCAAAGTCATTCCATTGGGATGAGGAGTGGGAACCATGACACAGTGTCCAAACCGTCTCCTTTTAAAGATACACTGAAGAAAGATGGCTAGGAACACAGACGGAAAGACCAGGCACTGGTCAGAGGGTACGATACACATACCTGTTCTTTTTTTTTACGCAAAACACCTACAAACCAGTATAAAGCCGGAAAGGCTTTATGTAAAGCATTTTCCAACTTCAATTTGCATCTGGGCAAAACTTCAGGGTTTATTGCAAAATTAAAGTCAGGCTCATTTGCTCATTGTCACTTTGACATGATCAGTGCGTTTGATGTCTCAGATCACAACACACCTTCTCAAATCCACTCCAGTGATAATTGTGAAAGAAAGAACTTCAGGTTTCAGGTAAGAATCCAACAAACAGTTATTTAGAAGCATTTGGAAGAGTTGCAGTGACAAATGTAATTCAATCTTACCCTGCAACAGGAGGCATTAACAGCAGAAGCTTTGGGCGGCATGGTAGTGTGGTGGTTAGCACTGTCTGGGTTCGATTCCGGCCCCGGGTCACTGTCCGTGTGGAGTTTGCACTTCCTCCTCGTGTCTGCCTGGGTCTCACCCCCACAACCCAAAGATGTGCAGATTAGGTGGATTGGCCCTTCATTGGGGAAACAAAAAGAATTGGGTACTCTAAATTTTAAAAATCGGCAGAATCTTCATAAAGTTCACGCAGAAAAACTGACCAGAGTGTCTGTCACCACTATCCACCAGGGATTCCAATGGGGGAGAGGACAACGGACAGCTCTGTTGGGTTGGGGGTGGGGTGGGGAGGTGCTTTCGACGACAGGACTGGCAGACCTAATTCCTCGGAGCGAAGGGCCAGGGGGTTCACCTTGCCCCAGGACCCCCAACTCCTGAATTAGCCATCCCATTGGATTCCTCCCTATTTCACGTTGCTAACTCACGGTCCAAGTATGAGCATCTAGGTACAATCAGGAAACCAGAGTCCCCCCTGAAAGTGGCTTCAGCAGTCCCATGCGCAAGGGCATGAGGGCTAGAGGCACCCTCATCGTGAGACAGTTCAGGACGTCCAGGATTTGGGAAGACATTTGGGTGACCCTTCTGGACATGGCCCCTCCTATGTGCTTGGGCCAACAACTCAATGCAGGATGATGATGATGGCTTGCAGTGAGGAAGGGGCTGTGATGCTCCTCAGAGATATTGCGAATGTTTGACTCCTGTCTGACTGGTGGCAGCTCGCAGACTCCCTCTCTGTGTCTTGGGTCATTTCAGAGCGATGATGCGCCAAGTCAGTCCTCTCCCTTGATGCTGACTTGGGGGACCTGGGGGTTCTGATCCAGGGTTCCGTTACAGGATTCCCTGGCACATTACTGAGTCCTGTCAATGCGAGGGAAACACATGCACTGAGGTGACATAATTGCATAGAGGGGATGGAGGTTGTAAGTCCGAATACATCCCTAATGTTAGGTGTTCCATTGCTGTCAATCAGTGAAGATCGGGCAGTCTAAAAGTGGTCGAGAAAAGTGAGTTTTAACAAATCGCGAAATCAGAAATATACAAATATCAGTGTTCCACATTCCGAAGTGCCGTACATCATCCGTTCCCACATTGGGTGATTGCAATTTCTTAATCTTCCTAACCCCACTGCATAGTCTAGGTGTCTCCTAGCATTCAAACCTGAGGTTGCTGTCTGCCATGCCCTGCTGCCTGAGATCACCTTGGTGGGCGTCCTCTGGAGGGCTGGGACCTATAAGACCATAAGACATAGGAGCAGAATTAGGCCACTTGGCCCATCGAGTCTGTCCAGCCATTCAATCATGGCTGATATTTTCTCATCCCCATTCTCCTGCCTTCTCCCCATAACCCCTGATCTCCTTATTAATCAAGAACCTATCTATCTCTGTCTTAAAGACACTCAGTAAATTGGCCTCCGCAGCCTTTTGCAGCAGTGTTCCACAGATTCACCACCATCTGGCTGAAGAAATTCCTCCTCATCTCTGTTTTAAAGGATCGTCCTTTTAATCTGAGATAGCGCCCTCTGGTTCTAGTTTTTCCTACAAGTGGAAACATTCTCTCCACGTGCACTCTGTCCAGGCCTCGCAGTATCTTGTACATTTCAATAAGATCCCCTCTCATCCTTCTAAACTCCGAGTACAGACCCATAGTCCTCAACCGTTCCTGTAACGACAAGTTCTTCATTCCAGGGATCATTCTTGTGAACCTCCTCTGGACCCTTTCCAAGGCCAGCTCATCCTTCCTTCGATACAGGGCCCAAAACTGCTCACAATACTCCAAATGGGGTCTGACCAGAGCCTTATACTACCTCAGAAGTCCATCCCTGGTCTTGTATTCTAGCCCTTTTGACATGAATGCTAGCATTACATTTGCCTTCTTAACTGATGACTGAACCTGCACATTAACTTTAAGAGAACCTTAATAAGACTCCCAAGTCCCTTTGTGCTTCTGCTTTCTGAAGCATTTCCCCCATTTAGAAAATAGTCTATGCCTAGATTCCTCCTTCCAAAGTGCATAATCTCACACTTTTCCACATTGTATCTTATTTGCCACTTCATTGCCCACTCTCCTAGCTTGTCCAAGTCCTTCTGCAGCCCCTTTGCTTCCTCAATACTACCTGTCCCTCTACATATCTTTGTATCATCTGCAAACCTAGCAACAGTGCCTTCAGTACCTTCTTCCAGATCATTAATGTATAATGTAAATAGTTGTGGTCCCAGCACAGACCCCTGAGGCACACCACTAGTCACCGGCTGGTCATCCTGAAAAAGTCCCCGTTATCCCCACTCTCTACCTTCTGCCAGTCAGCCAATCCTCTATCCATGCCAGGATCTTACCCTGAACACCTTAAGCTCTTAACTTATTTAACAGTCTCCCATGCGGCACCTTGTCAAAGACCTTCTGGAAATCTAAATAAATCACGTCCACTGGTTCTCCTTTGTTTAACTTGCTTGTTACCTCCTCAAAGAACTCGAACAGATTTGTCAGACATGACCTCCCTTTGACAAAGCCGTGCTGACTCAGTCCTATTTTACCATGCACGTCCAAGTGCTTCGCGATCTCATCTTTAATAACAGACTCTAAAATCTTACCAATGACCGAAGTCAGGCTAACCGGCCTATAATTTCCCGTCCTCTGCCTCCCTCCCTTCTTAAACAGTGGTGTTAAATTAGCTACTTTCCAGTCCTCTGGTACCCTTCCTGCCTCCAGTGATTCCCGAAAGATCATCACTAATGCCTCCACAATTTCCTCAGCTAACTTTTTATAACCCTGGGCTGAAGTCCATCCGTCCAGGTGACTTATCCACCTTCAGACATTGCAGCTTCCCCAGAACCTTCTCCTTAGTAATGGTCACTGCACTCGCCTCTGCCCCCTGGTTCTCCTGGAGCTCTGGCATCCCACTGGTGTCTTCCACCATGAAGACTGATGCAAAGTAACTATTCAGTTCGTCTGACATTTTTTTGTTTCTTATTATTACTTCTCCAGCCGCATTTTCTAGTAGTTATGTCTATTTTTGCCTCTGTCTTACCTTTTATATATTGAAAACATTTCTTCCTATCTTCCTTTATATTACTAGCTAGCTTGCACTCGTACTTCATCTTCTCTCCCCTTATTGCTTTTTTAGTTGTCCTCTGCTCGCTTTTAAAGGCTTCCCAATCCTTTGGTTTCTCACTAATCCTTGCCACTTTGTATGTTTTTTCCTTAGCCTTTATGCTGTCCTTGACGTCCCTCGTCAGCCATGGATGCCTTGTCCTCCCCTTAGCATGTTTCCTCCTCCTTGGGGTGAATTTCTGTTGTGCCTCCCTAATAACCCCCAAAAACTCCTGCCACTGTCTTCCCTGCTAGGCTCCTTCTCCAATCAACTCTGGCCAGCTCCTCCCTCATGTCTTTGTAGTTACCCTTATTTCATTGTAATACCATTACATCTGATTGCAGCTTCTCCCTCTCAAACTGCAGGGTAAATTCTATCATATTGTGGTCACTGCTCCCTGAGGGTTCCTTCAAATTAAGTTCCCTAACCAAGTCTGCCTCATTACGCTTCACCAAATCCAGAATTTCTTGTTCCCTAGTAGGTTCTGTCACAAGCTGCTCCAAAAAACCATCTCTTAGACATTCCACAAATTCCATTTCTTGGGATCCATTACCAACCTGATTTTCCCAGTCCAGCTACATATTGAAGTCCCCATGATTATTGTAATATTGCCTTTTATACATGCCATTTCTATCTCCTGATTTATTTTCTGCCCCACATCCTGACTACTGGTAGGGGGCCTGTACATAACTCCCATCAGGGTCTTTTTACCTTTGCAATTCCTCAACTGCATCCACAGAGATTCTATGCCTTCTGATCCTATATCGCTCCTTGCTATCGATTTAACTTTTGTCCTTACTAACAATGCAACCCCGCCCCCTTTGCCCATCTGCCTGTCAATTCGATAGGACATATATCCTTGGATATTTAGATCCCAGCCCTGATCCCCTTGCAGCCACGTCTCTGTGATGCCCACAACATGGTACCGGCCAATTTCAATGTGCGCAACAAGCTCATTTACCTTGTTCCGTACACTGCGCGCATTTAGGTGCAACACCCTCAGTCCTGCATTGTCCACCTCCCTTTTCACAGTCTCCTCAGTCGATGTACCCTGTACTGTGGCACTTTTTGATTTTTGACTATGGCTTCTCTGCCTTACACCCTCCCCCCGCCGACTGCTTTTTGTTTCTGGCCCCGTTTTACTTCCCTCCGACTTCCTACATTGGATCCCACCCCCCCTGCCACATTCGTTTAAACCCTCCCCAACAGCACTAGCGAACACCCCCCTGGAGGGCTCCGGCCTACACCGCGGGACGCGCACGTGTTGTGGTGTCAACCTGCCCTGCCCGCTGGGCCGTGCGCACTTTGGTATCTGGACATGTGAGTCAGGCGGACTGGACACTCCAGGGTCTCCAGCCCACCTGCAGGTAAATGGTTTCCCTCCCCTCCTCCGCAGTATCCGTATCAGGGCTCCCTCCGTGAAGCTTGGGACTGGCTTCCCTGCTGCCGTCGTCCTGGCTGTAAGGTGAGCAAGTGCTGGGGAACGTTTAAATGCAGCGCCCCCTTGATTGAACTGCTCAGATGACCCCGGCTTAGCCGATTCAGATGACTCTGGACAACTTGACATTGCTCATCTGAGCTTTTTCTGAACCTCCTGTTTGCGCTGTCTATCGCCGGCCGGATCCCTTTAAGCTGGCCCACAGGGTGGCTGCAACAGAATTGGGGGATGGTTTCCTCCATCTCGGCAGTGAATCCAAGCCAGCCTTCCGTATGAAATTTGCATCTTGGGCCATTGTTTTGATAACATGACAGGGATTTTAACCCGCCCACATGGTTGATACGCAGCCTCTGTTGGCTGTGTGGGTCGGCTGGATGACAGGTCAGCATAGACACGCAGGGGCACCTTCGATACTTGGCGAAACAGTGCCGAGGTCAGTGTTATATTCCATCCCCCACCTTCCTGATCAGAAGCGTCCGTGATGTTCAGCGTCATACACATCCTGTACCAATAACAAATCTGTCAGGTCTTCCCCATCATTATAGTTTGAATCGTATCCCCATTCCACTTGGCCAAACTGGAAATCTCCCAAGTAAACGGTTGAAAACTGGATTAGGGCATTCTGAGGGGTTTATACATGTTGATAACTGTCAGTTTGTCAATGTTGATAGCTGCAGTAGAGGCACCTCTACATTCTGTGATTGGCAGTGTAATATATTTAGTAATCTTGGGCGAGATCCTCCATTTCAGACATTACGTGCTGACGCCGGGACAGAATCGCGGGTGTTCTCTGGTCTCGATGGCAGTGCTGGTCTTGATGCCATTTGGGACATGCTTAAAGGCAACACCGGCGCCATGTGGAACTAGAACGATTCCAACGCACGCCGGCGTGTGATTTGCTGGCGTTTGGGAATGGCGCTGGAGAGCCTGGCAAGCTGCAGCAGTGTACAAGCACTCCACTCCCCACACACTGTCATTCATGCCACCCCGGAGAGTGGCATCAAGGTTCGACGATGCAGAGCTCGAGACCCTGCTGGATGCCGTGGGAGAAAAAGCGGGGCACCCTGCTCCCCGGGGTGGGAAGGCGGCTGCCACCCGCAGATGCCAACCAGGCCTGGACTCAGGTGGCAGAGGACATGAGCGCCGTGGGCCCCATCACCAGGACCTGGGCAGCATCACTACCGGAGGAGGTATCTGGGACGTATGAGGAGGTGAAAAAATCGATCTTAGGTGCATATGAAATGAAATGAAATGAAAATCGCTTATTGTCATGAGTAGGCTTCAATGAAGTTACTGTGAAAAGCCCCTAGTCGCCACAATCCCGTGCCTGTCCGGGGAGGCTGGTACGGGAATCGAACCGTGCTGCTGGTCTGTCTTGGTCTGCTTTCAAAGCCAGCGATTTAGCTCAGTGAGCTAAACTATATGAACTCGTGCCTGAAGCCGACAGACAAAGGTTCAGAAAATGTTGGAAAGAATTAGGGCAAACATTACATGGAGTTTGAAAGGCTCAGAGTAATTTTGATAGGTGGATAAGGGCTTTGAAAATAGACCAAACGTATGAAGCTCTCAGAGAAATTATACTTTTGGAGGAGATTAAAAATTCAATTCCTGATGCAGTGAGAACTCATTTGGAAGAGGAGAGGGTTAAAACTGCGAGATTAGCAGCAGAAATGGCAGATGATTATGAATTAGTTCATAAATCAAAGCTTGGTTTCCGACTTCAGCCTGTGAGGGATAGAAACTGGGGACAGGAGAAATACTCAAGTGGTAAAGGTAAATGTGATCTGATGGGAGATAATAAGGAGAGTGTACCTCAGATTAAAAAATAAATCCAGGAGGGTGGAAGAGACATGAAAAGTATCAAATGTTTTCACTGTAATCAACTAGGCCATGTAAAGTCACAGTGTTGGTGGTTGAAGAAAAGCACTGGGAAGGCTGATGTGGTAAAATAGGATCAGACAGTGGGGTTTGTTAAAGTGGTAAAGGAAAGCCCAAGTGAAGCGAAGGAGGGGCAAAAGATTGTACAGCTTTTGAAGAGGTGATTGATAAGAAGGTGCCAGATCTCTTTAAATAATTTACTTGTATGGGTAATGTTTACTCATGTGTATCAGGAGCAGCAGGTAAAGAAGTCACAATTTTAAGAGATACGGGAGCTAATCAATCTTTAATGGTGAGAGATGAGGAATGATGTAGTTTGGGAAGAATATTGCCAGAAAAGGTGGTGATATGTGGAATTCAGGGTGAGAGGGGTAGTGTTCCATTATATAAGGTAAGGTTGGAAAGTCCAGTGAAGAGTAGTGAAGTGGTAGTAGGAGTAATAGGGAAACTATCTTGTCCAGGAATACAGTTTATCTTGGGTAATGATATAGCTGGATCGTAGGTGGGAGTGTTGCCTACTGTGGTTGATAAGCCAGTGGCAAATCAGACAATTGAAGTGTTGAAGGACGAATATCCTGGGATTTTTCCGGATTGTGTAGTAACAAGGTCGCAAAGTCACAGGTTAAGACAAGAGGAGAAATCAAAGAGTGAAATGAAGTTGAAGTGCAATTATCAGAAACGATTTTTGATCAGATGGTTGAAAAAGAACAAGAACAGGTGGAGGATGAGGCGGATATTTTTAGTTCAGGAAAATTGGCGGAGTTACAACAGAAAGATGTAGAAATAAAACTCAGAAAGCATGGAAATGAAATGAAAATGAAAATCACATATTGTCACAAGTAGGCTTCAAATGAAGTTACTGTGAAAAGCCCCTAGTCACCACATTCCGACGCCTGTTCGGGGAGGCTGGTACGGGATATATGGAAGAAGAATCTGAGTGTTTACCAGAGTGATATTACCGTAGAAGTGATGTATTGATGAGAAAATGGAGACCTTTATATATGCACGCGGATGAAAAGTGGGCTGAAGTTTATCAAGTAGTATTGCCGGTAGGGTATAGAAAGGAAGTGTTGTGAGTTGCACATGAGGTACCAGTGGGAGGTCATTTTGGAATAAGGAAAACTCAAGCTAAAATACAAAAACAATTTTCTTGGCCTGGACTACATAAGATGGAGTTAAATTTTGTCAATCATGTCACACATGTCAAGTGATAGGGAAACCTCAAGCAGTGATAAAACCAGCACGCGTAATACCAATTCCAGCATTTGAGGAACCTTTTACAAGAATCCTAGTTGATTGCATAGGACTGCTTCCTAAAACAAATTGTGGGAATCAATATCTTTTGACGATAATGGATGTGTCTACTCGGTTTCCAGAGGCCATCCCAGTACGTAATATTACAGCTAAATAGATTGTGGAGGAATTACTTAAATTCTTTATGAGATATGGACTACCCACAGAAATATAATCGGATTAATGGTCAAATTTTACTTCAAGGTTATTCAAAGAAGTTATGGATAGCTTAGGAATAAAACAATTTAAATCAACTGTGTACCATCCAGAATCGCAGGGAGCATTAGAAAGGTGGCATCAGACATTGAAGACAATGTTGAGGGCTTATTGTCAAGATTATCCAGAGGATCGGGATAAAGGAATTCCATTCGTACTGTTTGCAATTAGGGATGCACCAAATGAATCAACCAAATTTAGTGTTTTTGAACCAATTTTTGGTCATGAGGTAAGAGGCCCACTTAAATTGATTAAGGAAAAATTGGTGAGTGAGAAATCGGGAATTACATTATTGGATTACGTGCCAAATTTTAGGGAATGATTAAATAGAGAAGGTGAATTGGCATGACAATATTTAAAAGACGCACAGCATGTGATGAAACAGGTAGCGGACACGAAATCCAAAGTTCGTAGTTTTGCCTGTGGGGATAAAGTTTTAGTGCTGTTACAAGTGGTAGGTGAGCCTTTAAAAGCTAGGTTTTGTGGACTGTATCAGATTGAAAGGAAATTAAGTGAGGTGAATTATGTGGTAAAAACACCAGATAGAAGGAAGACTCACCGAGTGTGTCATGTGAATATGCTTAAAAGGTACTTTGAAAGGGAAGGAGAGAGTCAACTCAAAGTAACGAACCAAATCCAGATGACTGTGAATTTGACATACCTCAAATTAAATTCGAAAACGAGGATGTTCTTAAAAATTGGGATGAATTGTTGAGTTACCTTCCAGAGGAAAAGCGGACTGACCTGAAAGAGTTATTGATATCACGTGGGCAAATTTGTAGAGATAAATTGTGAAGTACTAAAATGGCGAGACATGATGTAGATGTGGGAAATGCTGTACCAATTAAACAACATCCATATAGACTTAACCCTTTATAATTGGCACAGGTTAACAAAGAGATTGAGAGTATGCTTAAAAATGGCATAATTGAAGTGGGTTGCAGCCAATGGAACTCACCCATATTATTGGTACCTAAACTGGACGGTAACCAATGGTTGTGTGTGGACTATAGAAAGGTTAATGCAGTTACAAGAATGGACTCTTATCCTATCCCACGTTTGGAGGATTGCATTGGAAAAGTGGATCAATCAGCTTTTATTTCCAAACTGGATTAACTTAAAGGTACCTTTATCCGAAAGGGCGAAGGAGATTTCAGCTTTCGTGACTCCAGATGGTATATACCAATTCAAAGTTATGCCATTTGGCATGAAAAATGCCCCAGCCACATTTCAACGGTTAACTAACAGAGTTGTTTTAGGTTACCCAATTGTGCGGTATACATCAGCGATCTGGTAATTTTCAGCCAGACATGGAAAGAACTTTTAAAACATCTGATGGGGTTATTCGATCAACGTCAGGAGGCGGGTTTGGTGATAAACCTAGCCAAAAGTGAATTTGGGAAAGCCCAAGTCACTTTCCTTGGCTATACAATCGGACAGGGTCGAATGGTCCTATGGGATGTGAAACCAAAAGTTATTGGGGAGTTTCCAAAAAACCTCAGTACAAAGGGAAATAATGCGATTTCTTGGCATGAGTGGATTTGATCAAACATTTGTGCAAAGATTTTGTAGTGTAGTTGCTGATGGGCATGCTGAAGAAGCGTAAAAAATTTCAGTGGACAGCGGACTTTCAACAGGCATTTGACTGCCTGAAAGCTGTAATAACCAATGCACTTGTGTTGGAGAATTGCAAGAGACTCTGTGATCAGATTGAACTAAAGTATCTGACTTTAAAGAGAAATGCAGAGGGGAAGAGAAATGGATGGATCGTGCAGAGACCTTCTTGTTCAAAGAGACTGTCAATCAAGAAGGATTTCAGTTGGAGGAAGAAGAACGAATAAAAAATGGACTATATTATTGTACCTTTCATGTGTGTTTTTTTTAAACGAAAAAGTATATTTACTGTACGCATTTCTTAAAGGATAGTGAAAACCATTTTTCTTGGGGGGAGGTGTCATGCGAGAGTTCAGAAATGAGTGTTTAAGAAATGTACCTTTAAAAAATGGGTGTTTATCAGTGATTTAAGAGTGTGGGTGGAGCTGGGCTGCCTGTCAGCATTTTACTTTCGTTTTAGGCTGTTTGCTGCAAGGTGTGTTTTAATTTCATTTTCAGAGCTGAATATCTACAGTCACAGCTATTATACCGGGGTATTATACTCTCTGTAATCTAAAAAACTGTAAATCGATCCTATGGTGATTTAAAACTAATAACTGCTCTAAGTAGTGGCTTTAACCTGATGTGCTTCTGTTTAAAGGTTTTTTTAAAAAGTCTTATTGATGTTAAAAGGCAAGCTTAAGGATTACTAAGTGTTGTATTCTTTGGGGGTTGGATTTGAATTAATGGTTGCTAAGATGTTCACTGTATGTTTTAAAAAGCTTAACTTGAGTTCATAGAATAAACGTCGTTTTACTTTAAAAACTACTTCTCCATTTCTGCTGTACCACACCTGTAGAGTGGGCCGTGTGCTCCCCATACCACAATCTATTAAAAGTTGTGGGTCAGGTGAACTCCATGATACACTTTGGGGTTCTCTAATCCCTGGCCCATAACATTAGGGTTTTATAACCTGAGGCCTCTAACCAAAAGATATCAACGTGTTTCACAGCCTTGGTGTCAGGCGCCCTCCCAGAGCAGGTTGTGTCTCCCAGGCAGGTTTCTGAATAGACGTCTCAGTTGCTGCAACTTACAGACCTGAGTGGTTTCAATCATTTACCACAGCAGTGGAATTGTTTCTTGCCTTCACTGCGCAGTGGTGAAGATATTACCGACCACGACACTCAGCAGTTTCCCATAAAGCACAAGCCACCAAAGCACGGAACCCTGTTCAAGTGGGAGCCACAAGAAAGAAAAAAAAAAAATCACCATTGAAAACTGGATGTAGAAATAGTCGTGACTAACTAACTCGGCGCAAATGCTCGACAACCCAGTCATAGGAATGCAGCAATTCACAGATTTGCATGAGACCACAATGCACAGGCAGGCTCTTAGTAACTGGATAAAAGCAAATTATTGCGGATGCTGGAATCTGAAACCAAAGGGAAAATGCTGGCAAGTCTCAGCAGGTCTGGCAGCATCTGTAGGGAGAGAAAAGAGCCAATGTTTCGAGTCCAGATGACCCTTTGTCATAGCTCTTAGCAACGCTGGCAGGGATGGTGCAGGAGGGAGGGTTTTGGTTTCCTGGATAATTGGGGCCCATTCTGGGGTAGGTGGGACCTCTACAAACAGGATGGTCTTCACCTGAACCAGAGGGGTACCAATATCCTGGGGGGGAGATTTGCTAGTGCTCTTCGGGGGGGTTTAAACTAATTCAGCAGGGGGATGGGAACCTAAATTGTAGTCCCAGTGTACAGGATGTTGAGAGTAGTGAGGTTAGGGATAGGGTTAAAAGTTCGAAAGAGGGCACCGGCAAGCAGGACACTGGTTTGAAGTGTGTCTACTTCAACGCCAGGAGCATCCGGAATAAGGTGGGTGAGCTTGCAGCATGGGTTGGTACCTGGGATCTCGATGTTGTGGCGATTTCGGAGACATGGGTAGAGCAGGGACAGGAATGGTTGTTGCAGGTTCCAGGATTTAGATGTTTCTGTAAGAACAGAGAAGATGGTAAAAGACGGGGGGGTGTGGCATTGTTAATCGAGGAAAGTATTACGGCGGTAGAAAAGACGCTTGAGGACTCGTCTACTGAGGTAGTATGGGCCGAGGTTAGGAACAGTAGAGGAGAGGTCACCCTGTTGGGAGTTGTCTATAGACCTCCGAATAGTTCCAGAGATGTAGAGGAAAGGATTGCAAAGATGATTCTCGACAGGAGCGAGAGTAACAGGGTAGTTGTTATGGGGGACTTTAACTTTCCAAATATCGACTGGAAATACTATAGTTTGAGTACTATAGATGGGTCAGTTTTTGTGCAGTGTGTGCAGGAGGGTTTTCTGACACAGTATGTAGACAGGCCAACAAGGGGCGAGGCCACATTGGATTTGGTACTGGGTAATGAACCCGGCCAGGTGTTAGATTTAGATGTAGGTGAGCACTTTGGTGATAGTGATCACAACTCGGTTATGTTTACTTTAGCAATGGGCAGGGATAGGTATATACCGCAAGGCAAGAATTATAGCTGGGGGAAAGGCAATTATGATGCTATTCGGCAAGATTTAGGATGTATAGGATGGGGAAGGAAACTGCAGGGGATGGGTACAATCGAAATGTGGAGCTTTTTCAAGGAACAGCTACTGCGTGTCCTTGATAAGTATGTACCTGTCAGGCAGGGAGGAAGTTGTCGAGCAAGGGAACCGTGGTTTACTAAGGAAGTTGAAGCACTTGTCAAGAGGAAGAAGAAGGCTTATGTTAGGATGAGACATGAAGGCTCAGTTAGGGCACTTGAGAGTTACAAGTTAGCCAGGAAGGACCTAAAGGGAGAGTTAAAAAGAGCGAGGAGAGGACACGAAAAGTCGTTGGCGGATAGGATCAAGGAAAACCCTAAGGCTTTCTATAGGTATATCAGGAACAAAAGAATGACTAGAGTAAGATTAGGGCCAATCAAGGATAGTAGTGGAAAGTTGTGTGTGGAATCAAAGGAGATAGGGGAAGCGTTAAATGGATATTTTTCGTCAGTGTTTACACTGGAGAAAGACAATGTTGTCGAGGAGAACACTCCAGTTCAGTCGACCAGGCTAGATGGAATTGAGGTTCAAAAGGAGGAGGTGTTAGCAATTTTGGAAAATGTCAAAATAGATAAGTCCCCTGGGCCAGATGGGATTTATCCTAGGATTCTCTGGGAAGCCAGGGAGGAGATTGCAGAGCCTTTGTCCTTGATCTTTATGTCGTCTTTGTCGACAGGAATAGTGCCGGAAGACTGGAGGATAGCAAATGCTGTTCCCTTGTTCAAGAAGGGGAGTAGAGACAACCCTGGTAATTATAGACCTGTGAGCCTTACTTCGGTTGTGGGTAAAATGTTGGAAAAGGTTATAAGAGATAGGGTTTATAATAATCTTGAAAAGAACAAGTTGATTAGCGATAGTCAACACGATTTTGTGAAAGGTAGGTCATGCCTCACAAACCTTATTGAGGTTTTTGAGAAGGTGACCAAACAGGTGGATCAGGGTAAAGCTGTTGATGTGGTGTATATGGATTTCAGTAAGGCGTTTGATAAGGTTCCCCACGGTAGGCTATTGCAGAAAATAAGGAAGTATGGAATTGAAGGTGATTTAGCGGTTTGGATCAGTAATTGGCTAGCTGAAAGAAGACAGAGGGTGGTGGTTGATGGCAAATGTTCATCCTGGAGTTCAGTTACCAGTGGTGTACCGCAAGGATCTGTTTTGGGGCCACTGCTGTTTGTCATTTTTATAAATGACCTGGAAGAGGGTTAGAAGGATGGGTTAGTAAATTTGCAGATGACACGAAGGTCGGTGGAGTTGTGGATAGTGCTGAAGGATGTTATAGGATACAGAGGGACATAGATAAGCTGCAGAGCTGGGCTGAGAGGTGGCAGATGGAGTTTAATGCGGAAAAGTGTGAGGTGGTTCACTTTGGAAGGAGTAACAAGAATGCAGAGTACTGGGCTAATGGCAAGATTCTTGGTAGTGCAGATGAACAGAGAGATCTCGGCATCCAGGTACATAAATCCCTGAAAGTTGCCACCCAGGTTAATAGGGCTGTTAAGAAGGCATATGGTGTGCTAGCCTTTATAAGCAGGGGGATTGAGTTTCAGAACCACAAGGTCATGCTGCAGCTGTACATAACTCTGGTGCGGCCGCACCTGGAGTACTGCGTGCAGTTCTGGTCACCACATTATAGGAAGGATGTGGAAGCTTTGGAAAGGGTTCAGAGGAGATTTACTAGGATGTTGCCTGGTATGGAGGGAAGGTCTTACGAGGAAAGGCTCAGGGAATTGAGGTTGTTTTCGTTAGAGAGGAGAAGGCTGAGAGGTGACTTAATAGAGACAGGGTTAGATAGGGTGGACAGTGAGAGTCTTTTTCCTCGGATGGTGATGACCAACACGAGGGGACATAGCTTTAAATTGAGGGGTGATAGATATAGGACAGATATCAGAGGCAGTTTCTTTTCTCAGAGAGTAGTAGGGGTGTGGAACGCCCTGCCTGCAACAGTAGTAGACTCGCCAACTTTAAGGGCATTTAAGTGGTCACTGGACAGACATATGGATGAAAATGGAATAGTGTAGGTCAGATAGGCTTCAGATGGTTTCACAGGTCGGCGCAACATCGACGGCCGAAGGGCCCGTACTGCGCTGTAGTGTTCTATGTTCTATGTTCTATGGCCTAGATACCACATTTTGACAAGCCTTGCCCCATTTGGAATTCTTGGCAGCTATCGCATATTGATTAGTTATTGAGGGCAGCACACTGGCATGAGGGTGGCATGGTGGCACTGTGGTTAGCACTGCTGCCTCACAGTTCCATTGAACCCGTGTCAAATTCCGCCCTCAGGTGTCTGTCTATGTGGAGTCTGCACGTTCTCCCCGTGTCCGCGTGGGTTTTCTCCGGGTGCTCCGGTTTCCTCCCATAGTCCAAAGATGCGCAGGTTAGGTGGACTGGCCACGATAAATTGCCCCTTAGTGTCGAAAAGGTGAGGTGGGGTTGCTGGGATAGGGTGGAGGCGTGGGCTTAAGTCGGGTGCTCTTTCAAAGGCCCGATGCAGACTCGATGGGCCAAATGGTCTCCTTCTCGCCTGTGAATTCTACGATTCCATGAATATTACCACCTTCCCACCCCGCCACGATTCATACCATTTGAGCGCACAATCCTGTGGACACTCCTGTGCAGTATTGAAGGAGTGCAGCCTTGTCGGTCACATGAGATGCCAGCTGAGACCCTCTGCCTCTCTAAGTTGGATGAAAATGTTGCAGCATTTCAAAGAAGAGAAAGGGCCAATCTTTACCCCTCGAACAAACAGATTACACATCCCTACGGCGGTGCTATCCTGTTGGTCGCCAATTGGCTTCCGTGTCTCCTACATTTCAACAGTGACTGCACTTCAGAAAGTAGCCATGGGAACAGCCATGGGGACCACATTCGCAGCTCAATATGCCAACATCTTTATGCACAAGTTTGAACAAGACCTCCTCACCGCACAGGACCTTCAACCGATGTTATGCACCAGATACATCAATGACATTATTTTCCTTTGGACCCACTGTGAAGAATCACTGAAATGACTGCACGATGACATCAATAAGTTCCATCCCACCATCAGACTCACCATGGACCACTCTCCAAATTCAGTTGCATTCTTGGACACACTCATCTCCATCAAGGACGGTCACCTCAGCACTTCGCTTTACCGCAAGCCCACAGGTAACCTCACGATGCTCCACTTCTCCAGCTTCCGCCCTCAACACATTAAAGAAGCCATCCCCTATGGACAAGCCCTCCATATACACAGGATCTGCTCAGACGAGGTGGTGCGTAACAGTCATCTACAAACGCTGAAAGATGCCCTCGTAATAACTGAACATGGCGCTCGACTCATCGATCGACAGTTCCAACGCGCCACAGCAAATAACCGCACCGACCTCCTCAGAAGACAAACATGGGACACAATTGACAGAGCACCCTTTGTCGTCCAGTACTTTCCCGGAGCGGAGAAACTACGACACCTTCTTCACAGCCTTCAACACATCATCGATGAAGATGAACATCTTGCCAAGGTCATCCCCAGACCCCCACTACTTGCCTTCAAACAACTGCGCAACCTCAAACAAACCATTGTTTGCAGCAAACTACCCAGCCTTCAGAACAGCGACCACAACACCACACAACCCTGCCATGGCAATCTCTGCAAGACGTGCCAGATCATCAACATGGGTACCACCATTACACGTGAGAACACCACCCACCAGGTACGTGATACATACTCGTGTGACTCGGCCAACCTTGTCTACCTCATACGCTGCAGGAAAGGATGTCCCGAAGCGTGGTACATTGGCGAGACCATGCAGACACTGCGGCAACAGACGAACGGACATCGCGTGACAATCGGCAGGCAGGAATGTTCCATTCCAGTCGGGAACACTTCAGCAGTCAAGGGCATTCAGCCTCTGATCTTCGCATAAGCGTTCTCCATGGCAGCCTTCAGGACACGCGACAACGCAGAATCGCTGAGCAGAAACTTATAGCCAAGTTCCGCACACACGAGTGTGGCCTTAACCAGGACCTGGATTCATGTCGCATTACATTCACCCCCACCATCTGGCCTGGGCTTGCGAAATCCTACCAACTGTCCTGGTTTGAGACAATTCACAACTCTTTAACCTGGGATTACCTCTCTCTCTGTATCTGTAAAGACTCAATTACCTGCAAATGCTAGCATTCAAAGTATCATCTTGCATCTTTGAATTTGTCTATATATATAGAACGATACAGCGCAGTACAGGCCCTTCGGCCCTCGATGGTGCACCGACATGGAAAAAAAAACTAAAGGCCATCTAACCTACACTATGCCCTTATCATCCATATGCTTATCCAATAAACTTTTAAATGCCCTCAATGTTGGCGAGTTCACTACTGTTGCAGGTAGGGCATTCCACGGCCTCACCACTCTTTGCGTAAGAAACCCACCTCTGACCTCTGTCCTATATCTATTACCCCTCAATTTAAGGCTATGTCCCCTCGTGCTAGCCACCTCCATCCGCGGGAGAAGGCTCTCGCTGTCCACCCTATCTAACCCTCTGATCATTTTGTATGCCTCTATTAAGTCACCTCTTAACCTTCTTCTCTCTAACAAAAACAACCTCAAGCCCATCAGCCTTTCCTCATAAGATTTTCCCTCCATACCAGGCAACATCCTGGTAAATCTCCTCTGCACCCGTTCCAAAGCTTCCACGTCCTTCCTATAATGAGGCGACCAGAACTGTACGCAATACTCCAAATGCGGCCGTACTAGAGTTTTGTACAACTGCAACATGACCTCATGGCTCCGGAACTCAATCCCTCTACCAATAAAGGCCAACACACCATAGGCCTTCTTCACAACCCTATCAACCTGGGTGGCAACTTTCAGGGGTCTATGTACATGGACACCGAGATCCCTCTGCTCATCCACACTACCAAGAATTTTACCATTAGCCAAATATTCCGCATTCCTGTTATTCTTTCCAAAGTGAATCACCTCACACTTCTCCACATTAAACTCCATTTGCCACCTCTCAGCCCAGCTCTGTAGCTTATCTATGTCCCTCTGTAACCTGCAACATCCTTCCGCACTGTCTACAACTCCACCATATGTTTCTGGAACTCATCTCTTTATTCACCTGAGGAAGGAGCAGTGCTCTGAAAGCTAGTGTTTTGAAACAAGCCTGTTGGACTTTAACCTGGTGTTGTAAGGCTTCCTGCTGTTCAGAAGGTAGGTTATTGAACCAAACTTTGTTTTTAAACTTTTTTTATGACTCAATCAACTTAAACATCGATTACAGAGTTAAAGGGCAGGTCAGGTTATCCACTAAGTGAGCTCGGCAGCCAAAGATCTAATGAATAACTGGTAGCATAACTGCATGCGTGGCATTTAGTTAAGGACACTCACCCTTTTACTGAGAAAGCCTTCTCTGCGAACACGACAGTATCTGACGCCAATCAGGTTTAGACCCGAGAATGGTCCGAAATGTGCACCTTCACTACTCAATCCCCTTCTGCACAAATGCCAGTTGATCTTCTCTGGTGACAGTGATTTCAGGGACTCCCAGCAGTCAATGATTCCTGATCGTAAACCAATCCAAGGTGGAGGAACGTAGATGCACCGAGCATCGAGGAAAGAGGTAAAGAGCAGTGGCTGGGGAGAGGGTGGGGAAACCCACAATGGTTAAAAGGACTCTGCTCCAAAACCTCTGGAACTCTTGAGGCACCTTGTGGAGCTGCTGGAGGAGTGGGGAGCTACATCAGTGATGTGGGGTGGGATTCTCCGTCAGCTGAATTCGGGGGGGGGTGTGATTGGGCGGAGAAAAGCTTCCGCCACCAAAATCGTAGCAGGCGCCACTTTGATGTCGAATCGCGATTCTCCATCACCTCGAAAACGGCGTCAATGCGACGTACGCCGCGCGTACTTTAATCACCGCTTGCATCTCATTACTCGGCCGACCCGCCATTCTCCGCCTCTGACGGGCCGGGCTCCCGACGGCGCAGTCCACGTGCGCTCTCAAAAGTCGTGGACCTGGCGTGGTTGGCTGCGGAGAGAAAGAGAGAGAGGGGGCGTAATTCGCCGACAGTCGTGCCACTGGCGGGGGGGGGGGGGGGGGGGAGCTTCTGCCAGGGTCAGGGGGAGTAGTGGGGGGGTGGCCAGGAGGTGGGCTGTGGGGTCGGGGTGGTCGGGTACGCAACACCATTACCGCAGTCGGCAAGGCAGCCGTGCAGCGGTGCACGCCGCTGATAGCCCGCTTTAAACCTGGTCCCTGGGCCGTATAGGTGACCCCCCCCACCCCCCGCGGAACCTTCCTGGGTGCCCCTCTGGCCCCAGCCGACCCAACACAACCAGTGCCTTCTTGTTGGCTTCGATACGTGAAAATGTGTGGGAAAATAAATTTTCAAAACTTGCCGATGATAACAAACTTGGAGGTCCAGTGGGGACGATAGCGTACGACTGCAATAGGACATTGAGCGGCCAGCAGAATGGGCAGACAAGGGGTAAATGGAATTTAAAACACAGAAAAGGTGCTACACAGCACGGTAGCACAGCGGTTAGCACAGTTCCTTCACAGCACCAGGGTCCCAAGTTCGATTCCTGGCTCGGGTCACTGTCTTTGCGGCATCTGCACGTTCTCCCCGTGTCTGCGTGGGTTTCCTCTGGGTGCTCCGGTTTCCTCCCACAGTCCAAAGATGTGCAGGTTAGATGGATTGACTATGCTAAATTGCCCCTTAGTATAAAAAAAAGGTTGTGTGGGCTCGTGATGACAGGGTGGAGGTGTGGGCTTGGGTAGGGTGCTCTTTCCAAGGGCCAGTGCAGACTCGATGGGCTGAATGGCCTCCGTCTGCACTGTAAATTCTATAATTCTATGATTGACAAGCTGCAGCCGCACACTCCCCCCACAGAGACCCTTAACTAAAGGAACCCCCAAAAGAGATCCCCTAGCTAAAGGGACCCCCACCACTGGGACCCCCTATCTAGGTGGAGGGCAGTCCAGACAGGGGCAGTGAAATAAATTACAGCTGCAACACTTACCTGGAAGCTCCACGTGTCCATTTCTCAAAGAAGAATAGCTGTGATCTGTGTTTCAAACTCGTAGCTGCATTAGCTACAAGCCAATTGTTCCTTTCCAGTAGTGGGCTGTGATTGACAGCGTCCACAAAACAGTTGCAGCCTGGATTCATTCATCTCCCTTCGTGTATGAGTGACTCAAGTTGAAACCCAATGTTTACAAACATCAACCACATCAAAGAGAGGTAAGTGCATTGCAAGCACACGCTTGAGGTGTTGGATGCTCGCTGAGAACTCCTCATGCAGTCCCTGGCTCTGAGACTGCATCTCCACGGTCGATGGGACTGCCCGGTCCACAAGCCTGCAACTCACCTGGACGGCAGCTAGTCTCTGGGGGTTGGCCCGCCCTCCGACCATCTGCCTTCTCGGGAGTTCCTACCGCCACCTGCTATCAGATAGTGTCCGCGGAACCTCTTCACTAAAGCATCCAGCCCAGGTGAGTGGAGGGTGGTGGAGGGTGCTGGAGGCAGCTGAGGAAGGAAATCTGTGTTATCATCGGACTCGGGATCTGGGGTGTCCTGGACCAGATTCACCAGCAGGTCCTGCAAGGCACATGATTAGATTGTGGACCTGGGGGCGGAGGAAGGGGGGGAGTGGAGGTGATGCGGGTGCATCTTGCTGCCATCTTGTTGTCTGGGAGTACCGCGTGTATATGCGGCTGTAGAGTGTCAATCCCGAACCCGGCAAATCCGGCACCATTTCTCATTCGAATCGATCGTGTTCCACATGGCGCCGGTCGGCTAGCCCCCTCAACGGTCGGTGAATTGTACCAGGTGCCGTGCCAATTTTACTGTCGCAGAATTCCGCAAATCCTACCCTGCGTCAACACTTAATCTCGGGAACGGAGAATTACACCATGAATAAATGCATATTCCCACCACCAGCTAACGAAGCACCATTAAAAAATTATTCATTGAGCTTTCGTGATGGGAGTTTTAAAAAATAATTAATGTTCGATTTTTCATACGTTGAAAAACATTGAATCCTGAATATAGATGGTGAAATTCCTACTCAGCTCTGAAAGAACTGCTATTCAGATTTAATCATGACCACACGTCTAGGGGTGAAAACAGGGGCTGATTAGCACACTGGGCTAAATCGCTGGCTTTGAAAGCAGACCGAGGCAGGCCAGCAGCACGGTTCGATTCCCGTAACAGCCTCCCCGAACAGGCGCCGGAATGTGGCGACTAGGGGCTTTTCACAGTAACTTCATTGAAGCCTACTCGTGACAATAAGCGATTTTCATTTTCATTTAATTTCAAACAGTTTTAACATTGTCACCACATAATGTAACAGATGTGGACTGCGGAACCACATGGCGAAGCGTTGGGCAGCACGGCGGCACAGTGGTTACCATTGCTGCCTCACAGCGCCAGGGACCCATGTTCGAATCCGGCCTCGGGTGACTGTCTGTGCGGAGTCTGCACGTTCTCCCCGTGTCTGCGTGTGTTTCCTCCGGATGCTCCGGTTTCCCCCACGGTCCAAAAACGTACAGGATAGATGGATGGGCCAGGCTAAATTGCCCCTCAGTGTCCAACGATGTGCAGGTTAAGTGAGGCTATGCCGAGAGGGCAGGGGGGTGGTCCTAGGTAGGGTATTCTTGCAGTGGGCCGGTGCGGACTTGATGGGCTGAATGGCCCGCTTCTGCACTGCAGGAATTCTATGTCGTAACGTGCTCGGGGTGCTTGGTGGGATGGGATTATGGGGAGTGGGGATGTCCAAACAAGAGAACTAAAGTAACTGATTTATTTTTTAGTGAACGATTTGTAAAATGGAGAATTCAAAGGAACGAAGCTTCGACAATGTTGTCCAGACCCGTGGAACTTCTGGAAACTGGTTTGTGAGGACAATAAGGAGATTGAAACCTGTCAACTTCTGTCAGGAAGCGAAACGCATTTCCAAACTGGCTGGGCCAGTGGTGAGTTTACACCCGCCTAATATCCCATAATATCCTTCACACACTGCCCTCTCCAGAAAATAACTCATTGACTACTGTGATAAATGTAGCAATTTCAGGTATATTGTACTATATATATTTGGTGCTGTACGGGTTAAAAACAAAATCTGGTTTAGTGTGTGTGACTGCTGCAGTCATGGTTTTAAAAATCCTGGTTTGAAAGACAGCTCGACCTTTTGGAGCCAGAGGTGCCATTATAACGCCATAAAAGTTTGGGCTAATTGACTTTTATTTATATTAAGAGGGATCCCTGTTAATCCGAGACAGCTCAGTAAAGGTGGTGTAATTAATGGGAAGATCAGGAGCTGAATCAGTCAGGTGTTGAGGTTTTCAGTGTTGGTTTTTGGCTGGAGGGGGCGCTGAAAAGGTTTCTGAAGATTACAGACAGAGATTCTGCACTATTCTGGCAAAGTGTCAGGTCGCTTTCTTTCAAGCAATCTCCAAAGATCTCTCTTTCTCACAGTTGTGTATCCAAGTCATCTCTTTGCAGCAAGCATTCCCTGAGTGTTGATTGTATTTAAAAGTGGATTGCAACCCGAGATGGTTTTGTTGTTTGAGTGGGAGGAAAGATAGCAGTTAAGGGTTATTGTGTCGCAGTATTGATTAGCATTGTTTAAGGGGTAACTGCAAGCTAATTTCTTGTGTGATGTTAAAGATATTTTATTACTGTGTTGGCAATAAAGTTTAATTTACCACATCCCTTACAATAACATAATAAATAATAATTTAGCAAGTTCCTTACAATAACATGGCTAACTTATTCCACAATTCCCTGCCCTGAAAGATGAAAATTTCCTGCTTCACTTCAAAGACCATGGACACGGTCTACTAGCCACTTTGCCCCCGAACGGGAATGCGGCGTGGCTGATAGGTGCCAGGTGAGGCCTCCAACAGGCTTCTCGACAGTTAGTACGCCTCACAAGATCTACCCAGATCAAGATCTGAAGTAAAAAAACTCACCACTATTCTTAGAATTCCTCCTATACCAAAAAGGGTAAATAAGACAAATGGTGAACAGGGATTCTCACTCCCTGACTCCTATGCAGATTTAGGTGGGTGCTATTCGGGTCAAACTATATTTTCAAGTTATCCCCAGTATAACCCATATCTTCATAGAAGAATTTTATCTACTTACCATTTAATAGCATCGATCCTGGGTCCCGCATTGCTAAGTAAGTACAGTAGACTTTGTAATAACCACTGTTTCAGGTTAAATTTTTAAAGTTATTTTATTATTATATTTTTTTCTTTTAAAAGATGCAATCACTGTCTTTGCAGAAAAGTAAAAAGATCTTGCTTCTGGATTCCCCTGGTTGGTTGAAAAGGCCTTCAGGTCCACCTTGACAATCTCTCTTCTTTAGCTTTTGGTCTTCCTCAGATGGATTCGCTGTTCTACTCAGTCTCTGTGCTCTATCCTTCCCATGACCGAGCTATGAGAGCTGACTCTGCTGGCTGTCCCCTTTTTTAGGGTTTATATTCCCCTTCCAGCAGTTACCAAGTTTTTATGACATTATCATAAAGTAACTTTATTTTACTCTTGATTGTACAGGGTTCCTTTAATCTGAATTATTTCTAACATGACTATGTATTCATATTGAGCACGACTTCAGCTCATCGAACTCTGATTACATTGTTTCCTTTGTGATGTTCAAAAGTGCTTTGATCCCAGAGGGGTGCTACATCTGGTTCCTGCCACTTCTAAAGTTGCTTTATTACCAAACGGTGCACCCAGTTCAGAACTCTGACTCCGATTTGGGGCTAACATGTGTTCCCGTGGACACGTTGTCTCCAGCTTCCCATATTCACCTGGTGTCAGCAGAATTTCACACCTAAACATTTGTCACCCAATTCAACTGAAATTCCTAGCCATTCTTTTCTAGCTGCTTGCTAAAATAATTAACTTCAAAGAAGGTGCAGAATATTGCTTTTTTCCATGTAACTAAACGTTCAATCTGCTGTGAATTAAAAGACAGGCATCAGTTTTACAGCTTGAATAGTGTTGCTCGTTATGCTTTTACTTAATTGCTCTGTTTTAATAAGCTTTGCTCTAGAGTCGCCAGGTATCTTTCTGATACCACCACGAAGTTCAAATCCAAGCACTGATCAATAACTCAATACACCAGTTAGTAAGTTTGAAATCAATACACATTTATTATACACACAGTCAATCACTACTCATGCATAAACTCTACTTGCTAAACTATCACTACTACTAAAAGCCTATACTTAGCTTCGAATGGCCCACCAGGTCAGAGGAACAATGGCCGTTGTCCGGTTCTGATTCTGTTGGCTTCGAGCTGGTACGGAATAGTAGCTAGGAGCGTCTATCTCGTAGCGTGCGTTGACCTTAGACTTACTTGGTTGATGCAGCTGTTAGGCAGGTCTCTCCTCGCTGAGAGCCAAGGCCAAGAAGAACAAACTGAACTTGGGGATGCTATCTTATAGGCCCCAGGGGTTTCGCGCCCTTTTGGGCGGGCCCCGGACTTGGTCCCAATTAATTGGACCATGTCTCAATCGTTCTCATCAATTTTCTCCAATACTGGAGTTGTTCCCTGATCGTTGGGCTGGGTGTTCATTGGCCTGCCTTTGTTCTAGCTCCCACTGGCGCCGGGGAGTCTGTCTTGGTCCCGATTGTTTCAATGTCTCTGATTGTTTCTGGAGATGGCTCATTAATATGTTAATGGCTATTGGTTTCAGTTCTGTCTGGGTTCTGCAAATCTTAATACACAGGAAACCTTGCACCTGCTTGTGTTCCCTGTAGCTGCCCAATTTTCCCTACACTCCTCATGAGTGTCCATTTTGAAATCGGGACGTGGCCACCCCAGGTGGCTACAATAGTCACGAGCTGTTTTCTTCACGCCTGTTTGATAAAGGCTATCTGCATTTCAAAACCTTCATTTGCAGCTGCTGTTAGCCCTTTGTGAGATTTTTCCCTACATTCTCTCATGTAGGTATTGCCAGACTTCCATGTTTCAAATGACATATTTTCCCATTTTTTCTTTTGTCCCATCCACAATGGGTGGGACCAAGCCTCGCATGCCTAAGTAGGTTTAAAACCCACTTTGGGGTGCTGGCCTGGGATCTACTGGGCTCCCCACCCGGGCGCCTCTCAGTGCTAGTCCACACAAATGTGGACCAGGCGGAACGGCACCTGCAGGGTCTCCCAGGCCATTGGAGGCTCCTGGGTGGAAGGGGAGGCCCGAAAGGGGGTGATGGAAATCCTGAAAAGGGGGCCCTGTCGCGATCCCCTAATGTTGTGTCATCACTTGGGAGGGGGAGGAGGGGGAGGGCTGTGTGGTTGTGCCGATCTGTGGGGGGGGGGGGGGGGGGGGGGGGACACTCAAGTCCACTTAGAGATCAGGGCACCCTTTCAAAATAGTGACAGGATCTCGGAAGAACCGGTCTGGCCAATGAGTTGAGTTCCCTAGTGATGAAAATAATTCCAAGTGCGGACTAACCCATTGAGAAACTCCCCAGGGCCCAAAAAAGAGACTCTGGGCGGGATTTACCAACCAACCCACCGCGAGTTTTTCAGGCAGTGGAGGCGGCCCCGTCGGGGGGATTTTCTGGTTCCGCCGTTGTCAACGACATATCAGCGTGGCCAATCCACCTCACCTGCACATCTTTTGGGTTGTGGGGGCTGAAACCCACGCAGACACGGGGAGAACGTGCAAACTCCAGACGGGCAGTCTCCGTCTGGTCAGCATCGAGTCCCTGGTTCCTGGCGCTTCCCATTGCCTCAGATTTTGGAAGAAAGAGGACTCTCGGTAAGAAATGTGATATGTTTAATTAGATTACAAGCATTTTTTTTAAAAGTCTAAGAGTTTGATCAAAATGATGTGGCCAGTCTATGTTATTTATCATTCGTTCTCCTTTGCCAGTTTTTGTCACAGCTGATGGTCCTTCTAATAAGTGTTGTCAGCTCCGCGTTCTGTGGACATTTGGGAAAAGTTGAATTGGGCGCAGTTAGCCTTGCCACAGCGGTGAGTTTTCCGTCGGAATGTGCACATTTATTCACCATTATTTATCCTGTATAAAATAGTGATGGAATTGCGGAGATCCCTATCAGTTTTGAGCTGTGGGCCTTTATCAGCTGATTGTAAAGAAGTCTGGCCTTTACCTGCTGCCCTCAATGGAGGGGCAACTAGAGAGCAAGAGATGCTTCAGTGGCTCTCGGCTAAAGAACAGAAGCGTCTGCTCATCGCCATTGTCAATGAGCCATCCTGGAAGGCCGATGTGTGCGGACATTAGGTGGGAATGAGACTGGGCTCAGCCTCAATACTCTTCACGGGCAGATAATCAATCCTCTGGCAGGCACGTGGCTCAGGGTGGAGCTTCCCAGTCCCACCCGCCCCAAGGTGGGCGGGACGGACAGTTTGACGGGCCGACAAAAGATCATTGACTTGGGGCAGGAATTCGCCATTTGGCCCAGAAAACTGGTCGCTTGTGCGGGTTATTCAATGGCTGTTGAAGCCCATGGAACTGTAATAAATAACAATAAGGTTTCATTTATCTTGTGCCTTTACTGTAGCAATTGTCCCAAAGCACCTCACCGGCGTGTTTTCAGATAAATAAACAATTGAGCCAAATGAGGTATTACGGTGGGGGACCAAAATCTTGGTCAAAGAGGCAGATTTTAAGAATTGCTCCAGAAGCCAGGTAGGGAGGTGGTTTTAAGTGGAAATGCCAGCGCTTCATGTCCAGCAACAGAAGAGGTTGCCAGCAGCGATGTAAAGGGATTTCAAGGTTGCACAAACGGCCACAACAGGAGAGGCATTGAGCTCTCAGAGCATTATGGGGATGGAAATGGTCACAAGGAGCGGCAAGGCCAGGGGGGGAACTTGGACACAAGGATAAGAATCCTTAGTTCGGGGCAGCACGGTGGCGCAGTGGTTAGCACTGCTGTCTCACGGCGGCGAGCACCCGGGTTTGATCCTGGCTCCGGGTCACTGTCCGTGTGGTGTCTGCACAATCCCCCGTGTCTGCGTTGGGTTTCGCCCCCACGACCCTAAGATGTGCAGGGTTGGTGGGTTGGCCACGCTAAATCGCCCCTCAATTGGAATAAAATAAATCTAAATTGATAAACAAACAAAAAAAATTCTTAGTTCATGGCATTGATGAGCTAGTAGCCAATTTCACTCAGTGAGCAGAGGAATCATGGGCACTGTCCCCAGTGAGTTTTTGAAAAACTCTACCCCATTCGACCCCATAATGAGCCGAGGACTCTATGGTGGGTGCTCAGCCTGAACAGAAATCCGCAGGCTGCTGTGCAATCACGCAGCTCAAGTGAACTTGGTCGCGGGTGAAGGGAGTTTTTGGTTGAGTTGGGAGGCAGGCTGCCAGGTTCTAGGTGGAAGAGTGGGTGGAGGATTGGGTGCCTGCCAGAGGAACGGTCTGAGCCCACAGCAGACAAAAGCTGATCAAGAATTGACACTTGACGGGAAGGATTAGAAAAAGGGGAAGGACATGAAGCCATTAATAAAATCGCCATGGTATTTTACTCATTTGTATACCGCGTATTGATTTGTGGTATGTTGGTTCCACCTGGCATGATATTGCTAAATGCTTCCTTTTCTTTCTCATTCTTTTGGCCAGGTAATAACTATTGCCGGTATCTCCATAGGCATGGGACTGTCCACAGCGTGTGACACTCTCATATCCCAGGTAGGTGCACCTAAACCCTGACTGTATAAGGGGCAGTGTTGTATCTAGTCCACTTCTGATACTTCAACCAGCTCCTTAATTAAAGTTCACCCAGGTGTCTTTATTTATAAGCAGAACAAAGTATGGACACAGATATAATGCAACACACTTTATTAAATATAGTTAACCCATAAATTACCCACTTTACACACAGGAAACACCCAGGATTTGATGACACTATCTGCAAAAGTGGTTTGGTAGGCTGTAGATCTGATCCCTGAGTTCCTCTGGTTCCTCTTTGCAAAGGTGATTCTTGCTGGCTGTTGCTCCTTCTGGTCTGGTCAAGGTCATCTCACACACCGAGTCTTTGCTTCGAGTCTTCACTCCCAAGATGTCCCGAATGCCTATTTCTTTTATCCCTCTGCTGCCACCCACCTCCTTTTCCACCTACCCTTGGCCTTCGACCAATGGAGTCTCAGAAGGCAGGGTCTCAGTGCCCAATGGTCTGGTTGATGACCTGTTGACAGGGCACCTGGGAGGACCGATGATTGCCTGACGGGTTGTCAGGAACTGTGGACAATAGGCCAATGCATCTCAAGTAGGAGCGAGAATTACTTGATGGGTTATCAGGGGCTGCTTCAGACATGCATGACTGAGTTCTGCAGATCAGGATTTTTCAGGCTTCTGCAGACTGTGGTTTTAATTTAAAGTGCCCAATTCTTTAATTTAAGATACCCAATTTACAGCTGGCTTGTAATGCAGAACAAGGCAGCAGCGCGGGTTCAATTCCCGTACCGGCCTCCCCAAACAGGCGCCAGAATGTGGCAACTAGGGGCTTTTCATTGACGTCTACTTGTGACAATAAGTGATTATTATTATTAATCAGCCTTAAAACTAGGCCCTGATTATATTACCCCAGCAGTGATGTCCTTTCGACATAGCAAAAAGATTTTGTTATAACAGCGCAGAATCAAGAAGTGCGCAAGGGGGCCAGTGAATCGCGTACATATGTTTTAGTCCTCCCCGAAACTACCAGCATTCTGGACATCGATCTTTAAGATGTGGTTGGAGATCGTGGAACCATGCCTGTTGGGATATTGGAGCTGCTGCAGTTTCTGGAGGGGGGTGTTGTCCGATGTCGTGGCCTTCACCGCTCTGATTGTCCGGCAGCGAATTCTGCTAGGTTGGCGATACCACCGAAGGTGTGGGTATGGCTGGGGGATATGTAGAATTCCTGCAATTGGAGAAAACTAAGTTTGCTTTTAGAGGGTCACAGGACGGGTTTCACGTATATAGATATAGCCCATATATAGAATTTACAGTGCAGAAGGAGGCCATTCGGCCCATCGAGTCTGCACCGGCTCTTGGAAAGAGCACCCTACCCAAGGTCAACACCTCCACCCTATCCCCATAACCCAGTAACCCCACCCAACACTAAGGGCAATTTTGGACACTAAGGGCAATTTATCATGGCCAATCCACCTAACCTGCACATCTTTGGACTGTGGGAGGAAACCAGAGCACCCGGAGGAAACCCACGCACACACGGGGAGGATGTGCAGACTCCGCACAGACAGTGACCCAAGCCGGAATCGAACCTGGGACCCTGGAGCTGTGAAGCAATTGTGCTATCCACAAGGCTACCGTGCTGCCCCGTGAAATGGAAGCGGTTCATATCGGCATTCAAAGATTTGTCTGTCGCAGGCGAGTGGAAGGGGGGGGGGGGGGGGTGTGGAGGGGAGGGGGGGGGGGATTTTTGTGCTTTGGGGGAGGGTCAAGTTACTTATGGTTCAAAAAGGGGTAAAAAAAGATGACACAGTTTGTACTCTGAATCATAGAATTTACAGAGCAGAAGGAGGACATTCGGCCCATCTGGTTTTCACCGACCCTTGGAAAGAGCACCCTCTTTAAGCCAAGGCTTCTGCTCTATCCCCGTAACCCAGTAACCCGACCGAATCAAGGGGCAATTTAGCACGGCCAAACCACCGAACCTGCACATCTTTGGACTGTGGGGCGAAACCGGAGCACCCGGAGGAAACCCACGGTTTTCTGGATCGTTGCGTGATTTTTTTTTTGTTGGAATAAAATATATTTTAAAAAATAATAGAGCAGAATAAATCTTTTAATTTCAGGCCTTGGTCCCTCGAGTGAGTTAGAGCCACACAGACCAGGAAAGTAACAATCCCTGGAGTGTTCCACCGCTGGCTGCCGCCGTGCGCATGCGTGGCCACGGACCCGGCAGTTCTACGGCCGCATCCGCAGCTAGAGACAGGGGCTTCACGCTGCGTGCCTGCTAGCCCCCCCCCCTCCCCCCCACCAGACAGAGGATTGGTGGCCGTTTTGCTTCCTTTTATCGGTCGTACAATGCCACTGTTCCCACGCCGGCGTCAGCACTTAGACTCTGAATCAGAGAATCCACATCCCTATTTCTGAGAATCTTTTCCAACAATTTCACTGTCACTGACGTCAAGCTCACTGGCCTATAATTATCCGGATTATCCTAGCTACGCTTTTTAAATGACGGTACAACAGTGGCTATCCTCCAATCCTCTGCGATCTCACCTGTGGCCAACGAGGACACACAGATTTCTATTCAAGGCCCAGTGACTTCATCTCTTGCCTCCCTCAGTAATCTGGGATAGATGCCACCTGACCCTGGGGATTTGTCAACCTCAATGCTTTTTAACACACCCAACACTTCCTCCCTCATTACAACCTGTTCTAAAGTGTTTATACATCCCTCTGAGACACCACCAATCAATGTGCCCCTCTCCTTTGTGAATACCGATGCAAAATTAACACTTAACAGATTCCTCACCATCCATCCAAGGCCGAAGGGATTTCCAGTCAATACGAGGAAACTTAAAGTCTCCCACTACAACAACCCTATTATTTCTACATCTATCCCGAATCTGCTTACATATCTGTTCTTCAACTTCCCGTGGGCTGTTGGGAGGCCTGTAGTACACCCCCATCATAGTGACTGCCCCCTTCCTGTTTCTGAGTTCTACCCACAGTGCCTCGTTACTTGATTCTTGCAAGGTGTCCTCCCTCTGCACAACTGGAATGTGGGGCGGGGTTCTCCGACTCCCCACCGGATTGGAGAATCGCCGGGGGGGGGGGGGGGGGGCGGTGTGAATCCCGTCCCCGCCGGCTGCACTGTGGCCAACAAGGAAACAAAGATTTCTGTCAGAGGCCCAATGATTTCATCTCTTGCCTCCCTCAGTAATCTGGGATAGATGCCACCTGACCCTGGGGATTTGTCAACCACAATGCTTTTTAACACACCTAACACTTCCTCCCTCATTACAACCTGTTCTAAAGTGTTTATACATCCCTCTGAGACACCACCAATCAATGTGCCCTTCTCCTTTGTGAATACCGATGCAAAATACTCATTAAGGACCGTGGCGGGGGCAGGAATCGCGCCGCGCCGGTCAGCGGTCGCTAGCAGCAGCCCCCCCCCGGGCAATTCTCCGGCCCGCAATGGGCCGAGTGGCCGCCCGTTTTCGCAGCCAGGTCCCGCCGGCATATGTTGCACCAGGTATTTGCCAGCGGGACCTGGCTGCACGGGTGGCGTCCGGGTTCCTCGGGGGGGGGGGGGCACAGGGGGATCTGGCCCCGGGTGGTGCCCCCACGCTGGCCTGGTCCGCGATCGGGGCCCACCGATCCGTGGGCAGGCCTGTGCTGTGGGGGCACTCTATTCTTCCGCACCAGCGGCTGTAGCGGTCTGCCATGGCCAGTGCGGAGACGAAGCCGTCTGCTCAAGCCCCTTCCCCGCCGGCCAGCACGGTGCAAACCACTCCAGGGCCAGCCTAGCCCCTGAAAGTGCGAAGGATTCTGCACCTTTGGGGCAGCCCGCGCCGGAGTGGTTCACGCCACTCCTCGGCGCCGGGACCCCCCCCTGCCCCGCTGGGCAGGGGAGAATCCCGCCCATGTTCTCTACCCAGTATTGGAACACCCCCACCTCTTTTACCTTCCCCCACTGTCTCGCCTAAAACACCTCTATCCCGGAATGTTTAGCTGCCAGCTCTGTCCATTTTTTAACCAAGTCTCCGTAAAGACTCATGTTCTAATAACTCTTCACATTACCATCTGTTATTATCTTGTAATTGTGTCTCTCCTATATATGCTGTGATTGTGAACCTGCCTCCACTTCACCTGATGAAGGAGCAGCGCTCCGAAATCATGTGAGTTCAAACAAACCTGCTGGACTTTAACCTGATGTTGTGGAACTCTTTACTGTGCCCTGCCCAGTCCAGCGTCGACATCGCTGCATCATAATCTTTTGATGTTATTTGCAGTTTTAAGCTTATGGAGAAAAGCTAAGTCCAGCAGATGCTGGTCAGTGTTGGCCCAATTCACGTTGGGCTGGATTCTCCGTTGCGAGGTTCCGCCCCACTACCGTTGCCAGCGAGGACGGAGAATTTGGTCACGCCGTTCACTGGCGGCGGGATTCTCTACTCCCATCGCCCGTCGGTGGGACTTCCCATTGAAACCGCCCCACGGCGCTGGGGCCGCAGAATCCAGCCAGCCAGAGAATGGCCAGAAATCCTCAGCCCTTTAACTTTTATTCTGATTTTGTAGACACACGGCAGTAAGAACATGAAGCGAATCGGAGTGATCCTCCAAAGAGGGATCCTCATTCTCAGCATAGCCTGCTTTCCCTGCTGGGCCATCTTCATCAACATCAAGCACATTTTACTGGCTTTCAAACAATCTCCTGCGGTGGCCAAGTGAGTATCTTGTCTAATTTTCATTGCAAATTAATTCCAATTTATCAGCTTCCCCAGGCAGCCACATGAAAATGCTGTTCATTCCCTTAAATATGTAAGTAAGACAATGCAGTGAACATTGAATTCAAAGCTGCCTAATTCCAGATGTTAGTTGAAACATTAAGAGTAGCCGGGGCCGACCATCTCTATGATATGTTGTTCTATTTCTTGTACACTGCCTTCCCTCAAGGACTGGCCGTGACTCTGCTATGTGCCCAGTTCAACGAACTGCCTCCATTGGTGGAGTACGCTTCGCTGTGCTACCTGACTTTGCTGCTACGGTTTGAGTTTACCTTTTGTTACAGATGTTGCTCTTCTCTGGTCTCCCCGCTGTTGCCAATATCTTTCATTTTTCTTGCAGGTTAACGCAACTCTATGTGAAGATCTTTATTCCCGCTCTTCCTGTAAGTTAATTATGAAATGAAATGAAATGAAAATCGCTTATTGTCACGAGTAGGCTTCAATGAAGTTACTGTGAAAAGCCCCTAGTCGCCACATTCCAGCGTCTGTTCGGGGAGGCTGATACGGGAATCGAACCGTGCTGCTGGCCTGCCTTCAAAGCCAGCGATTTAGCCCAGTGTGCTAAACCAGCCCCTTAGGGAGTGAGCACATGCAGGCAGCTCATTAGACAACTAAAGTCACTCATTACCTAACGTGTAGACAGATCAACGGGTTCCTTTGATCTAATTGGCTGATCTCATTGGGAGCCACAGGGACTCAGTGTCCCAGTGCTAAATAATCAAAGAAGTCTTGAACAATCCAAAGTCAGATACCATCAGTACTGTTATATTACGTGATAGTAATATGTCGTTACTCTTTTGCTTACTTCCAGAATGGGCTGGTGGTTACAGTTCAAGAAAACTGTCAGTCTTCAAATTAAGCAAATAACATTTATTGAATAACGAATATAAATATCTATGAGTTTGTTCACTCTTCTACAACTATAACTGATGATTAAGTGAATAAGTATATATAATGTTCAACTACAAGTGCCAACTAAGCTATATCTCTAATATTCTGCTCACTTGTCACTCCTGATACGAAAAGGTGGGAATCTCCTCTGAGTTCTATCTAGTGGTTGTCTCGCACTATAATACAGATGTTAACCCCTTAAATACCAGCAGATATACAGATCACTACAAGTACCCCATCCAAGTCACCGTTCTCCATATGTGAACTTAACATTGGAGCAGGAGCAGGCCATTTGGCCCTTCGAATCTGCTCTGGCTTTTTAGAAAATCATGGCGGATTTCTACCTTAGTTGCAGCTTCTTACACTATCCTCTTACTCTTAGTATCCGTTAGCATCCAAAATTCTAGCAGGATCTGGCTTGAATACACACAATCACTGAAGATCCATAGCTCTCTGATGTAGCGAAATGCAAAGCTTTGCAACCTTGAATGAAGAGATGTCTCCTCGCCTCAGTCCTAAATGCTCAACCCAAGGACCCAGGAAATAAGAGTAGGTATAGGCCACTATACCAACGATCCCATCCTCCCACCAAACCCCAGACATTGGCCCGCATGTTAACATAAACAATTGACAAAAAGGAATCAGGAATCACCCATGGTCACCATTAACACACACCGCCCCCCCCCTCCCCCCAACCCTCCCAGCCCCCAACCCCCCTAATGTTCGACGTGATCCAATTCTCGAAAGTGCGTAATGAATAACGCCCATGAATTGTAGAACCCCTCCAGCAGCCCCCCCCCCTCCCCCCCCAGGACGTTGGTAATGGTGGGACCAGCGATGATATTGCCTGTGAATGTCAAGGGATGATGGTTAGATCCTCTCTTGCTGGCGAAGGTCATTGCCTGGCACTTGTGTGGCATGTAAGTCACCTATCATCCCAAGCCGGAATATTGTCCAGGTCTTGCTGCATTTGGACAATGGTTGCTTCAGTGTCTGAGGATGCTCAAATGGTGATGAACATTGTGCAATCATCCGTGTGCAATCATCAGCGAACATTCTGACCTTATGATGGAAGGGAGGTCATTGATGAAGCAGCTGAAGATAGTTGGGTCAAAGACACTACCCTGAGGAACTCCTGCAGTGATGTTCTGGAGTGGACATGATTGGCAACAACAATCACAACCACTGTCTTTTGCATTAGTTATGATTCCAACCTTGATTCCCATTGATTTCAATTTTGCTGGGGCTCCTCTACCAAACGCTGCCTGGGTGGCAGAGGTAGTCACCATCAGCCCTGGCATTTAGCTCTTTTGTACTGTTTTGGACGGGAGGATGAGTGACCCTGACGGAACCCAAACTGAGCATCCACGAATAGAATCTTGCTGAGTAAGTGCCACTTGACAGCACTGTCAATGGCACCTTCCATCATTTTGCTGATGATCGGGAACAGACTGCTGGGGCGGTAATTGGACAGGTCGGATTTCTGGTGCTTTTTCAGGACAAGACTGGAGTATTGTGTCCTGTTTTGGTCTCCTTAACTGAGGAAGGATGTGATGGCAATAGAGGCAGTTCAGTAGAGGTTCACCAGATTGATTCCGGGGATGAAGGGATTGACGTATGAGGGGAGATTAAACAGTTTGGGCTTGTATTCGCTGGAGTTTAGAAGGCTGAGAGGGGATCTGATCAAGGTATATAAAATACTAAAAGCCATTGATAAAGTAAATGTAGATGCAGGACACCGTTGCCAGACTGCTTCACTGTGATGCTGACTGAAGGACACCGTTCCCAGACTGCTTCACTGTGACGCTGACTGCAGGACACCGTTCCCAGACTGCTTCACTGTGACGCTGACTGCAGGACACCGTTCCCGGGCTGCTTCACTGTGACGCTGACTGCAGGACACCGTTCCCAGGCTGCTTCATTGTGATACTGACTGCAGGACACTGTTCGCAAACTGCTTCACTGTGACGCTGACTGCAGGACACCGTTCCCAGACTGCAGGACACTGTTCCCAGACTGCTTCACTGTGATGCTGACTGCCTGCTTCACTGTAATGCTGACTGCCTGCTTCACTGTGACGTTGACTGCAGGACACCGTTCCCAGACTGATTCACTGTAACGCTGACTGCAGGATACCGTTCCCAGACTGCTTCACTGTGACGCTGACTGCAGGACACCGTTCCCAGACTGCAGGACACTGTTCCCAGACTGCTTCACTGTGACGCTGACTGCAGGACACTGTTCCCAGACTGCTTCACTGTTACACTGACTGCAGGACACCATTCCCAGACTGCTTCAATGTGATGCTGACTGCAGGATACCATTCCCAGACTGCCTCACTGTGACGCTGACTGCAGGGCATTGTTCCCAGACTGCTTCACTGTGGCACTGACTGCAGGACACCGTTCCCAGAGTGCTTCACTGTGATGCTGACTGCAGTATACCATTCCCAGACTGCCTCACTGTGACGCTGACTGCAGGGCACTGTTCCCAGCCTGCTTCACTGTGACACTGACTGCAGGACATCGTTCCCAGGCTTCGTCAAAGTGATGCTGACTGCGAGGACACCGTTCCCAGAGTGCTTCACTGTGATGCTGACTGCAGGATACCATTCCCAGACTGCCTCACTGTGACACTGACTGCAGGGCTCTGTTCCCAGACTTTTTTTTTTTCAAAAAATATACTTTATTCATAAAATTTATCATAATCTTTACAGAACATTTCAAAATACCTTGACTGTACATTTCCGTCTGAGTTACATTCATTTGTCTTCAATTCCATTGGGATAATGTTGCACACGTATCCTGCTATAAGCTACAGTTCTTTCTTCAATATTTACATTACTTTGTTTCTATTATACATTGTGCTAATGGAAAAAAGAACCTCGGACTGAGGGGTTTTACACTGTTACCCACCCCTCGGTGTACATTTGGTGGTAAGACCTTACACAGTGGCCTTTCCCCATTGCGCCTTGGCGGCAGCTGCCCCAAGCTTGAGTGCGTCCCTCAGCACGTAGTCCTGGACCTTGGAATGTGCCAGTCTGCAACACTCGGTCGAGGACAGTTCTTTGCACTGGAAGATCAGCAAGTTTCGGGCAGACCAAAGAGCCTCTTTCACCGAGTTGATGACCTTCCAGCAGCAGTTGATATCTGTCTCGGTGTGTGTCCCTGGAAACAGTCCGTAGAGCACAGAGTCCTGTGTTACAGAGCTGCTCGGGATGAACCTTGACAGATACCACTGCATCTCACTCTAGACCTGCTTTGCAAAGGCACATTCTACAAGGAGGTGTGTGACTGTTTCATTTCCCCCACAACCACTCCGAGGGCAGAGTGCATTGATGCTGAGCCTTCGGGTGTACATGAAGGATCTGACAGGGCGGGCCCTTCTCACCACCAGCCAAGCTAGGTCTTGGTGCTTGTTTGAAAGTTCTGGTGATGAGGCATTCTGCCAGATGGCTCTGACAGTCTGCTCAAGGAACCATCCAATGTCCTCCACAGTCTCCTTTTCTCTGAGGGTCTCGAGGACATTACGTGTCGACCACTGCTTCATTGCCTTGTGGTCAAAGGTGTTTTCCTTCAAAAAAATTTCCACGAAGGATAGGTGGTACGGTACTGTCCAACTACTTGGAGCGTTCCGCGGCAATGAGGCCAGGCCCATCCTTCGTAACACCGGGGACAGGTAGAACCTCAGTGTGTAGTGACACTTGGTGTCTGCATACCCGGGGTCTACGCACAGCTTGATGCAGTTGCACACAAAGGTGGCCATCAGGATGAGGGCGGCGTTGGGTACGTTCCTCCCTCCTTTATCTAGAGGCTTGTACATTGTGTCTCTTCGGACCCGGTCCATTTTGGATCTCCAAATGAATTTGAAGATGGCCCGGGTGACTGCTGCGGCGTAGGTCCGAGTGATGGGCCAGACCTGCGCCACGTACAGTAACACCGAGAGTACCTCACACCTGATGACGAGGGTTTTGCCCGCAATGGAGAGGGAGCGTTGCTCCCACCAGCCCAGTTTCTGTTTTGCTTTGGTAATTCGTTCCTCCCAGTTTTTGGTGCATGCCCCAGCCGCTCCGAACCATATCCCCAGCACTTTCAGGTAATCTGACCTGATCGTGAAGGGGACAAAGGATCGGTCGGCCCAGTTCCCAAAGAACATGGCCTCGCTTTTGCCGCGGTTTACCTTGGCTCCTGAGGCCAGTTCAAACTGGTCGCAGGTGTCCAAGAGCCTGCGTACAGACGCGGGATCCGAGCAGAAGACGGCAACGTCGTCCATGTACAGGTAGGCCTTGACTTGCGTGCCTCTGCTGCCTGGGATCGTCACCCCTCTCATGTCCGGATCCTTCCTGATGGACTCGGCAAAAGGTTCTATGCAGCACAAAAACAGGGCCGAGGAGAGAGGGCAGCCCTGCCTGACTCCAGATTTGATCAGGAACTTTTCTGATTCCCACCCATTGATTGAAACTGCGCTATAGATGTTTGTGTAGAGCAGTTTAATCCAATTGCGAATTCCCTCCCCAAACCCCATTTTGGAGAGCACATCCATCATGTAGGTGTGAGATATTCTGTCAAAAGCTTTCTCCTGGTCAAGGCTGATGAGGCAGGTGTCCACCCTCCTGTCCTGCACGTAGGCGATCGTATCCCTGAGCAGCGCGAGGCTGTCAGAGATCTTCCTGCCGGGTACAGCACAGGTCTGGTCGGGGTGGATTACCGACTCCAGAGCAGACTTGACCCGATTGGCAATGACTTTGGCTAAGATTTTGTAATCCACATTTAACAGTGAAATGGGTCTCCAATTTCAAATTTCTTCCCTTTCCCCCTTCTGCTTGTAGATGAGGGTAATGATGCCTTTCCGCATGGATTCTGACATGCTGCCATCCAGAAGCATACTCTCGTACACTTCCAGCAGGTCTGGGCCCATCCAGTCCCACAGAGCCAGATACAACTCAGCCGGTAAGCCGTCGCTTCCGGGAGTTTTACTCGTCTCAAAGGACTTGACGGCCTTTGTCAGCTCGTCCAGAGTTAGTGGTTTGTCCAGGTTTTCCCCCTCGTTGTCGTCCAAGACCTCCGTGATAGACAACAGGAAGGTCTGGGTAACAGTGCTGTCTGTTGGCTTCAGATCATACAGTCTGGCATAGAAGGATTGACTGATCCTCAGTATGTCAGACTGCGATGTCTTTACAGAGCCATCTTCTTCCTTCAGGCTGCTGATCACAGAGGTTTCTCTGTGTACCTTCTGGAAGAAGAAGCGTGAGCACTTTTCATCCTGCTCCACAGAGCGGACTCTGGACCGGAAGATGACCTTGGAGGCCTCCGAGGTGTAGAGAGAGGCCTGCTGGCTCTTCACCTCTTGGAGATCCTCCTTGACATCAACCCCCAACGACTGCAGCTGGAGCAAGTTTTGCATGCTTTTCTGGAGCCTGGTTGTGACCCCTCGTCTCTCTCTCACCTTTTGTATGCCCTTGAGGATGAAGAACCTTTTGATGTTCCCCTTGATTGCTTCCCACCAGAGATGTGGAGACTCAAAGAGGGATTTCACGGTTCTCCAACCTTTGTAATCCTTTTTGAGTTCCTGGAGGTTCTCTGGGGTCAACAGCTTTACATTTAGCTTCCATGTCCCCCTGCCCACCCCCTGGCTTTCCTGCAGGTGGCAGTCAGCCAGTAGGAGGCAGTGGTCAGAGAAGAACACCGGCTTAACGTCGGTGGGCCTGACCGTGAAAGCACGGGACACAAAAAAGAAATCTATTCTGGAACGGACGGACCCATCTGGCCGTGACCATGTGTATCTACGCTGCGCTCCGTCTGCAGGGTTGCTGAAGACGTCGAGCAGCTTGGCGTCTTTTACCGTTTCCATCAGGAGTCTGGACGTAACGTCTAGTTTGCTGCCGGCTCTGCCGGATCGTCCATCCGCATCGATGATGCAGTTGAAGTCACCGCCCAGGATGACCGGCTTGGAGGTGGCCAACAGCAGTGGTAGTTGCTGAAGGACAGCCAGTCGCTCAGTTTTTACGGCTGGGGCATACACGTTAATAAGTCTGATAGGGGTGTTTTTGTATTTGACGTCTGCTACTAGGAGGCGTCCCCCCACCACCTCCTTAATGTCGGAGATGGTGAAATTGCCTCCCCGTAGCAGAATACCCAGGCCGGAGGAACGACAGTCGTTTCCTCCTGACCAGACGGATGGCCCGTGGGACCACCAGCTCGACCAGCGCCTGTAGTTGCTGAGGTGTGGAATCCCACACTCCTGCAGGAACAGTAGGTCGGCTCTCACATTTTCTAAGTAGCTGAGTGTGGCTACACACCGCGAGGTGTCTTTAATACTTCGCACATTAACAGATGCAATTTTAAAACCCATTTTAAAAAGAGTAGATTTACCAGTCTCAGATTTCAGAGTCCATTTCAGTTGGTTGTTCCAGCTGTTCAAAATTCCCCATCATGCCGGTGGTGTTCTCAAAATGTTTTACCGTTTCATGGTTTAGGAAGCTGCCATTGTCCTCAGTATGGCCTTGAGCCTGATGGATGTGTATAGCGGGTGTTGGGGTTGTAGGCCGATTCCCATCGTCCAGAGGTTGGTGCTCTGGTTGAGTTTTGTTTTCGTTCCTGTCTGTGGTCTGGGGGTTCTGTGCATCCCCTCCCATATTTGTGCTTTGCCTCTTTAATTGAGGCCTATTCTTTGATTGCTCGCCTTCACCGCAGGAGTTGTCGGCGCTGTTGAGTTGCCGCTTTTTACCATTCCCCGTCGGGGGTTTCTTTGATTCATTTTTCATTTTCCTCTTTGCTTTTCTTGTGCCTGCCGTTTCCCAGCGCTCTTCACTCTTTGTTCCATCCTCGGTTGTCTCGTGTTCCTCGCCAGATGGGAGTGGGGTTGTTTTGTCAGGCTGTGCTGGGGCCTCCACATTCTGTTGAGGGCCTTGCTGTAGAGTTTCGGCATTCTGTGGTGTGGTGTCTTTGTCGATGGAGGGTGCCTGTACCTCCTGTGTGGTTGCCTTTTTGACTCCACTGCTGATGATTTGCGCATAGGTTGCCCCACGTTTTGGGCAGTCCCTGTAAAGATGGCCGGCCTCCCCACACAGGTTGCAGTTCTTGTCTTGCTTACAGTCCTTTGTCATGTGCCCCTCCTGCTTGCAGTTTTTGCAGAAGGTGACGTTGCAGTTGGCGGCCATGTGCCCCGCTTTGCCACAGGTGTGACATACTCGTGGCTGCCCCCCGTAGTAGAGGTAGCCTCGATTTCCTCCAATGGCGAAACTGGAGGGTGGGTGCAAGATGGTTCCATTGGCATTCTTTCTCAGGGTTACCTTGACCTGGTGCTCGCATGTCCAGATGCCGAAGGTGTCCTTTAGTTGCATGCTGTCGCTTTTCAGGTCAACGTACCTGGCGAGGAACGTAAGCACATCAGACACGGGGACGTGGGGGTTGTACGTGTGCAGCGTAACAACCCGGTTTCTCTGCGACGGTAGCGTGAACAGAGGCTCCGCAGTCAGGATAGACAGGGGGCTCTGGTTGCCTTTTCCTTTAAACACATCCAAGAACTTGATGCAATCAGCTACATTCCTGAAGGTGACATCGAAGTAACCGTTGTTGGGGAAATCTTGCAAGCAGAAGATATCTGTTGCTTGAAACCCGCAGCAGTCGATCAGTACCCGCTTCACGAAGAAGATTCGATCCATAAGACCATAAGACCATAAGACATAGGAGTGGAAGTAAGGCCATTCGGCCCATCGAGTCCACTCCGCCATTCAATCATGGCTGATGGGCATTTCAACTCCACCTACCAGCATTCTCCCCGTAGCCCTTAATTCCTCGCGACATCAAGAATTTATCTATCTCTGCCTTGAAGCCATTTAGCGTCCCGGCCTCCACTGCACTCCGCGGCAATGAATTCCACAGGCCCACCACTCTCTGGCTGAAGAAATGTCTCCGCATTTCTGTTCTGAATTTACCCCCTCTAATTCTAAGGCTGTGCCCACGGGTCCTCGTCTCCTCGCCTAACGGAAACAGTTTCTTTGCGTCCACCCTTTCTAAGCCATGTATTATCTTGTAAGTTTCTATTAGATCTCCCCTTAACCTTCTAAACTCCAATGAATACAATCCCAGGATCCTCAGCCGTTCATCATATGTTAGACCCGCCATTCCAGGGATCATCCGTGTGAATCTCCGCTGGACACGCTCCAGTGCCAGTATGTCCTTCCTGAGATGTGGGGCCCAAAACTGGACACAGTACTCCAAATGGGGCCTAACCAGAGCCTTATAAAGGCTCAGTAGCACATCGCTGCTTTTATATTCCAACCCTCTTGAGATAAATGACAACATTGCATTCGCAGTCGACTTCCCTTCCGACTTCCTCACTGTGACTCGGACAGTGTTTCGCACTCCCCAGCCTGGTGGTCGGGATGCAGCAGTGGTCATAGCTCCGACGTTGGCTCTTGACTGTACCGGCGTTAGGCCCAAACCAAGGTTTAGGCCAGCATGAAGATCCACCAATAGCAGCCGAGCTTAAACATCTTTTCAGTCTTCACTCTTCAGTCTCTCCAATCCACGATCGACATCAAGATCGAAATCCTTTGCTTCCCCCGATCAAGTGCGCTACACTTGATCTTAGCCAAAAGGCCGAGAAGCTCTGTTCCCAGACTGCTTCACTGTGATGCTGACTGCAGGATACTGTTCCCAGACTGCTTCACCGTGATGCTGACTGCAGGGTACCGTTCCCAGACTGCCTCACTGTGACGCTGACTGCAGGATACTGTTCCCAGCCTGCTTCACTGTGACGCTGACAGCAGGATATTGTTCCCAGACTGCCTCACTGTGACGCTGACTGCAGGACACCATTCCCAGACTGCTTCACTGTGACGCTGACTGCAGGACACCATTCCCAGACTGCCTCACTGTGACTCTGACTGCAGGACACCATTCCCAGACTGCTTCACTGTGACGCTGACTGCAGGACACTCTTTAGCAGAGTTTCAATTTTAATAGTGATTGATGCCCTGTATGCTGCTAATTATTTTCAATATTCTTTCTTAGGCAGTGTTTGTTTATGACTTAGAGATCCGATACCTTCAGAATCAGGTAAAGTAACAGACGCTGGAGCGCACATAAATCACTTTAATTATTGCAGTCAAATATAATCTGGGAGTCATCCATTTCATTGTCCTTATTTAGGTAGTAAACTGTAGTTCATTCAAAATATTGGAGGAGCCAGTTTGGAAGAAGTAGCCAGAATCACAAAGAAACGGGCCATCTTGCCCTATGGATCCACACTGTGCCCAACACAAGCCACCACCCAACTTTCAGTACTTAACCCCAGTAACATTTTATAGAATCCCTCCAGTGCAGAAGGAGGCCATTTGGCCCACCAGGTCTCCATCAAACTTCTAAAGGAGCATCCTACTTAGGCTCACTCCCCTGTCGCCGTATCCCCAACTAACCTTCACATCTCTGGACACTGAGGGGCAATTTAGGGGAAAGTGACCCTTTTAGACTGGGGGAAAAATTATACCCCAAACGTGGATATGGTGGGAGCAGTTCATAGAATTTACAGTGCAGAAGGAGGCCATTCGGCCCATCGAGTGTGCACCGGCCCTTGGAAAGAGCACCCTGCTTAAGCCCACGCCTCCACCCTATCCTTGTATCCCAGTCACCGCACCTAACCTTTTGGACACTAAGGGGCAATTTAGCATGGCCAATCCACCAAACCTGCAACATCTTTGGAATGTGGGAGGAAACCGGAGCATCCAAAGGTAAACCACGCAGACACGGGGTGAAAGTGCAAACTCCCCATAGACAGTCACCCGAGGCCAGGATTGAACCTGGGACCTTGGAGCTGTGAGTCAGCAGTGCTAGCCACTGTGCCGCTGTGCTGCCCCAACTCCATCTTCCTGCTATCCTGGCACCATGTCACACATCATGTTGGTTTATTGAAGAGTAATTCCAGCAATAACTTTATCGTTTTGTTCCCAGGGGATCATCATGCCCCAGGTTTTCACTGGTCTCATAGCCAACATCATCAATGCTGGAATCAATTATCTCTTACTGTTTGTGTTGAACCTGGGAGTGCCGTAAGTAACAAACAAGTTTAAAAGTTACAAAAATAAAATTCAAAAATACTAACCAACAATTCAAATGCCAAACATATATTTTCGAATCTCGGTTCTGATTTTAAAAAAAAAAATTTCGCGTATCCAATTATTTTTTCCCCGATTAAGGGCCAATTTAGCGTGGCCAATCCACCTAACCCGCACATCTTTGGGTTGTGGGGGTGAGACCCATGGAGACACGGGGAGAACGTGCAAACTCCACAAGGACAGTGACCCGGGGCCGGGATCGAACCCGGGTCCTCACCGCCGTGAGACAGCAGTGCTAACCACTGCGCCACCTTGCCGCCCCTGATTCCCGGTTCTGATAAATGAATCTTTCACTGAACAATGGCCCAGACTTTATTTGAAGCTGCCTTTAACATTTACACTTGTTTCTCAGAGGCTCGGCCGCTGCCAATGTTATCTCTCAGTACTGTCAGGCTATTCTCCTGTTTGGATACATTCGATGGAAAAAGCTGCACGTTAACACCTGGCCAGGTAGGTTTCAGAGCGGGTTATTCAAATCTTGGGCAATGATGTGAAAGTAGCCACATCCAATAGCCACCCAGTATACACCTTGATCAATTCTCATTTCCAGGGAAATCCACAGAAAGAACAATTGGATAGGGAGTCTCATTCAGACCCTATCTGTGTATCACACTCACTTGCTTTGGAGATCCTTATTTATTGATTTATTTGATACTTTTTTCTCTGTTCCCCCTTCTTCTCCTGCCCCACGTATCACAATCGCAGGCCACACTCCAGCAATGGCTGGGGTACCACACCATAATCCCTATATCTTATTTTATTTGTCAGACTGTGCGGGAAGAATGATTTGCTCCAGGGGTGATTGCATGAATATATAGGGATTTGGTTAGTTACATTTTTTTTCCTCTAAACTTAGAGTGCCAGATAGTCTTCTTTTCCAATTAAGGGGGAATTTAGCATGGTCAATTCACCTAACCTGCACAGCTTTGGGTTGTGGGGGCGAAACCCACGCAGACACGGGGAGAATGTGCAAACTCCACACGGACAGTGACCGGGCACCAGGGTCAAACCCGGTTTCTCGGTGCCGTAAGGTAGCAGTGCTAACTACTACGCCACCGTGCTGCCTAGTTCTGGCTATTTTAATAACAAACACTATTATTTTTTCTTTTTTAAAAAAAATTTAGAGTGCCCAATTTTTTCCAATTAAGGGGCAATTTAGCATGGCCAATCCACCTATCCTGCACATCTTTTGGGTTGTGGGGGTGAAACCCACGCAGACACGGGGAGAATGTGCAAACTCCACATGGACAGTGACCCAGGGCCGGGATTCGAACCTGGGTCCTCAGCGCCGTAGGCAGCAATGCTAACCACTGCGCCAACGTGCTGCCCAAACAAACTCTATTATGAATATAATATTTAACTTTTTAACTTCACTGCCAAAAAGAACAGCTTCTGATTTACACCTTAAACGCTACTGCTGAATTTCCCATTGAACAACAAGTAAAGAAAGGTACAGCTTTCAATCCGTCTGACTGTGGGTGAAATGTGGACTCAGTGACAGACAGGTCAGAGTTCAACTGCTCTCTCCAAAGTCTCTCCAAAAACTCTGCCTTTCGCTGCAGCTTCTCAAAATGTCTCCCTGCATTCCTTGGCTCCATCCACCAACGTCCTCATCTTCCCAAGTTGGAAAACAAATGGAGCGGGATTCTCCGTCTCAGAGACTAAGTGTTGACGCCGGGACAGAAGTGGTGGACAACTACGACAGTAAAATTGACGGTGGTCCCGGAGAAATTCTGGAACCGTTAATGGGCCAGCACTAGTGCCACGTGGAACACGAGCGATTCCAATGAAAAACGGTGTCCGATTCACCGGTGTTGGGATTGGCACTTGAGTAGCTGACAAGCTGCAGCCGCATAGTAGCACCCAGCTCCCAACACACACTCAGCCCAGCCAATAAGGTGGCATTGGTGCCATCCCATTGATAGGTTGGCTGGGGCCAGAGGGTACCTAGTGGGAACACCCACAAGACCCGCGGCAGTAGGGTCACAGTGGGTAGTCAGCGGCATGCGCAGCCCAAGGGCCTGCAGGCTGCAGCATGGTGTTCCATGCCCATTCAGCCGGTCCCCACGGCCCACCTCCTGACCATCCCCTGCTACTACTTCCGGCCCTGACAGAAGCCCTCCGGTCAGTGGCACAACTGTCAGCACACTATAGCGATGTTGGCCACTCCTTGTACTCCCTCTCCCTTCCTGAGCAGCCACTGCGCCTGTTTCCCAACTTTTGAACCCACAAGTGAAACTCGCCGTCGACAATTCCTCCCGGCGGAGGTGGAGCATGGGAAGCCCCGGCGAATACCGGGTCAGGCCCGCTAATGATACGCAGACGGCGTTTACTGTATGTGCGGAGTAGCTGCTGTCGAGGCACCAGAGCATGGCATTCTGGTGGGCGCCTGGCACTGCCCATGTTTTTGGCCTCATGATCAATTTCCCATCCAATTGCCTTTCCCGATTTCGGTATCAGCCGACGGAGAATCCCGCCCATGATCTCTGCAGGCTGCAAAGCACATTAACTTCCCAGGGACTTCTCCAGTCAAACCACATTAGTCCAGACTGAAAAACACATTCCTTTGTCAATTTCATCTTCTGGCTGCTAAAAACACCCAGGCCCTGCAAAACAGCTTTTATTTTCATTTCATTTCATTTCATTTCATTTAAAAAAAAGGACCACAGCAGACAAGCACACTCTAATCCGAGGCAGCTTTTAACTTTCAAATTGCCCAATATTTAGAATCCAATATTTCGAAAGCCTTCCAGTTGTCACACATGCTATGTTACATTCCCAGGCTCTTCCACAAATGGTCACGCTCTGCATGTGTCTCAACAGGCTACTGACTATAGAGGGATCACAGAGAAATGTGTCTCAGATCACTGGGGCTTCCCAGAACTGCCACAGTTTTCTTACAGTGCATGTCCTGTGAGTGCTGTTTCCCGCAGATAGCAGAATCACCCTGAACGTAGATACATTACAGGGCAGAAACACCCAGTAAAAACCCCAGGGACAGTTTGCCAGCTGCAGTGAGCTGGATGATATGAATGTTTTCTGTCTACCCTATCTTCCCTTCTCCTTGTGTGTTTCACTGACACATTCGATACTGTGTTAGTAACTCCATTGTTGTTTATTTCTGTGTAGGATGGTCGACTGACTGCCTGCAGGAGTGGGGCCACTTTACACGGCTGGCGATACCCAGTTTGTTTATGTTATGTATTGAATGGTGGACGTTTTACATTGGAACTTTCCTCGTTGGTAAATAAATTTCCTCACTGCTAAGAAGCAGTCGCAAAGTGACTAAGAAGCTATGAGGAGTCGGTCAACAAAATGCAAGGCCAATGGATACACTCGAATGAGTCAAGCAAGGCCCCTTTTCTCCCTTGTGGCAGTGAGGTTTCCAACGGTTCACAAACAGTCACAATATGAAGACATTGGGGGGTAATATTAATGTAACAATCGCTTATTGTCACAAGTAGGCTTCAATGAAGATACTATGAAAAGCCCCTAGTTGCCACAATCTGGCGCCTGTTTGGCGCGGCTGGTATGGGAATTGAACCTGCGCTGTTGGCCTTGTTCTGGATTACAAGCCAGCAGTTTAGTCCATTGTGCTAAACCAGCCCCTGGAGGAACAGTCGAGATTCAGTCCACAGTATTGTCCTGTCTGTGGCATGTAAAAGGTGGCAATTTGCTCTCAATCTTCTTCTCTCAGCACAAGCCAGAGTTCCCACCTGCTGCCTTCCCTGCAGCCAAATTGTGTTCTACAATTCCCCACGCGCTCACCGAGTGATAGATCAGGGCAAGGTAACATCGCGAGTAATACCATAAGACAGGTAAATCAGTCGAAGGCAAATAATCAAACAAGCCGAAGCTTAAACAGCAACTCTGAAATTACTCAAAGGAAGAGTTCTAGTGATAGGTACAGGATATGACTCAAGGCACAATTAAATCTAAATGGAGTTTTGTCCCATTGACCTCACTGGAAAGCCCAAACAACAGGCGTCTACTTTGGGCAGCAGGGTAGCATGGTGGTTAGCATAAATGCTTCACAGCTCCAGGGTCCCAGGTTCGATTCCCGGCTGGGTCACTGTCTGTGTGGAGTCTGCACGTCCTCCCCCTGTGTGCGTGGGTTTCCTCCGGGTGCTCCGGTTTCCTCCCACAGTCCAAAGATGTGCGGGTTAGGTGGATTGGCCATGCTAAATTGCCCGTAGTGTCCTAATAAAAGTAAGGTTAAGGGGGGGGTTGTTCGGTTACGGGTATAGGGTGGATACGTGGGTTTGAGTAGGGTGATCATGGCTCGGCACAACATTGAGGGCCGAAGGGCCTGTTCTGTGCTGTACTGTTCTATGTTCTATGTTCTACTTGGTCAATCAAGGTTTCCTTTCCAGGAATCATGCCTGTTGCCCCTAAAAATAGTTCCAACAGCAGAGGGGCTCCCAGATACGGAGGTGGGCTCAGTGAAAGGCCGGCTTCAGTCTCCAAACTTTGTCCCAGCTGTTAAAAAAAACCCAATAAAGCAAATTACTGCCCTCTAGCTCTTACCCCCTCACATGCCTCGCCCCCCCCCCACCCTATCCATGTCATCCCATGCCACCTCATAACACTGTCTTGCATGGCCCCTCATACCCCATATGCCAACCTATGATTCTCTACCAACATCTCATGTCCCTTTGTATCCTCCTTGCTCACCTCGGCCCCATCCCCCCACCACCCTTGTGTCAACTTCGTGCCATACACCCTTACCCACCAAACATTCTCCTAACATGTGCAATGCCAACTCACCCAATATCCACCAAGGGCAGACCTCAGGATCCATGCCAAGAGGAAACAAAATAAAGTTATTAGGTTCTATTGATTATTTCACCATTTAAAAACAACGCTGTCTTTGATTTTTAAAAAACACGCACTCCATTTAAATGCATCAAACAATATATTCCTTTATAAAAACAAACATTTGTACTCACAGCCCCATAATCAAAGACTTTATAACCACTTGGAGTTATCAATCAAACTAAATTCTACTGTAAGAATGGTAGGTTGTGAATTCAGTCATGCAGCAGAAATCATATAATGATAACCCACAGGTTGTGAACAGGCAGAGTGAAATTGCAAGCACTGGATTATTTTTAACCTGCGGACTTTTCTTATTTAAAGGTCAGGTGATTTAAATGCCTTCACAACTTTACAGTTCATTTGACAGTTCCCTTAACAGTTCCCTTGCTGACTTAACAATTCCAATGGGTTTATCCACTTTTTACGTGGATTTGTGTCTACATTTAACAACCTCAAAGACAACTTCCCACTCCCAAAGGTGTCTCTAGACCTATTCAAAATGGCACACTACCTTTCCAAAAAGGGGCGCTTCACCACTCCAGAGCATTCCTCTAACTTTAGACTTTCTGCTATGAGTCGAAAATGTGTACAAGTTGTGTTCTGGACATCCCACAGGCGAGGATGAGATCTCACTGAAGGCGGCTGCACTGTAACAGTGAAACCCCAGGATGTACAAAGTATAATCCACCCCCGTCCCCCCCCCACCGCAACCATTGAAAATAGCGAGTGCCGGTGGCAGGGTAGGGCTTCCCACATCGGGCCTCCAGTGCCATTTTAGATAAGTTGGTGACCCTCTCCGACATTGAAAACATTCAAGCCTTATGTGTATGAGGAAATGATACAGAACGTCAGGTGTAACTAGTTAATGGCAAAGGCAGATGCCAATCTTAATCACCCAACTTCACTTCATACCCTTCTGCTCTGAAGCACACTCTGGGTTAGGCCCATCATCGATATTAAATCAAATTAAATTGAAATAATCTTGTTTAGAAAGTGGCGCTGGAGACTGAGGGTCAATTCTGTCCTGTGTTGAGTTGCTGATCTCAAGTGGAGATCCAACTCTGCTGCTTCGGAGAGGAGGAAATGGGGTGGAGCGGAAAGTCCATTATCAAACCATTCTTATTGAATCCTGTTTGTGGTTTCTGAGTGTCATTGGCAGAGAGCTGGAGCCGTGTTACTGCCCCACTCTCTCAGATGCAGGTCCCAGCAGAGGAAGGACGATGAGAGAGGGTAATTCAACATAGGTACCCGCCCCACCACAATAAAAACGGACATTAGGAGTTGTCGGGGTGTTTCCCGATGGCTGCAGTGAGGCCAGAACCAGGAAAAGCACCTCACAGATTGGGGTACCATTTTGTCTGGCTCTTCCGAGCGTTCCTCCACCTTCCAGCACCCTTCCCCGGCCCCCCCTGCCCCCGTTTATTACCACCCCTCTCACGCCACCAACCTTGGGGAGGGCCCCAAGAATCCCTCTTGACCACCCCCCCCCCCAACTCTCTACCTGGCAAGGCCACCCTAGGCCTAACCCCTGGCAGTGCCAATGGGCACCTTGGCACGGCAATCCTGGCATCCTGACTGTGCCCCGGCACCCTTGGAGTGTCAGGGTGGCACTTCCTTGGTTCCTCAGCCAGGGTGCTCGGGTGGCACTGCCAGGGTGTCCAGATGACAGGGTGAATGTCAAGATGCCACCCTGCCAAGTCCAACCACTCGGGGGGCGGGGGGGGCGGGGGAGGTCACCGATGTCCTGGGTGACCCACCGGGTGGGGGGGCGGGGGTCACCGATGTCCTGGGAGACCCACCCCCCCCCCCCACCCACCCAGGTGCCGTTATTTATGTTTCTCTTTCCAAAGGGACTGCCTAACCCATTGAAAACGTCCCAACATTTTCTGTTTTTATTTCAGAGTTTCGGCATCGCTTTTAACTTTGTCTCTGTTCTTTACCTGTTTGCAGGGATAATTGGTGAAGTTGAACTCGGAGCCCAGACTATTATATTTCAGATTATAACAGTACCATACAGGGTAAGGCTGAAGATTCTGTACACCTGCAGTAATTGTCTGCCTTCAGCGTGGTTCATCAATAAGAGAACGCCGTTGCCCTGAGCAGTAAACGAAGGTCAAACAATTTCCAGTTTTTACAGCCCCTGCAATCAGTGAGTTTCCGTTCTACGTCAGCTGATCCACTATAACTCGCACTCAATTGGAAACAAAATTGCAACTCGTCCACTAAACTACTTGTTAAATTGATAACCATCCATACTTTTGAAGAGTAAGCAAAAAGTAATCAAAGAGGCCGGCTGTTCACGTGACGCAGGAGGTTCAACCTTTGTCCAACTTCCTTGTCACTTCCTTAAAGAACACTAACAGGTTTGTCAGACATGACCTCACTTTGACGGAGCCGTGCCGACTCAGTCCTTTTTTACAAAGTGCATTTCGATCTCATCTTTAATAATGGACCCTAAAATCTTGCCAATGACCGAAGTCAGGCTAACCGGCCTATAATTTCCCATCTTCTGCCTCCCTCCCTTCTTAAACAGTGGTGTTACATTAGCAACGTTCCAATCCTCTGGGACCCTTCCTGCCATTGGTGATTCCTGAAAGATCACCACCAATACTTCCACAATCTCCTGAGCTATCTCCTTCAGACCCTAGGGTGTAGTCCATCCGGTCCAGGTGATTTATCCACCTTCAGGTCTTTCAGTTTCCCCAGAACTTTCTCCTTAGTAATGGTCACTGCACTCACCTCTGCCCCCTGGTTCTCCTGGAGCTCTGGCATCCCACTGGTGTCTTCCACCGTGAAGACTGATGCAAAGTAACTATTCAGTTTGTCTGCCATTTTTTTGTTTCCTATTATTACTTCTCCAGCTACATTTTCCACTGGTCCAATGTCTATTTTTGCCTCTCTCTTACCTTTTATATATTGAAAAAATCTCTTCCTATCTTCCTTTATATTACTAGCTAGCTTGCACTCATACTTCATCTTCTCCCCTCTTATTGCTTTTTTAGTTGTCCTCTGCTCGCTTTTAAAGGCTTCCCAATCCTCTGGCTTCTCACTAACCCTCGCCACTTTGTATGCTTTTTCTTTAGCTTTTATGTTGTCCTTGACTCTGCACCGAATTACCGAAAATGACTTTTACCATTTACCCCCGCAAACATTTTCATACTTTTAGAACCCATGCTCTGATTTTCCTTCAACCTTTTCTGTTCCAGGGCTAAAAGCCTCAATATTTCGGCTGTTAGTTTTTAAAAATATAAATTTTGAGTACCGAGTTATTTTTTTTCCCCAATTAAGGGGCAATTTAGCGTGGCCAACTCACCTACCAAGCACATCTTTGGGCTGTGGGGGCGAAACCCACGCAGACACGGGAGAATGTGCAAACTCCACACGGACAGTGATCCAGAGCTGGGATTGAACCTGGGACCTCGGCGCCGTGAGTCTTCTCACTAACCCATTGCGCCACCATGCCGCCTCTTGTCGCAGTGCCCTTTTTGTGGCTCGAATGCGACCTGACCAATGGTTTGCAAGAATTTAACACCAATTCCTTGCTTTTGTATAAAACCCATGAGGCCTATTTTATGGCCCTTTCTCCGTAAATTAATTTCAAAATCATCGGGTTTCTTTCTTTCTCCACAGTGTGAACAATCTGACCACATTGTGTGTACTTTCTTACACTGATGTTTTTTTCCCCCCTGTCAAAATGTTCCACTGGCAAATTTCACAGTTTTAAACTGCATTTGCCACCTGCCTTCCCAGTCTGCTTGCCTGCTTACATTCCCCTGGAATCTCCTGTGTCCTCCCTTGGTCTGCTGTGCCTCTTACCTTGGTATTATCACCAAGCTGCAGTGCTATTTTGTGAAGAGGTTTTCCCACTCTGGCTTCTCACGAGCAGGTAAATTTAGAGCAGAAATAGATCCAACTGGCCAATAGTAACGCATGCTCCTGGCACCCGTGTGGATTGCTTATGGCATGTGGAGGACTTTTCCATCAGGTCATCCAGGTCCTGATGTGCGTTGGGCTCTATTCCACGGTTTGTCAGTAGCTTTCTTTGACCTCATTTAAGGGGCCATTCTTTAAGAACAATAATCATAGACTCGATACAGTGCAGAAGGAGGCCATTCGGCCCATCGAGACTGCACCGACCCTTTGAAAGAGTACCCTATCTAGGCCCAATCCCCCGCCCTATCCCCATGTAATCTTTGGACACTTAGGGGCAATTGTAGCATGGCCAATCCACCTAACCTGCACATCTTTGGACTGTGTGGAGAAAACGGTGCACCCGGAGGAAACCTCCGCAGACACGAGGAGAAGGTGGAAACTTCACAAAGTCATCTGAGGTTGGAATCGAACCCGGGTCGCTCGTGCTGTGAGGCAGCAGTGCTAACCACAGCGCCAGGGACTCGGGTTCGATTCCCGGCTTGGGTCGCTGTCTGTGTGGAGTCTGCACGTTCTCACCGTGTCTGCGTGGGTTTCCTCCGGGTGCTCCGGTTTCCTCCCACAAGTCCCGAATGACGTGCTGTTAGGTGAATTGGACATTCTGAATTCTCCCTCTGTGTACCCGAACAGGCGCCGGTATGTGGCGATTAGGGGATTTTCACAGTAACTTCATTGCAGTGTGATGCACAATCAATGGACATGAAACGTAGTTGAAGTCCGAAACGAAAGGCTTTAATCAGCAAGAAGTGAGCCCGGCAGGAGACATACAGAAATGACCTGGCTGCTGGGGAACACGGGTTCTTATACCCTGCTTCGTAGGCGGAGCTACCTCCCTCTTAGCCAATAGGAATACGGAGAAACACGATACCTGGGCCAATGGGCAGCGAGCCCTCTGCACCAATGGCAGCTCACACTCCCAGGTACCGTAATACCCCTAGTCATACTACCACACAGTGTTAATGTAAGCCTCCTTGTGACACTAATAAAGATTATTATTAACCACTGTGCCACTGTGCTGCCCCCTAATAATGCATTTATATAGCACCTGTTTCATAGCTAACATACCAAGCAGCTTCACAAGAGCATGATCAAACAAACTTTGTGAAGGAGATGTTGGGAGAAGTGACCAAAAGCTTGTTCAAAGAAGATAAGTTGAAAGGAGGGTTATGAAAGAGAGAAAAGTGAAGAGGTGGAGGAGACATTTACATCAGTGAATTGCAGCGCTTCGAGCCTGTGCAGCTGATCAAAGGGCTACCGATGGTGGAGCAATGGAAGTCAAGGAGGAACAAGAGGCCAGACTTGGAGGATCACACAGCTCTTGGAGGATCTTCAGGTTCGAGGAGGTTGTAAAGATAGGAAGGGAGGAGGCCATGGAGGAATGATATTGTGCATGAGAAGGTCATTTGAAGGCAGGGGTGGGAAGCAAGAAAGGAGGGAATCACAGGCAATATTCACTCATCTTCTATGCTTTGGACATTTTGCAGTGCCATTAACCCATAGTAATTAATAACAGGGACCTCTGATTTTCTCCCTTCCAGATACCCGGAGGGTGGTGAAGGGGGTGGGGTTGGGGGTTAATGAGGTTAATTGTTAAACCAGCCACTTCCCAACTGAGGAGAGGTAAGGCAGCACAAAAGAGAGACTGACTCTCTGATCTTCCTGATCTGCTTGCTGATACATTCACCCCACAGGTACACCGCACCGGTACACGCCGCAGGTACACCCCATATGTACATCCCACAGGTGCATCCCAAAGGCACACCCCACAGGTAAGCCCGACAGGTACGCTCCACAGGTACACCCCATAGGTACACCCCACAACTACCCCAAAGGTACACCCCACAGGTACACCGCACAGGTACAGCCCACAGGTACAGCCCACAGGTACACACCACAGGTACAACCCAACAAGTGCACCCTACAGAAACACCCCACAGGTACACTGAACAGGTACACCCCACAGGTACACACCACAGGTACAACCCAACAAGTACACCCTACAGGAACACCCCACAGGTACACTGCACAGGTACAGCCCACAGGTACACTCCACAGGTACACCCCATAGGTACACTCCACAACTACCCCAAAGGTACACCCCACAGGTACACCGCACAGGTACAGCCCACAGGTACAGCCCACAGGTACACTCCACAGGTACACCCCATAGGTACACTCCACAACTACCCCAAAGGTACACCCCACAGGTACACCGCACAGGTACAGCCCACAGGTACAGCCCACAGGTACAACCCAACAGGTACAACCCAACAAGTACACCCTACAGAAACACCCCACAGGTACACTGCACAGGTACACTGCACAGGTACAGCCCACAGGTACAACCCAACAGGTACAAACCAACAAGTGCACCCTACAGAAACACCCCACAGGTACACTGCACAGGTACACCCCACAGGTACACTGCACAGGTACACCCCACAGGTACATCCCACAGGTACACCCCACAGGTACACCGCACAGGTACAGCCCACAGGTACATCCCACAGGTACACCGCACAGGTACACCCCACAGGTACACTGCACAGGTACACCCCACAGGTACACCGCACAGGTACAGCCCACAGGTACACTGCACAGGTACACCCCACAGGTACACCCCACAGGTACACTGCACAGGTACACCCCACAGGTACACCGCACAGGTACAGCCCACAGGTACAACCCAACAGGTACAAACCAACAAGTGCACCCTACAGAAACACCCCACAGGTACACCGCACAGGTACACCCCACAGGTACACATCACAGGTACAACCCAACAAGTACACCCTGGAGGAACACCCCACAGGTACACCGCACAGGTACACCCCACAGGTACACCCCACAGGTACACACCACAGGTACAACCCAACAAGTACACCCTGGAGGAACACCCCACAGGTACACCGCACAGGTACACCCCACAGGTACACCCCACAGGTACACATCACAGGTACAACCCAACAAGAACACCCTGGAGGAACACCCCACAGGTACACCGCACAGGTACACCCCACAGGTACACCCCACAGGTACACATCACAGGTACAACCCAACAAGTACACCCTGGAGGAACACCCCACAGGTACACTGCACAGGTACACCCCACAGGTACACCCCACAGGTACACCCCACAGGCACACACCATAGGTACACTGCACATGTACACACCACAGGTACACCGCACAGGTACACACCACAGGTGCAACCCAACAGGTACAGTGACAGAACAGTTGCTTTGAACAGCAGATTAAATGGGCGGACAAAATAGAGAGCAATCCTGACGTAAGTTTTTATGTTCTTTCTCCCGAAGATTGCGATGGGATACAGTGCGGCTGCAACTGTTCATGTGGGGAGCGCGCTCGGTGCCAGGAATCCAGAGCAGGCTGTAAACTCTGCTAAGGTTGCTCTGTGCTGCATGGGTGAGTCCAACTGTTTAAACTCAATGACTAAAAACTGTGGTTATTCAAACAATGAACCCTCACAACCTCTCCAATGGTCTCCCCTTTCAAACAGCCCTGAAGGGTATGTCTCCTCATTCAGACACAGCTCCCTGGTTGTCGACATCCTCCATAACCTTCCCAATTGACCACTCTTGGTGAATGAGCCGAGACTGTAACTATTGAATGAGTACCTGATTGCAACGTTGATGTCTTGTCAATGACATTGTTAAGGTTTGTAAACACTAGGTGAATTATATTGATATGGTTAACAGAAAAAGGTGACATGTATTAATTGTCTGTGAGCACATAAAATAGGAAGATAACCTATTTGTTTAATTTATTGTTTTTTGTTTGTTCAAAAGGAGTACGACTCAGGGAGAGTGCCTCTTTTAATGGGTTTCAAAAGAGCATGTATAATTGGGATAATTGGGACACTGAATGTGAAAAGTGTTGCCGAGAGTCATGGAGGTCGCCAACACAGAAAAGGCCCATCGGCCCATCGCGCTGGTCAAAAACAACCACCTAAGTATCCCAATCCCATAGCACTTGGTCTAAGCCTTGTAGGGCTTCCAATCGGAAGTGCATATCTAAATATTTCTTAAATGACAGTGAGTTCAAGACTCCCACCACCCTCTGGGGAAAATGTATTTCCTCACATCCCCTCTAAACCTCCTGCTCCTCACCCTAAATCTATGCCCCCTGGTCATTGACCCCCCCCCCCCCTCCACCATCTATGTCCAATCTATCTATGCCCCCCATAATTTTATACATCTCAATCATGTCCCCCCTCTGTTCCAAGGGGAACAACCCCACTCTACCAAATATCTCTGTGGGAGACGAAACAATAAGCAAAATCTCTCACTCAGGAAAAGGGAATGGATTCTCCGTCCAGCGACGTCGGAATAACGAATCGCGTTCAGGCGGAGAATTGGGCGTCAGCCAAAAATCAAGGTCGACGATTGGAGGCCAATGGAAGACCGGGGCCTCGGTGGTGGCGTAGACGTGTTCCATGCCCCGCGCCAGCATGGACATGCAAACATACAGTAGCATTAATTAACATATCATTAATGGGCCCGACTCGTAATCTCCGGCCACCTGCGATGCTCCGTCTCCGTTAGCCGGAAGTGCCGTGGTTCAGTTGTGCTATTTAAAAATGGGGACCGGGCGGCGTGGTTGCTGAGGGAGAGAGAGGTGGGAAGAAGAGTTTCCAAAGGTGCAATGGTGACTGGGGGGTGGTGGGGGGGGGGGGGGTCTGCAGGGCAAGGAGGAGTAGTGGGGGAGCCCCGTCAGGCATGAAACCTGGCTGGGCGATCCACTGACTGCCCAGTGGGAGCCATAAATGTGCAGAGTGCCACCGGCCATATGGGTGCCTCCTGCCCCACCCCGCCCACCCCCCAAGGAACCCTCAGACCGCAGCTGACCCATCAACGGGAAGGGGGTGGTCCAGCACAGCGAGTGGCCCACCAGGTGCGGGTACTCCTCCGGGCAGCCATCCGAGGCTCTGCCCCATTGCAGGGGGCACAGGGAAAGAGCAGAGCGCACCCCGAACAGCGGATGCATGCGCGGCGGCTATTGCCACCAACCCTGGCACACTGCCCCCCCCCCCCCCAAGGCAAATGCCCCACCAGTGGCACAATCAGCTAGCCCACCCCGCAGGACCACCGGCCGTCACAAAGCATCCTCTGCCCACTATGCCCCTGCTCCCATCCATCCTGCCCCCGGACAGGTAGGCATAACCCGTGCATCACCAGGAAGGCCCACGGTACACCGCAGGTACGGTCCCAACGGGTGCATCACCCAGCCCTATCGGGTGGCCCTGCCTGCCATATGCCACCAAGTATAACGCCGGTTGGTGACACACCGTGCATCCCCACCCCTACGCCACAACCAAGTGCGGGACTATCCATTGCGGTCATGGCTGATGATGCCTAAGCGGAGGCCCCAGACCCCGATTCAAACTTTAATTTTTCTCAGAGATGTGGATGAACAGTCACTGGACTGCAAATTAACCTTCAACAAAAGAATAAAATATTTGTCAAACCAGAAAGATTAACTATTATACACGACTTCACCCCACTTCTATCTGCACAGATTTTTCAGAATAACACAAGTTACAAAATATAACATTTACTCTAACGCTCTCATCATGTACCCAGACCACATAAAGCAACTGGTCAACTGTGGCCAGAAACGCCACACTCTGAAACCGAGTGACAGATGACACCCAGTAGAACTTCTGTGAATTTATCATCGAATCCCCCAGATGCTCATCACACTGTTATGGGAGAGGCGTTTTCAGAATCCCGCAATGTATCATGGAGTTCAACCAACCTCTCCCTTTAATGTATTGTTGCTTTTGAAGCACACGGCTTGTTCTCCAGGTGTGGTATTACAATTATGGACACGTGGGTTTTTAAACACAAAACAATATTTATTCCATGAACTCAACTTAACCTTTTAAATAAACATTGGATCACTTAATACCCCTCACTTCAACGATAACCCCAACAATAATACAACACTAAATAATCCTTCAGTTGTTCCTTTAAACATCCAAGAGACTTAACACCTTTAAACAGAAACACATCAGGTTAAAGACATCACTATTATGAGTTTAAATCGCCCAAATGATTCAGATATAGTCTTTCCTGGCAGAGATCACAGCAGATCCAGCTCACTGCAAACACAGACACATCCAAGCACTTTTCCTCAAAACTTAAACCAAAACACTGCAAAATGGCTGAGCTAAAAACCCAGCTCCACCCACACTCTGACATCACTTCAGTAATATGAGCTGCTCCATTTCTTAAAAGTACATTGCTTAAACATCCATTTCTTAAAGGTACTCCCACATGACACCTCCCCCCAAGGAAAAAAAATAAACCATCAACTTCAAGATGGTTTCATTTTTCACTTTTGCACCATCCACTAAGAAGTACACAGTAAATATACTTTCTCGTTTCACAAAAGAAAACAACACACGCAAAGAGGAATAATTATAAAGTCCATCTTTCCCGTTCTACTTCCTCCACCCGAAATCCTTCGCGATTGACAGTCTCTTTGAACAAGAAAGTCAATGCACGATCCATCCATTCCTCTACGCCGCGGCAATTCTCTTTAAAGTTAGATACTTCAGTTCAATCTGATCACAGAGTCCCTTGCAATTCTCCAATACAGGAGCATCGGTTATCACAGCTTTCAGGCAGTCACATGCCTGTTGAAAGGCCGCTGTCCATTAAAATTTTTGATGTTTCTTTAGCAAGTCCATCAGTGGAGTAATCACGCCACAAAACCTTTGCACAAAGGTTCCATCAAATCCACTCATGCTAAGAAATCGCATTATTTCCCATCGTCTTGAGGGTATCGAAAACTCCTCAAGGAAAGTGATTCGGGCTTCTCCAAATTCACTTTCGGCTAGGTTCATCACCAAACCCGCCTCCTGAAGTCGATTGAAGAACTCCATACGATGTTTTAAATGTTCTTTCCACGTCTGGAAGTTGAAAATAAAAGCAGATTGTTCCACTTTCTCAATGCAATCCTTCAAACGTAGGATAGGGTAAGAGTCCGTTCTTGTAACTGCATTCACCTTTCGATAGTCCACACACCACCATTGGGTACTGTCTGGTTTAGGTACCATCACTAAGGGTGAGCTCCATTGGCTGTAACCCACTTCAATTATGCCATTTTTCAGCAGGCTCTCAATCTCTCTGTTAACCTGTGCCAATTTTAAAGGATTAAGTCTATATGGATGTTGTTTGATAGGAACAGCATTTCCCACATTTACATCATGTATAGCCATTTTAGTACTTCCCAATTTATCTCTACAAACTTGCCCATGTGATATCAATAACTCTTTTAGATCAGTTTGTTTTTCCTTTTGAAGGTAACTTAACAATTCATCCCAATTTTTAAGAACATCTTCATTTTCCAATTTAATTTGAGGTATGTCAAATTCACAGTCATCTGGATTTGGTTTGTCACTTTGAGTTAGAATCATTAAAACTTCCTTTTTCTCTCCTTCCCTTTCAAAGTACCTTTTAAGCATATTCACATGACACACTCGGTGAGTCTTCCTTCTATCTGGTGTTTTTACCACATAATTCACCTCACTTAATTTCCTTTCAATCTGATACAGTCCACAAAACCTAGCTTTTAAAGGCTCACCTACCACTTGTAACAGCACTAAAACTTTATCCCCACAGGCAAAACTACGAACTTTGGATTTCTTGTCCGCTACCTGTTTCATCACATGTTGTGCAACTTTCAAATGTTGTCAAGCCAATTCACCTGCTCTATTTAATCATTCGCTAAAATTTGACACGTAATCCAATAGTGTAATTTCCGATTTCTCACCCACCAATTTTTCCTTAATCAATTTAAGTGGTCCTCTTACCTCATGACCAAAAATTAGTTGAAAAGGACTAAATTTGGTTGACTCATTAGGTGCATCCCTAATTTCAAACAATACGAATGGAATTCCTTTATCCCAATCCTCTGGATAATCTTGACAATAAGCCCTCAACATTGTCTTTAATGTCTGATGCCACCTTTCTAACGCTCCCTGTGAGTCTGGATGGTACGCAGTTGATTTAAATTGTTTTATTCCTAAGCTATCCATAACTTCTTTGAATAACTTTGACGTAAAATTCGATCCTTGATCCGATTGAATTTCTGTGGGCACTCCATATCCAGTGAAGATTTTAAGTAACTCCTCCACAATCCGTTTAGCTGTAATATTACGTACTGGAATGGCCTCTGGAAATTTAGTAGGCACATCCATTATAGTCAAAAGATAGTGATTCCCACTTTTTGTTTCAGGAAGCGGTCCTACACAATCGATTAGGATCCTTGTTAAAGGTTCCTCAAATGCTGGAATGGGTATTAAGGGCGCTGGTTTTATTACTGCTTGAGGTTTCCCTATCACTTGACATGTGTGACATGATTGACAAAATTTAACTATATCTTTTTGTAGTCCAGGCCAATAAAAATGTTTCTGGGTTTTAGCTTGAGTTTTCCTTATTCCCAAATGACCTCCCACTGGTACCTCGTGTGCAACTCGCAACACCTCCTTTCTATACCCTACTGGCAATACTACTTGATGAACGTCTGCCCACTTTTCATCCCCCTGCATATGTACAGGTCTCCATTTTCACATCAAGACATCACTTTTATGGTAATAACACTCTGGTATACTCTCAGATTCCTCTTCCGTATATGCTTTCTGATATATCCGTTTTATTTCTACATCTTTCTGTTGTAACTGCGCCAATTTTCCTGAACTAAAAAGATCCACCTCATCCTCCACCTGTTCTTGTTCTCTTTCAACCATCTGATCAAAAATCGTTTCCATAATTGCTCTTCAACTTCATCTTCACTCTTTGATTTCTCCTCTTGTCTTAACCTGTGACTTTGCGACCTTGTTACGACACAATCTGGAAAAATCCCAGGATATTAGTCCTTCAATCCTTCAGTTGCCTGATTTTCCACTGGCTTATCAACCACAGTAGGCATCACTCCCACCTGCGATCTAGCTATATCATTACCCAAGATAAACTGTATTCCTGGACAAGATAGTTTCTCTATTACTCCTACTACCACTTCACCGCTCTTCACTGGACTTTCCAACCTTACCTTATATAATGGAACACTACTTCTCTCACCCTGAATTCCACATATCACCACCTTTTCTGGCAACATTCTTCCCAAACTACATAATTCCTCATCTCTTTCCATTAAAGGTTGACTCGCCCCTGTATCTCTTAAAATTGTGACTTCTTTACCTGCTGCTCCTGATACACATGAGTAAACATTACCCACACAAGTAAATTCTTTAAAGACATCTGGCACCTTCTTAACAATTACTTCTTGAACAGGCTGTACAATCGTCTGCACCTCCTTCGTTTCCCTTGGGCTTTTCTTTACCACTTTAACAAATCCCACTGGCTTATCCTGTTTTACCACATCAGCCTTCCCAGTTCTTTTCTTCAACCACCAACACTGTGACTTTACATGCCCTAGTTTATTGCAGTGAAAACATTTGAAACTTTTCATCTCTTTTCCACCTTCCTGGATTTTTTTTTTAATCTGAGGTACACTCTCTTTATTGTCTTCCATCAGATCACCTTTACCTTTACCACTTGAGTATTTTTCATGTCCCCAGTTTCTATCCCTCGCCGGTTGAAACTGATGTCGGAAACCAATCTTTGATTTATGAACTAATTCATAATTGCTTCACAGCTCCAGGGTCCCAGGTTCGTTTCCAGCTTGGGTCACTGTCTGTGCGGAGTCTGCACACCCTCCCCGCGTGTGCGTGGGTTTCCTCCGGGTGCTCCGGTTTCCTCCCACAGTCCAAAGATGTGCAGGTTAGGTGGATTGGCCGTGCTAAATTGCCATTCGTATCCAAAATTGCCCTGAGTGTTGGGTGGGGTTACTGGGTTATGGGGATAGGGTGGAGGTGTTGACCTTGGGTAGAGTGCTCTTTCCAAGAGCTGGTGCAGACTCGATGGGCTGAATGGCCTCCTTCTGCACTGTAAATTCTATAATTCTATAACCATCTGCCATTTCTGCTGCTAATCGCGCAGTTTTAACCCTCTGTTCTTCCACATGAGTTCTCACTACATCAGGAATTGAATTTTTAAACTCCTCCAAAAGTATAATTTCTCTGAGAGCTTCATACGTTTGGTCTATTTTCAAAGCCCTTATCCACCTATCAAAATGACTCTGTTGATCCTTTCAAACACCATGTATGTTTGACCAAATTCTTTCCTTAAATTTCTAAAGCTTTGTCTGTCGGCTTCAGGCATGAGCTCATCTGCACTTAAGATGGATTTCTTCCCCTCCTCATACGTTCCAGATACCTCCTCCGGTAGTGATGCAAACACTTCACTAGCCCTACCTACCAGCTTTGTTTGAGTCAGTAACACCTACATGTCCTGTGGCCATTTCATTTGTTTAGCTACCTTTTCAAATGGAATGAAAAAGGCTTCCACTTCCTTCTCATCAAACCTTGGCAATGCTTGGACATTTGCAAATAGATTTCCACCAAGCCATCGACTATGATGCTCTTTCTCACTATCCTCATCACTATCATCCAACTCTACTTGTCCCTTTACGTCTGCCAATTTTAATTGACTGTCATGTTTCATCGTCATTTTCTGAAGTTCAAACTCCCTTTCTTTATCTTTTTCCCTGATCTGTATCTCCCTTTCATTTTCATTTTGTTCTGCTAAGGCTATTCTTTCTTTTCTCCTTTCTTCTCTCTCCTTTTCTTTTTCCTCTCTCTCTCTTTCTTTTTTCTCGCTCTCTCTTTCTTCTTCCTCTCTCTCTCTCTTTCGTATTCAAGCCACTTTAATTCTTTCTCATGTTCCATTTGTTTAATTTGCAACTGGATGTTTGCCATTTCCAATGAGTCAGACTCTATCTCAGGCAACTTTAAATGCTTAGCCACCGCCATAATTACCTCATCTTTTCGCATTTTGTCAGATAATGTTAACCGCAATGTTTTTGCCAAAACTAACAGTCTGCTTTTCGTCTCTGTCCGTAAGGTACTGCGTGTGACATTCTCCACCCCCAAAAACGTCTGAGCCTCTGAAAAAGCCATTGTCCACAACACACTTGAAATAAAATACCACACCGGAAAAGCAACAATCCTTCACAAAAGCCAATCCTCAAAACTGAAACCTAAACACTGCAAAATGGCTGAGCTAAAAAACCCAGCTCCACCCACACTCTGACATCACTTCAGTAATATCAGCTGCGACATTTCTTAAAGGTACATTGCTTAAACATTTATTTCTTAAAGGTACATTGCTTAAACATGCATTTCTTAAAGGTACTCTCACATGACGACACTGTGAGATAACTGGTCTCACTGGAACTCTTATTTGCAAACAAGTATTTCCAAATTCTACTCTTGAAGAATTACGGCTTGGAATCTTCTCCCAGACTATGCTTTCTCTCAGGCGCCATCGCCAAGGATCCACTTCCAGATTTTCACCTCTCCTTTTAGTATCCCTCTGCTGCATTCAAGCTGCCGGTCTCTCAGTTACCTAGCAATGTCAAGAGAACACCGCTACGTCACAACCTGTCTTAAGGTTTACACCTTAGTGAAAGTGATGCGAAAGAAAGGGGCAGAGAAAGGCTCCCAGTTAAAGACAGGGCTGAAAGGCAAAGTGGGCCAGTGAGAATTCAGACTGCTGAAATAATCCTAAGGTTGTCTTTAACAAGAATTCCGCCCCAGGTCAAAAAAATCAAAGCTGACACTCAAGTGTAGTACTGAGCGAGAGTGCAGAAAGCTGCAGCACAAAGGGATTTGGGGGGACCTTGTTCATGAAACCCAGAAGGCTAGCATACAAGTGCAGGAGGTAATAGGGAAGCCAAAAGGGATGTTGGCTTTTATTTCAAGGGGGCTGGAGTATAAAAGTGAAGAGATGTTGCTGCAATGGTACAATGTGCTCAGCGGGTCACATTTAGAATACTGGAAACAGTTTTGACCCCCTATTTAAGGAAAACTATATTATTCATGGAATTCATAGAATCCCTGCAGTACAGAAGAAGGCCATTTGGCCCATCGCATCTGCAATGACTCTCTCAAAGAGCACCCGAACCTAAGCCCACTCCCTCCACCCTATCCCTGTAAAATCACCTCACCTTCGGACACCAAAGGTCAATTTAGCACGGCTAATCCATCGAACCTACACGTCTTTGGACTGCGGGAGGCACCCGGAGGAAGCCCAGGCACACATGGGGAGAACGTGCAAACTCCACGCAGTCACCCGAGGCCAGAATTGAACCCTGCTCCCTGGCGCTGTGAGGCAGTCTGGAGCAGCTTCCCTCGGATGATCGGGTGTATGGAGGAACTGCCATGTGAGGAAAGGTCAAACAGATTGGCTCTGCGCTCATTGGAATTCTCTGAATGACTATTTTACGTGATCTATAGATCACTGCCAAAAGTGCGGTGACTAACCAAAGTTCCTGGCCTGCTAGTTTTTGATTGCTTCAATACAGAGGTTCTCTCTTACTGCCCTCAGAGAGTTGCCTGTTGGCTCGTCTGAGAAAGTTGACGGGCCTTCCTCAACGCCACATCTAATAGCAGATTCATCGGCACACACATACACAGTGCCATCACCTGCTCTTAGGATTTCTGCTTACTGTTTTGAACCCTCCGTAACCCAACTTAAAGTTGGGCCACCGAGGGTTGCCTGCTGCGAACCATTACCACAAAACCATCAGCTACCAAGCAGACTAAAGATGGGCAAAAAAGCTGAGTGACCACATCGTCAGTGGATTTGAGGGCAGCTAAGCAGCATGTTTGTTTTTTTAAAAGTTGTTCTCCCGGTGTGGGAGGTTCTGACGAGTTGGCGAATTCCCCAACCCGGCTTGCCCAAGGTGGCAGTGGGCCTCCTGCTTGAACGACTGCTGTCCTTGCAAAGATGGGGAATTTCAGGATATTGACCCAGTGACCATGAAGACACAATGATCTACATGTCTAAGTCTGGATGGTGTGTGACTCAAAGAGAACTTGCGGGCAATGGCGTTTGAACAAACAAGAGACTGGATTTTGTATTGTTTTGCTGTAGATTCTGTGGAGCTTCCAGTGGCGTTATTGTGAGTAATCGGAAAAAACCCTCGGAAAATTCAGCTCCAAATGGACCAAATTTCTTCAGCACAGAAACTGTGGATTCCATCAAATGAAAGACATAGGGCGGGATTATCCGGGCCCCCAGCCACGTGTTTCTGGGCGATGCGCCTTTCGCTGGCGACGGCATTCTCTGCTTGCGCCGCTCGTCAATGGGTTTTGCGTTGAAACCATCCCACATCACCGCAAAACGCGCGAGTCAGGATGCGCTGTCGGCGGGAACAGACATTCACAACAGTTGGAGAATTCGAGCCATATTATCATTGAAGGTTGTAGAGAGGAGATTTACTGGGATGACCCCGGGTATGGATGGGCCGCCATATGATGAAAGACTGGCTATGTTGGGCCTGTGCTCCTCAGAGTTCAGAAGAATGAGAGATGATGTGATTGAAGCACATGAGATTCTCAGTGGGTAAGACAGGGTAAATGGTGGGAGGATGCTTCCACTCGTGAGAGAGTGTAAGACCAGAGTCGCAGGATATGTGGGGAGGGGCTCATTGAAGATGGATTTGAGGAAGAATTTATTTTCCGTAAAGGGGCAAATCTTTGGATTTTTTCCCCAGGAAGCTGAGGGAGGCCGAGTCCTTGAACACCTTCAAGGCTGAGATCAATAGTTTTTTTATAATTAATTGGGATAGTTAAGGGTTACAGAGATAAGGCTGGAAAGTGGGTTTAGGGAGAGTTAGATCAGGCGTGATCTCATTAAATGGCAGAGCAGACTTGAAGGGCTGAATGGCCTACTCCTGTTCCTATTTCTGATAGTCTTATGTCGAAAGGCAATTGGACATGTTTTCAATCAGCGGGGCAATTAAGGATTACGGAGATAAAATGGGTTTAGTGAGTGTTAGATCAGTCATGATGTCATTAAATGGCGGACAAGCTCAAAGGGCTGAATGGGCTACTCCTGTTCCTATTTCTGATGGTCTTATGGAGTGCTGCATTTGTTAACCCCAGCCCCCATCTGCGAGCTTGGCTGGATGCAAAAGATCCCGCAGCAGTATTTGGAAAGAATGCTCGAGGGCAGTTACTCCCAGTGTGCGGGCCAATCTTTATCCCAGCGTCAATAAAACAGATTATTTGTTAGTTTTATATTGACATTTGTAAAAACTTGTGTATTCATTGGCCTCCGTTTTCTTGGACAGTACAACAGTAATTACACTTTGAGAAGTACTCTGTGACCTGTGAAGGCTTTGAGGCCAAAGTGTGCGGCCTCCTGCACTACAGTCAACAGGATGGCATTCACTCTTTTGGCTCAGCCAGGGTGAAGGCGTCTGGAGCAAGTTGCAGGAACAATGTGAGGAGAGGATTAGGTCCACGAAAGAGGGACTCGACAGTCAGTATAGTGGAAGAGAGGCGAGCATACGCAGTGTAGGAAAAAGGGAGGAGGAAAAGCAACAGGGGGTGGTAATTTTTGTTGCAAGGTTGTCTGGAATGTCAATGAGATTATTGAGGAGAATTCTTCATGCTTTCCTCTTGTTCCCACAGGGTGCATCGCCTTAGTAAATGCGGCGCTAATTGGTGCGGTAAGGAATGTGGTGAGCTATATCTTCACCAGTGACAAGTCAGTAATAACATTTTAACATTCCAAAATTCCCGTGAACTCACATTTACAAAATGAATTCAGAATCCTGTGAAAGCTTTCTAATGTCCCGTTTTTTATTTTCCAGAGAAATTCTACCATTGGTTGTAGAAGTAATTCCGTTGTGTGCTGGTTTTCATTTGTTTGATGCCATGGCGGTGAGTATTACAGTGTCTGTGACACGACTGCAGGTTTACAAAAGAAGTTTCCATTATTTGCGATTATTAAATGTTTACTCCTTCATTTAATTTGTCATACCGATAAAATCTAGCATGCAGTGGGAGCCGGTTAGATTGCGCCTGTCACACGCACGCTCCATGGTTCCATATTTCCATTTCACACTTTGTTCTGATAAAATCCAATCCGACACACAGAAACAGACCATTTGGCCCACCTGCACTCTGCTTGAGTTCATGCTGCATTTGACACTCCTCCCACCCTACTACATCTCACCCTGAGTATCCTCATCAAGGGTATATGGAAAAATATCCTTCTTTTAAAAATGAAACCAGTCGATGCACGCTGAACTGTCTCATCTGGAACCATAAATTTATAAGTAATTAGTCTTTAAAGAGTTTGATTGGCAAAGAAAAAAGAAAATTACAGCATAGGAACAGGCCCTTCGGCCCTGCAAGCCTGCACCGACCATGCTGCCCGTCTGAACTAAACTCCCTCACCATCCCGGGAACCATATCTCTCTATTCCCATCCTAATCATGTTTTTGTCAAGACGCCCCTTAAAAGCCACTATCATCCCTGCTTCCACTACCTTCCCCGGCAACGAGTACCAGCTACTACCCTCTGTGTAAAAAACTTGCCTCGTACATCTCCTCTAAACCTTGCCCTTCGCGCCTTAAACCTATGCCCCCCAGTAATTGACTCTTCCGCCCTGCGAAATAACTTCTGACTATCCACTCTGTCCATGCTCCTCATAATCTTGTAGACTTCTATCAGGCCGCATCTCAACCTCCATCGTTCCAGTGAGAACAAACCGAGTTTCTCCAACCTCTCCTCATAACTAATGCCCTCCATACCAGGATCATCCTGGTAAATATTTTTTGTACCCTCTTCAATTAAGAAACATTTCTATTTGCAGATCAGATCAGAATTCGGAGCTAGTCACTGATAAATCCCATTGAGAATTTGGGTGAAATTCCTTTACCCAGAGAGTACTCAGAATGTGGAACTGTCACAGGTTTAGGTGAAGTGGATTTCATAGACTTCTTTAAGGTATAAACTAGATGATGGAGAGCTGAATATAGGATACGCTGATTGTGTTCGACCGCGACGGGCATGTTTATGTGGAGCATAAACATCAATACATGGCAACGGGACCAAATGTTTGTAAGTATTAAGGGCGCAATTCTCCGCACTCACGACGGTGCGGAGAATAGCGTGGCTCGTAAAATTTTACGGTCACGCTGGCCCGACGCCCTCCCGCTATTCTCCCCCCCCCCCCCCCACGCCCGACTCCCGATACGAATCGCTGCCGCCGTTTTTTTACGGCCAGCAGCGATTCTCAGCTGTCCGAAGGGCCGAGTTCCCAGCCCTTTACGGCTGTTTTTACGAACGGCAAACACACCTGGTCTGGCCGTTCGTAAAAACGGCCGTAAAGCCTCGATTTTTAAAACCATGGCACCGATTGGCACGGCAGTACCACGGCCGTGCCAAGGGTGCCATGGGCCCGCGATCGGTGGGCACTGATCACGGGCAGCGGGTCCGATGCCCGCGCACTCTTTGTCCCTCCGCCGCCCCGCTGTATCACTTCGCGGGGCGGCTGAGGGGCATCCCGGCCCGCGCATGCGCGGGTTTCGCACAAATGCGCGATGACGTCATGCGCGGGTTGGAGTCTTCCAATCCGCGCATGCGCGGCTGACGTCATATGACGCGTCAGCCGGCGCTAACTCTGGCAAGCGGGCTTAACGAAATTCGTTAAGCCCGCGATGCTGGAGTTTACGGCGGTGGCATGCTAGCCCCGACCGGGGACCAGAATCGGTTCCCGGTCGGGGAGGGGGGGGGGGGGGCTGGCGTCAAACCCGCCCGGATTTGACGCCAGCCTTACGATTTCTCCCCCTCTGGGAGAATCGCGCCCTAAGTGTCATGTGAGAGTGCCTTTAAGAAAAGAGTGTTTAAGAAATGTACCTTTAAGAAATGGGTGCTTATCAGTGATGTCAGAGTGTGGGTGGAGCTGGGCTGTCTATCATCTTTTTACTTTTGTTTTAGGCTGTTTGCTGCAGGGTATGTTTTAGTTTGATTTTCAGAGCTGGATGGCTGCAGTCACAGCCAGAAGGTGTATGAGTCTCTCTCTCTGTAATTTAAAGAATGTAAATTGATCCTTTGGTGATTTAAAAACTAATAACTGCTCTCAGTAGTGACTTTAACCTGATGTGCTTCTGTTAAAGGTTATGTTTTTTAAGTCTTATGGATATAAAAAGGAAGGCTTAAAGGATTACTCAGTGTTGTCGTCTTTGGGGGTTGTATTTGAATTAATGGTTTCTAAGATGTTCACTGTATGTTTTAAAAAGGTTAACTTGAGTTCATAGAATAAACATGGTTTTGCTTTAAAAAATACTTTTCCATTTCTGCTGTACCACACCTGTAGAGTGGGCCGTGTGCTCCCCATACCACAATCTATTAAAAGTTGTGGGTCAGGTGAACTCCATGATACACTTTGGGGTTCTCTAAACTCTGGCACATAACATATGTAAACTAAATACTGCAGAAAATAATTTAAATCATTTTTGGTGTGTGGTAGGGGGGCAGTGGCATTGTGGTATTGTCGTGGAAAAAAGGTCACATTCCATTGCTGTTATCACAACGCACTGGAGATAGCAGCCACGGAGTCAACACTCACATAGCTTTGGATCACAGGAAGAGGCCATTCAGCCTACTCCAGTCTGCTCTGTCAATCTTTTAGATCTTGGGGGAACAATCCAATCTCTGTAGCTTTGATTTGACCATTTTTTTACCTTTAATATTAGCAATACAAGAAAGCGAATCGTCCACACACAATATATAACGTCAGTGACTGTGTTCAAGCTGTAATCCATTAGTTCTGAATTATTCGAGGACATGTTCAGACACTAGGTTTTGTTTCCTTCCTGTAGAAGCCACAGCAAGTTGTGGTGTAATCTCTGAAATATATTCTGTTTGTCTACTCTACAGGGTGTAAGCGGTGGAGTGTTAAGAGGAGCTGGGAAGCAGACACTGGGGGCCATCGGTAACCTGGTTGGATATTACCTCATTGGGTTTCCAGTTGGAATCTCACTGATGTTTGCTGCAAAGCTTAATGTATTTGGTAGGAATTAAAATGGTTTTGCCCTTTGTTCTTTACCAGAAATGATCACCCTCCATCCACTCTGAAAATTACTGAGGACATCAATCCATCTCGAGATGGAGCGTCATTAGATGCAGGTTCTGCTCCTGGAGTGGAATACAACTGAATAGTCTGTAAACTTTGTACCCTATGAAAATTGCAATAATATTTGTTCCCACCACTTTGCTAATGATTGAGGCAACGCCAACAGGGCTCTCATTGGTTGGTGTCAGATTTATCCTCTGCATTGAGGATTGGAGATACCTGGGGTTCCAAATTCTTGGTTGAGGCCAATTCCACAGCTGTAGTGAAATAATTGGATTGCAGAGCAGTTTGCTCTGTTGCACTGACCCTTGACTCTGTCAGAGCTCCTTTAGTCTTTGACTTGTCCAGTCGCAATATGCCCCTGTGTAATTTTGGAACTGGTCCCTATCAATCCTCACCCTGTGTCATGAGACAGGGTAACCTTTGTCCCATGGCCATTTTTCACCTGTAACCACGGACACTGGAATACTGGCCGGAGGAGAGCATTGCACTTGGGTCGAGTCAAGGGACTTGACCAACTTTCACGCATGTACACTTCCAACATGGAACTTTAGATATTAATCAGGAGCGGGGCCCTTGACTGAATTCCTCATGCACCCAACCCAGTGGTGCTGAGGCCAATTGTGGGAAAGTAGAACCATGCAGGCTGACACCAGCCATCTGATAAAGATGAATGGGTTTGCTAAAAGTGTAGACGTGATGGAAAACACAACTCTCCATACCTACATAACCATTATTATTTTGCAGGTCTCTGGGTCGGAATGTTTCTTTGTTCGTTTTCACAGACTGTCATCTTTCTGATAGTGATTTGCAAAATCAACTGGAACAAAGCTGCCAATCAGGTAAGAGCAGAGGTTTTTTTTAACACTATTTTTAAAAGTTACGTTTCCTTTATTCACATAAGGGCAGCACGGTAGCATTGTGGATAGCATAATTGCTTCACAGCTCCAAGGTCCCAGGTTCGATTCCAGCTTGGGTCACTCTCTGTGCGGAGTCTGCACGTTTTCCTCGTGTCTGCGTGGGTCTCCTCCGGGTGCTCCGGTTTCCTCCCGCAGTCAAAAGATGTGCAGGTTAGATGGATTGGCCATGGTAAATTGCCCTTAGTGTCCAAAATTGCCCTTAGTGTTGGGTGGGGTTATGGGGATAGGGTGGAGGTGTTGACCTTGGGTAGGGTGCTCATTCCAAGAGCCGGTGCAGACACGATGGGCCGACTGGCCTCCTTCTGCACTGTAAATTCTATGATAATCTATCCCCATGACTCCCAGTGTCGTACACTCTACCCAGTTGGCAGAGTGGACACATTGCACAGGTCCTCACTCGAGAGGCCCGGGATGTAATTCTCCGCCCGTCCGCTGGCGACGGGACCCTCTAGTCCCCCCCTGACCCCCCCGGAAACGCACTGCGGGATCCCCGGCGGCGCGGAGTGGCTTCAATGTGGGTTCCCATTGACAGCAATGGGATCAGAGAATCCCGCCAACAGCGAACCGCCGAGAAATACGTGTCGAAGAACCCCGTGTCATCACCCTGGATGGCAAATGAGGCATAATGCTCTTGTTAAAGAAAAAAACCCGACCTTCATAACTCCTGATGAAGTTAAAGGAAAATTCGGTTGTCTTATTCACCTCTGCGACTTGCTCATGAACACATCTCAGGTGAAACGAGAGGTTCCTCGCTCAACCAGCAGGAACGTTGGTCCTCAAGACTGTTCGGAATAGTCATTTCCCAACAGATTTCTCCCTCCCACCGTAACATGGAACTCCACACAATGTCACTGGCCGATCTCATGAAGGAAGTCCTGAGATGTCAGCTCTCCGAGAGGGCTAAATGTGTGATTAGTATGAAATTAAAGCTTAAAAAACTGACACACATTATTATATTTAAAGCAGATTTTAAACAATTTGGATGGGAGAGTGCTTTCTACAGGAAGTGCTATCTCTGTAGTGCTCCTCATTCACCTTTCATGATGATGTTGTCCTTTGTTCAAAGGCCCAGATCAATGCAGGAATGATGAGAGATATGGACACCCCAAACGGCACCTCAAGTGGCCAAATAAAATACATCTCAACAGGTAAGAAAATCTTTATTCGTGTCACAAGTAGGCTTTACATTAACACTGCAATGAAGTTACTGTGAAAAGCCCCGAGTCGCCACATTCCGGCGCCAGTTCGGGTACACTGAGGGAGAATTCAGAATGTCCAATTCAGCTAACAAGCACGTCTTTCGGGACTTGGGGAAGGAAACCCAGAACGCCCGTGGGAAACCCACGCAGGCACAGGGAGAACGTGCAGACTCCGCAAACAGCGAACTCAGCCAAGAATCGAACCTGGGTCCCTGGAGCTGTGAAGCAACAGTGCTAATAGAAAAAAGAACGCTAATAAGTAGAAGTTGAGTGAGAAAATTCTTTGCTGGATTTTCATTAAATTAATCGGTTAACTTATCAACATAAATTGAACAGCGCGGAAATCCCACTGACAAAATTAGTCAGAACCTCTACTATAAAGAAGCCACTCATCCTTATTAATCACCTCGTCCAAAGCCCAACCCCTGTTGGAGATCAGTGAAAACACTGATAACTTTAAAAGCTGGCGTCTGTGGCTATCGTGTGGCTATAAATGAATAAAGGTTATGTCGTGCACCGGAAATTGAAAGTTAGAAATACGTAAGAGAGGAGAGAGGTTGTTTGTGTTTTCCCTTCATTGTCCCAGAACTAACCTCTGGACATCTCTGATTTCTCACAGTTCCCACCACAGTACATTCTAGTAAATTGTCAACAGATCTCGGCACCTTTCCAGTACCAAGTTGCACGGTTATCTGGTTCTACAACCCAATCAGTGTCAGGGTTCAAAATCATTGCAGTGGCTATCTATTTTTAGATTTCCTCACCAATGTACAATCGATGTAAGGGATTCCCATTACAGATAACATCCAATGGGATTGCTTTTCCACAGAATTTTAGTTGTAGTTGACAGACATCTCCGATTCATTAACACTTTTTGATGGGTGTATCTGTTGGGTGGGTCATCTGTGAGCTTGTCCTTCCCTTTAATTCATAAATTTATGACTATTACAGAAGGGAATAAATGGATCCGAATCATACAGCGCAGCAGGAGGCCATTCAGACCATTGGGTCTGTGATGGCCCTTAAGAAAGAGATTTCCAACTTCGTACCACATCTCAACATTTTCCCCTTGAACCTGCACCTTAGTTCTCTTCAAATACATGCCCAATTGCCTTTAGACATAAGACTGTAAGACATAGGAACAGGAGTAGACAGGCCATTCCACCCTTCGAACCTGCTCCACCATTTAATGAGATCGCGGCTGATCTAACTCTCCCTGAACCCACTTTCCAGCCTTATCTCTGTAACCCTTAATTTCCCCCACTGATTAAAAACCCACTGATCTCAGCCTTGAAAATGTTCAAGGACTCGGTCTCCCACATCTTCCCTGGGAAAACATTCCAAAGATTTTCCACTCTTTGAGAGAAGAACATCTTCCTCAAACCCATCTTAAATGAGCGCCCCTTATTCATAGAATTTACAGTGCAGAAGGAGGCTATTCAGCCCATTGAGTCTGCACCGGCCCTTAGAAAGAGCACACTTTTCAAGCCCACCTATCTACCCAATCCCTGTAACCCAGTAACCCCCACTTAACACTTTTTTTGGACACTAAGGGCAATTTAGCATGGCCAACCCACCTAGCACCCACATCTTTGGACTATGGGAGGAAACCGGAGCACCCAGAGGAAACCCACACAGACAAGGGGAGAACGTGCAGACTCCACAAAGACAGTGACCCAGCCAGGAATCGCACCTGGGACGCTGGAGCCGTGAAGCAATTGGGCTAACCACTATGCTACCAGGCCGCCCACATTCTGTGACTCTGCCCTCTGGTCCTACACTCTCCCATGAGTGGAAACATCCTCCCAACATTTACCCTCTCTGACCCCCTAAGAATCTCATGTGTTTCAATCATATCACCTTATTCTTCTCAACTCCAAGGAGAACGGACCCAACATGTCCGATCTTTCCTCAAAATGCAGCCCCTCCATACCCGGGATCATCCCAGTAAATCTCCTCTGTACTTCTTCCAATGATCATATGGCTGGAATTCTACAACTGCTGGGATGGTCTGTTCCCACTGGCAGCGTGCCCCTGCCCGCAGTTTTCCCGGAGGCATGGGGAAGGTTCGATAGGAAATCCCATTGACAAGCAGTGCGAGTAGAGAATCGCGTTGCTAATGAATAGCGCGTCGCCCAGAAACACACGGCTGAGAGACTGCAGTATCCCACACTATGTCTTTCATTGGAATCTATCGCTTCTAAGCTGAAGACATTTGAGCCATTTGGACTTGGATTTTCAGAGAGATTCTTCCGATTGCTCATAAAATCTTCACTGAAAGCTCCACAGAACCTCCAGCGAAACAATGGCCAAACCACTGGGCTCCCCAGCGTCGCATTTAAGGGGCACTCCAATGATGCGCTGGGAATCCTTCTGGGAAGTTCCCACATTAGGCTCGCAATTGCCTAGAAGCTCTAACTTCCCTGGAGAATTGCGCTGCTCTGGAAACCATCTGGCAGAAGCAATTTAAATTGCTAAATTTGGAATGTTTTGCCAGTTTTATCCTGATAGTTGCTCTGAAAGAGTGTTACAATAGGTAGACGTGAAAAAGTTTGGATCCAGAAATGGGATCGAAGATGTAGTGGACAATTTAAGGATTAACAGACTGAGGGTAAAACAGCTAGCACTGAGTCAGAGATATATGCCCACACCTAGCCTGAATAACATTATCCCATTCAGACTTAATTTATTAATGGGAATAAACAGGATACCCCTGTTCAACCGGGGTGATTCACTCCAGATCCATTGTCCTTTGGACCCTCTGATCTGACCATCCATTAGCCCATTGCAGAGTCTGATGGCCTATTTTGTCTGTAAATTAGAAGCTAATTAAATATTCATAGCATGGCCCTGTTCTCTTGTGTAGACAGGAGTGGGCAATCAAAATCTAGATAACAAGGGTGAGCTCAAGTCTGGGCACCCCAGGACAGAACCATTGTTTGAGTGGCTGGGCGAAGCTTAGAGAGAGAATAGAATCCTGTTCCAACAGGTGGGGGGGGGGGGGGGGGAGAAGGCGGCCAAGAGAGGTCATGACAAGTTGCTAACCAAGAGAGTCTTTCGGAAAAGGGTCTGAAGGGGGTTTCACTATCAGCAGGAATATCTTCTGTGAATGCATGTATCAGGTTTGCCTGACTGTGTAAGTGGAGCATAGAACTGTATGTCATGTTGCGTGCTGTTTGATAGGAAATCTTGTGTTAGGGTACAAAGATACATGTAAGTTGTTCTTGCTGGGTTTGAAGTTTAAATGTTTAAATATAGTTTTTCTGTTGTTTTAATAAAGTTTTGTTTGTAAAAATAACCAAACTCTAATTCTTGTGCAAACACTCCCGGAGCAAATCGGTCTTTCCACACTGTCTTAAAAATAAAACATTTGGGTTCTGGTCCAGTACCTTAGCCACTTTTGGAATCTAACCAGATGTTCGTAACAAAGAGTTAGAAGGGAAAAAAAACCCACTTCTAACTTCAGAGTGACTATTTGGACAACCAAACCCAGCCTTGCGCAGGACACCCAGCACAAACATGATTGCCCATGGGACACCCCACACCCGAACCTCCCCAACCCCCCCGACCTTCCCTGAACCTGACCCACCCTCCTGGACTGACCCCTCCCTTCCTGCACTGACCTCTCTCCCAACTGACTGCCCCTACCCCATGGGAACCCCTCCCCCCCCCACAAACTGGGTCCGGTCCTCCCCCGCCACAGAGTATAATTGCGACCCCCCCTCCTGACTCCAATCCAATTCCCCCCCCCCCCCCCCCACTGGGTCCAACTCCGACCTCCCAACCTCACAACCACCAGGTCCAACCCAATCCCTAAATGTTATAATTTACCTGCTCCCTATAAATTGTCTCTTTGAGCCTCCCCTTTACTGCAACTGTTGCTATAGAAAGGGAGTGTGACCCACCTCCGCACCTACCGCAGTTACTCCACGATGATGCTGCTGGGGCATATTTTGCTGCTCCTGCCTCACCCAGCACCTATACCCATTGGAAAACGGCCTGATTTTGCGGCGCCTAAAATGTTAAGTAGCAGGTTTTATGATACCTTTTGCTCTAGATCCTGCATTAGTAATTTGGGTACTTTGCAACCTTGGGAAAAAGACTCCGCAGCTAATATTGACGAGGAGACATGGGGCAGTATATGGGATTATGCTAACAGAATTTCAGCATGTACAGAATGAAGGAGACTCAGTTTAAGATATTGCACCGCTTGAATATCACATCTAGGCTGAGGTGCAGGTTTGATTCTGCTACATCCTCAATGTGGCAAAAGTGCCTGGTGTTTGAGGCTGATTATTCACATTTCATATGGACCTGTGTTAAAATTCAATCGTATTAGTCTGTGCAGTGAGGGAGCTTGAGAGGATATGTGATAGAGCTTGAGAACTTAATCCTTTGTTCCTAATTCTGGGTCTTCCAGATGCGGATAATTACTGACATTAATGAAAACGTGCTGTACAATGTCCTGACCTTTGAAGCTGGTAAAAATATCCTCTGCTCCTGGATCAGAGACAAGTATCCTTCAATTCAAAACTGCCATAAATTAGTCGCGAAATGTATTCCTATGGAATTCCTGATGCTTGTGATCCGTTCTAAGTCTGGTGCATTCCGTAAAGTGTGGGACCCCTATCTCAAATTCATAGGCTCTTCCTTCACTGACCTAACTCGCGATAGCTTTCCCTTGAGCCATATTGTAAGTCTTAATCTCGCAGTGCATAAAAGTGAACGGCCTGCGATGTTATCCGATCTTATTTAAATGGCCTTATCCCCTTTCCCCCTAATTTGTCTCTTTGACTGACCGGGTATTAAAACTGCATTTATTAGTTCATAAAGTCTGTTGTTCTAAATTGATCTGTTTTGGCTTGTTCTCGTATTTGCAATAATGAGAATCATAGATGTTTACAGCACGGATACAGGCCCATTGGCCCAGTAGGTCCATGCTGCCCAGTTTCTATCACTAAGCTAGTCCCACTTGGCTGCATTTGGCCCATATCCCTCTATACCCACCCTGCCCATGTAACTGTCTAACTGCTTTTTAAAGGACAAAATTGTACCCGCCTCTACCACTGCCTCTGGCAGCCCGTTCCAGCTGCCCACCACCCTCTGTGTGAAGCAATTTCCCCTCAGGTCCCATTTGTATCTCTCCCCTCTCACCTTAAACCTATGCTCTCTAGTTCTAGACTCCTCTACCTTTGGGAAAAGATGTCGACTATCTACCTTATCAATGCTCCTCATTATTTTATAGACCTCTAATCCTCCTCCGTTTCAGGGAAAAATGGCCCAGCCTATCCAGCCTCTCCTTGTAACTCAGACCATCAAGTCCTGGTAGCGCCCTCGTAAATCTCTTCTGCAATCTTTCTCGTTTAACAATATCCTTCCTATAATAGGGTGACCGGAACTGAGCACAGTATTCAATGTGTGGTCTCACCAATGTCTTGTACAACTTCAACAAGACGTCCCAACTCCTGTGTTCAATATTCTGACCAATAAAACCTAGCATGCTGAATGCCTTCTTCACCACCCTGTTCACCTGCAACTCCACCTTCAAGGAGCGATGAACCTGTCTTATTAGATCTCTTTGTTCTGTAACTCTCCCCAACGCCCTACCATTCACTGAGTAGGCCCTGCCGCGATTTGATCTACCAAAATGCATCACTTCTTCTTCTTCTGTATTGTACCTGTTGTGCATTGAAAATGGTTTTGCTGTGTTACATTTAAAAAATCAAAACATCTCATAAAAGTATCAATAAAAAAAAAGAAAATGGATAAGCTGGTACCATCCCGCACTTACAGCATTTCAATGTGACTTTTTTTCTCAGAGGTGGACGCAGTAAACAATGAAATGGCTTTGATGCCCAATGTTTGTGACTTGGAACAAAGGTTAAACAATGACCAGGTGATAGAGGAGCCTCCCATTGTGGACGCTGGAGTCACCACGGTTGGAGAAATCTTGACCACAAAACAACTGATCATTCGTCGTGGCCTGGCCTTCCTTTCAGGCCCACTCATCCTGGCAATTGGACTGGCAGTACACTTTAGTCTTGAAAATGGCTCGTAGACACCAGTGAACACTGTAGAGACAAAGCAAGAGTACTTTTTTCCACAGCTTGAAGAGTAAGACTGTGACCCCAAAGGACAAGAGAGGGCAAAGTTCACACAAAACCATTTGCTACCGGTGAATTCTAATCAACTGTCAAATAAATATTAACAATGATCAATTATGAGCAGATTTCCAAATGCCTCTTGAATGACTGTCAACTTGGTTGGATAGTGTTAAGCTGCAGGGTTTGAAACAAGCATTTCCAATTGGTGACACTTTTGTGATCAGGCTCTGGATGTCCGAGACTCGGTAGAAACTGCTTGACATAGTCGCAACCATTAGTCAATGTCTCCGAATCCTCCATCACTCTCCCGGATATTGTTTTCTACCGCCAGCTGAGCGGAATGGTGGAGTTGCAACAGTTGAGAGCCAGTTCGGGGAGCTTTCTTTGGGAATGTTCAGCATTAACCTTGGGTCCTGTGCAGTAGTATAGCGCCAGGTTAAGCGTAAGCAGTGAAACCTCCTGCCCAGGCCTGTCCAACTCCTGGTCTGTGGACCGCTCTGCGGCCAGCCATGCTGGTCCTACTATGGGGGCAGTGCAGGTTCTGATCGAGCCCGCTCTGCTGGAAACCTAGGTTTTCAAAAGATCGGGGCCTCCCTATTAAAGGGGGAAGTGCCAGGGAGCAGTGTCTGGGTATAGCCCAGGCATGACCCTTCCCCCCTTCCAGGGAACCGTACTCACCTGTGCACCTCCAACCCATCCTGCTCCCCAGGGGCACAGCGTGGAGAATGGCAGGCCAGCAGGGATGGACGATTCATTGTGGGGGGGGAGGGGGGGGGGGGGGGGCCTAGCAAGTGTAAAAGCTTGATGACGATTTTTAAATCTATTGAAATGGGGACTTAAGACCGAGCAGTGGATATTCCAAGAGCATTTGGATGACCCAATGTGGTGCAACAGCCAGGTCATCCCCCCAAGCCAACATGCCAGGCACCAAGGTTCCACCTCACTCAAAGCCACCTCCCCTGAAGCATTGCTAACGTGTAAAACATCCCCCACAACCCATTGAGCCGGAGTAGATGCAAATCATCCTCGAAGCTGAGCGACTGCTGAAGGAAAGTGAAAGACCCAGCTGAGTGCTACCTCGCTTGGATTTTTTTTTTTAAAGGGATTTCTTTTACATTCAGTGACTTATTTTATTTTCCAAATTATTTCAACCAGAAGCTCACGGTGTTGTGCACGTGAGGTACGGCGTTTCAATTTGTACATTTTTTTTATTTCGGGGCCAGAAATGTTCAACAGAGCCTGACTCCAGCTTTATCATTGGGCAGAGGTTTCCAACGGGGCTCCCAGATCCCGCCTACGGCGTACCCCGCTGCAGGTTTCCTGGCGGCAAGGGGTGCATTCAACGGAAAGATACACCGGCAACGGCGGGACCAGAAACGGGCCACCTGTGCCGCCACGAAACACGGGGTGGGTTGTGCGTAAAATCCTGCCAGAGTTTCTTTTTTTTAAATAAATTTAGAGCACCCAATTATTTTTTCCAATTATGGGGCAATTTAGCGTGGCCAATCCACCAAAGTTGCACATCTTTTGGGTTGTGGGGGTGAGACCCACGCAGACACGGGGAGAACGTGCAAACTCCACACGGACAGTGACCCAGGGCCAGGATTCGAACCCGGGTCCTCAGCCCCGTGAGGCAGCAATGCTAACCACTGTGCCACCGTGTTGCCCCCGCCCAGCGATTCTGACAGGTAATGTCTTTTTTTTCACCAAATGTCAACTGAGGTGGGAAAGGTGGGCTTGTGGATGAGGAGTGACAGATGAGAAGAATTTCTTACCCTGGCCGCATGGAGGAGGCCATCCATATTTTTCTTGCACCGAACGCTCGCCCTCCCGCGCAGGACCACCGCTACCCCCTTCCCCCCTCCTCCCCCACCTCCCATGCCAGGTTTGTGACCTCACTGAATGGACTCTGACCCACCCGAGGGTACAGCACTCAACGCTTCTTCTCCACCACCTCCAGCAGCCTGTTCCGAGCCCCCTCCCAGAACCTCGGTACTGGCTTCCTCATGGCCAGACTATGACCAGGTGCAGGGGAGGGGTTTAAATGCAGTGCCCCATCTGATTGAAATGCTCGGCTGATTCCCGGATGGAGTCAGAGCCATCTCACCACGGGCACGGCGTGAATCTCGTGGAAACTTTGTTTTGAGTGCCTAAAAAATTGTGCCGAATTGTGTCACCCACAATGACACTCGACACTCAGTACTGAAGGTAAGAGATGTGAGGGTACATTCACCGAGTTTGAAACAATCTTGGGACAAAAGTCGTGGGAAAGTAAATTAATTTGGAGTAATCGATTAATGTCTAATTAACCAATCACCTCTGAAGTGACTGACACTTTCCTGAACGAACCAAGGGGGTCTCAGCTGAGAATTTGAACCAATAAAACTAAGTAAGGGGCTAAACCACACGGACAGTGACCCAGGGCCAGGATTCGAACCCGGGTCCTCAGCCCCGTGAGGCAGCAATGCTAACCACTGTGCCACCGTGTTGCCCCCGCCCAGCGATTCTGACAGGTAATGTCTTTTTTTTCACCAAATGTCAACTGAGGTGGGAAAGGTGGGCTTGTGGATGAGGAGTGACAGACGAGAAGAATTTCTTACCCTGGCTGCATGGAGGAGGCCATCCATCTTTTTCTTGCACCGAACGCTCGCCCTCCCGCGCAGGACCACCGCTACCCCCCTCCCCCACCTCCTATGCCAGGTTTGTGACCTCACTGAATGGACTCTGACCCACCCGAGGGTACAGCACTCAACGCCTCTCCTCCACCACCTCCAGCAGCCTGTTCCGAGCCCCCTCCCAGAGCCTCGGTACTGGCTTCCTCATGGCCAGACTATGACCAGGTGCAGGGGAGGGGTTTAAATGCGGTGCCCCATCTGATTGAAATGCTCGGCTGATTCCCGGACGGAGTCAGATCCATCTCACCACGGGCACGGCGTGAATCTCGTGGAAACTTTGTTTTAAGTGCCTAAAAAATTGTGCCGAATTGTGTCGCCCACAATGACACTCAGACACTCAGAACTGAAGGTAAGAGATGTGAGGGTACATTCACCGAGTTTGAAACAATCTTGTAACTGAGACCAGGCGTGATAGAACATAGAACATAGAACAGTACAGCACAGAACAGGCCCTTCGGCCCTCGATGTTGTGCCGAGCAATGATCACCCTACTCAAACTCACGTATCCACCCTATACCCGTATCCCAACAACCCCCCCCCCCCCAACCTTACTTTTTAGGACACTATGGGCAATTTAGTATGGCCAATCCACCTAACCCGCACATCTTTGGACTGTGGGAGGAAACCGGAGCACCCGGAGGAAACCCACGCACACAGGGGGAGGACGTGCAGACTCCGCACAGACAGTGACCCAGCTGGGAATGATGTAGGGAGTTTGAACGTGGGACAAAAGTCGTGGGAAAATAAATTAATTTGGAGTAATCGATTAATGTCTAATTAACCAATCACCTCTGAAGTGACTGACACTTTCCTGAACGAACCAAGGAGGTCTCAGCTGAGAATTAGAACCAATAAAACTAAGTAAGGGGCTAAACCCAGATAAGGATTCCCTTAAGAATTTGATCCATTTCAGTAATTAGCGAGAGGAATTTTAGCCGTCGGAGAATCCTTGAAGCATTCGTAAAAAATTACTTTTAAGGCCTTTTGTTGAAATGACTTTTAATTTTGTAAATCTGGAGTCACTTTTATCTTGAAGATTTTGCTTTCACTCGTTGGTGTCTCAAGGACATTTCAAGGCACGCAGGAAAAAGTCTTTTGATTTAATTTTGTGTGAATGTCCCAAAATGAGTTCTTAAAGAAATAAACATTGTTTTACATTCATTCCACCGGACTGAAACCATATGAATCTCGTGGAATTTTTTTTTAAAGTGCCTAAAAATTGTGCCGGCCGCTTTCTCGCCCACAACGACACTCAACCAAAATAATGGAAACTTTCACCAAATATGTCAAAATGGCCATTTCTAACTGTACTGCCTGATTTTAACACCTATATATCAGCAACCCGTGATCTCAGTCCCTCCACTGTGTCAACAATTTAACTATATATTTTCTTTCACTGATGTTTTATGCAAAACGTACTACGACCAGATTTCTTGGCATTAAACTGCATTTGCCTTCTAACTTCCCACATTGCTAACCTGCTTACATCCTCCTGAAATCCTCTGTCTCCTGCTTCAATTTGCATCTTAGCTTGGTATCATTTCATTCATTTACCGGATGTGGGGGTCGCTGGTTAGGCCAGCATTTATTGCCCATGCCTAGTTGCCCCTCAGGAGGTGGTGGTGAGCTGCCTTCTTGAACTGCAGCAGTCCTTGAGGTGTAGGTACACACACTGTGCTGTCAGGGAGGGAATTCCAGGATGTTGCCCCAGCGACAGTGAAGGAATGATGATATATTTCCAAGTCAGGGTAATGAGTGACTTGAAGGGGAACCTCCAGGTGGTCGGTCTTGGGGGTAGATAGGGGAAGGGGTCTGGAATGACCACTAGATCTGAGGGAAGTCCTGGAGAGCATTAACTCCATGCAGGCGGGGAAGGTGCTGGGGCTGGACGGATTCCCAGTGGGCTCGTATAAAACGTTTGGGCCATCACTGGCCCCCCGCCTGTGGGAGATATTTGCAGAATCACTAGCAAGGGGAACCCTGCCAACGATGCTAGCTCAAGCCTCAATATCGCTGATTCCCAGAAAAGACAAAGACCGAATGGAGTCTGGGTCCTACAGACCCATCTCACTCCTTCACACTGATGCTAAGATCCTGGTGAAGGCCCCAGTGAGGTGGCTGGAGTGCCAGTCATGGAAGATAAGACAGGCTTTTCCAAGGGCAAGCAGCTGATAGCGAACATCAGGCGCCTCATGATCATGATCATGACCCCATCTGGGGGGGGAGAACATCAAAAGTGATTGATCCAGAAAGGGCCATCAGCAGGATTGAATGGAAGTACCTCACCGAGGTACTGAAAGGGTTTGGGTTTGGGTCAGGGTGCACCTCCTGGGTGGAACTACTGTACAGCGCTCCCTTGGCAAGCGTGCGGCCAAACACCCCACCAGCTCTGGATTCTTCCGGCTGCACAGAGGCACGGGGCAGAGGTGCCCGCTGTCCTTGCTGCTGTTTGACCTGGCAATCGAGCCACTGGCTATAACCCTTCGAGCGGCGAAGGAGTGGAGAGGTATCCAAAGGGGAGACAGAGAGCATAGAGTCACTATTAGAAACACTGGTCGATGCGGGTGACCAGGGGGAGGGGAAACATGCGGACATGTGTGGACAACGGTTAGAAGAGATACGCTCACCCCTAGATGCGACAAGACAAAAGTAAGAGGAAGAGCTAGGCAGGGAGATAGGGGGAGGACTCTAGTTCGAAGCACTGCACAGGGCAAACTTCACCTCCATGTGCGCTGGGCTGAACGTAACGTAACTAAAGGTGATGCACAGGGCGCACCGAACCGGAACACGAATAAGAACATAAGAACATAAGAACTAGGAGCAGGAGTCGGCCATCTGGCCCCTCGAGCCTGCTCCACCATTCAATGAGATCATGGCTGATCTTTTGTGGACTCAGCTCCACTTTCCGGCCCGAACACCATAACCCTTAATCCCTTTATTCTTCAAAAAACTATCTATCTTTATCTTAAAAACATTTAATGAAGGAGCCTCAACTGCTTCACTGGGCAAGAATTCCATAGATTCACAACCCTTTGGGTGAAGAAGTTCCTCCTAAACTCAGTCCTAAATCTACTTCCCCTTATTTTAAGGCTATGCCCCCTATTTCTGCTTTCACCGGCCAGTGGAAACAACCTGCCTACATCTATTTTTCATTTCATTTCATTTCCTATCTATTCCCTTCATAATTTTATATGTTTCTATAAGATCCCCCCTCATCCTTCTAAATTCCAACGAGTACAGTCCCAGCCGACTCAACCTCTCCTCGTAATCCAACCCCCTCAGCTCTGGGATTAACCTAGTGAATCTCCTCTGCACATCCTCCAGCGCCAGTACGTCCTTTCTCAGGTAAGGTAATGAGCGGGTTCTTCACAGATTTGCAGGCCAAATGCAATACCAGGGAGTCCGGCCAACGACGCCCACATGTTCTGGGTGTGCCACAGACTTGTTGGGTACTGGACATCCTTCTTTGAGGCCATGTCCTGGGATGCGGGAGTGAGGGTGGAACCGTGTGCACTAGTGGTGGTATTCGGGATCCCAGAGCAACCAGAGCTCTTCATGGGGAGGGGAGATGACACCCGAGCCTTTGCCTCCCTGATTCCCCGCCGGAGACTCCTGCTCAGCTGGTGATCGGTAGCACCACCCAAGACTGCAGACTGGCTGTCCGACCTGGTGGGACGCGGGGGTATCTGGCCCCGGGAGGTGTCCCCACGGTGGCCTGGCCTGCGATCGGGGCCCACCGATCCGTGGGTGGGCCTGGGCCGTGGGGGCACTCTATTCCTCCGCGTCGGCCGCTGTGGTCCTCCGCCATGGCCGACGTGGAGAAGGTCCCCTTGCGAATGCGCTGGGATGACGCCAGCATACGCTGCCGCTCCCACACATGCGCCAACTCGCGCCGGCTGGCGGAGGTCCTTCGGCGCCGGTTGGCACAGCGCCAAACCCCTTCCCCGCTGGACGGCGCGGCGCAAACCACTCCGGGGCTGGCCGAGCCCCTGAGGTGCGGAGGATTCCGCCGGCCCGACGCCAGAGTGGTTTACGCCACTCCTCGGCGCCGGGGCCCCCGCCCCACCGGGTAGTGGAGAATCGCGCCCGGTAACATTCACCATCCGGGGGTTGGAAGGCAACTTTCACAGGACGTGGGAGCCTTTCACCAACTTGTTTCAAGACCTGTTCGTGGTCAGCAAGCAATAAAGGGGCAGGGAAGGGGGGACACAAAGCGAGTCGCAGAAGAAGGAAGAGAAAGAAGAGAAGGGAAGGGCACTGGGGGAGGACAAATACACTCAAGATAAACATTGGAGACCGGCAGAAGGGAGTAAGTTTACAAGAGACCGATTTGCTGGCAAATTAGTACCTGAACCACACAGTGTAAATATGTGTTGCGGCCAAGTATGGCAATGAAAAGTCTGCAGGAGAAGTATTTTCATTAAGGGGGTAATTATTACAGTTGTTGGTTGGAACTTTTTCTTTCGTTGATGTATGTATCAGTTAAGTTTGGCCCTGTGAATTTGTGATATGAAATGTTAAAAGCTCAATAAAAATATTTTCGAAAACCAAAGGTATGTTCAAGGCTGAGATTGCATGGCGGCGAATTCTGCTGGAGTGGCGGTCGTCATTGCCATCGGGAGTAGCAGCTTGGTTGCGTGACCTGTACGACTTCCTGAGGTTAGAGAAGATAAAGTATGAGCTAAGGGGCTCTTCAGGGGGGTTTGAGGAAAGGTGGGGGATGTTTGTGACCGTGTTTGAGGGGCTGTTCGTCGCGGGAGAGGGGGGGGGGGGTGAAAAAGGGGAAAATTCTGTACAGATGGTATAATTATGTTTCCCGGAGCATTTATTCACTGTAACCTGTTTTGATACATGTGTGTAATAAAATACATTTTTTTTTAAAAAAGATGGGAAAGTGGAGTTGCGGATTCTCACATTGGGCCAGTCATGATCTCATTGAATGGCGGAACGGGCTCGATGGGCCAAATGGCCTACTGCTGCTCCGACACTGTATGATCTCACTGAGGTTGAGCTTCCCCTCTGGCTAATGATCCAATTTCAACGACAGATCTAAAACCAATGAGAGAATTGCAAAGGATTTGGTTTTATTTGAATGGAAAGCGGTTTGGTTGGAACTTCCGAGCAAAGGTGTGTTTTTCCCGTCAAGGTATTCTGGTTTTTCCAGTGTGTGCAGCCTACGTTTTGGATGCTCACACCATCGTGAATGCAGTTTTTTAAAGAAATAAAACTGCTGCTCTTGGTTGGTTTATAATCGAGTGGGAACGGTGTTAGTTCACAGTAACCTGAATAATTTTGAATTTAATAAATTCACTGGTTGTAATTGATGTGTTGGGCAGGCTAGGTCTATGTGGACTGCGTTTGATGCAGTGGAGCGAGAGACAGACTTCCAACACTTCATAGAATTTTTTCATAGAATTTACAGTGCAGAAGGAGGCCACTCGGCCCATCGAGTCTGCACCGGCTCTTGGAAAGAGCACTCTACCCGAGGTCAACACCTCCACCCTATCCCCATAACCCCACCCAACACTAAGGGTAATTTTGAACACTAAGGGCAATTTAGCATGGCCAATCCACCTAACCTGCACATCTTTGGACTGCGGGAGGAAACCGGAGCACCCGGAGGAAACCCACGCACACACGGGGAGGATGTGCAGACTCCGCACAGACAGTGACCCAAGCAGGAATCGAACCTGGGACTTTGGAGCTGTGAAGCGATTGTGCTATCCACAATGCTACCGTGCTGCCCCTCATCAACACTTGATGAGATGCAACACGATTTTATTTAACATCTAACTATTTTACATGTTCAACTGTGGGCTGACACTGTGCTGACTTGACTGGAGACCTGATGCTAGCCTGACCAGCTACCACATGGTGTTTGCAATGGCTGCTGCTCCCGAGCTCTGACTGTCTCAGAGGCTGGATCCCGAGAGAGCGGGGAAACTGGTGCCCTCTGGCTTTATAGTGGTCGTGTCCTGTCTGATGATTGGCTGCTGTGTTCTGTGTGCTCACTGGTCATCCTGTGTGTCAATCACTGCCTGTCTGCACTCCATCATATACATGGATGTATATTATGACACTAATCTTACTTTGTTACATGGTTACCCCTTTCTCAATAGGACCCCGTTACTTAGCATTTGAACCTGTGATGTCTGGAAATCCTGAAGGTCCCTCGCGTCTATCAGAGTTGTTTATTTTTCTGTGCCTACTGACATAATTTGGGACAGGGCTAATGCTTAGACATGTTCCCAGACCCATTCCCACCATGCCGCTGGATTACCGTGATGACACGTCGGGCGACGTCTCCAGGCGTAGGTCCAGTCAGAGTTGGAACGCTGTGACTGCTTCCAAGGAGTGTTACCAAACAAAATTTGATGAGGGAATATGAGACTGGGCGACTGAAATCTTGGTCAGGGGAGAGAATGTGAGGAGCACCTTGGCAGGAGGGGAGAGAGGTCGGGCTTTAAAGGGAGGGGATTGCAGAGCTTCCACATCAGGCAGCTGAAGGCATGGCCTCCAGTGATCAGAGACTTCCATAGAATCCCCACAGTGCAGAAGGAGGCCATTCGGCCCATCGAGTGTGCACCGCCCCTTGGCAAGAGCACCCTACCAAAGCCCACACCTCCACCCTATCCCCCGTAACCCAGTAACCCCACTTAACCTTTTTGGACACTAGGGGCAATTTATCATGGCCAATCCACCTAACCTGCATGTCTTTGGACTGTGGGAGGAAACCGGAGCACCCGGAGGAAACCCACGCAGACACGGAGAGAATGTGTAGACTCCGCACAGACAGTGACCCAGCTGGGAATCGAACCTGGGACCCTAGAGCTGTGGAGCAACTGTGCTAACTGCTGTGCTACCGTGCCGCCATTTGGCCCATCGAGTATTCTTTGCCATTCGATCATGGCTGGTATGTTTCTCAGCCCTATTCTCCTGCCTTCTCCCCGTGACGTGGGTGGGGGGATTGTTGAAACTCCGCACAGACAGTCACCCAAGGCTGGAATTGGACCCGGGTCGCTGGTGCTGTGAGGCACCAGTGCTAACCACTGTGCCACCGTGCCGCGCCCCAAACATGACTGTAGAGGGGGGGGGGGGGAGTGGAGGGAGTGCTTGGGGGCTGCAGGGGGTCGCAGATCTCTGGGTCAGCGGGGTTGTAAGCTGGGTGGGGGGGGGGGGAGGGGGGGTGTAGGGCTGCAGCTGCTGCGATGCTGGTCTGGTCGTTGGAGAGCAGCAGAGTGGAGGTCCCGGCTTACGTGGTGTTTTCCAGGTCTCTGGGAGCCTGCAGAGTGAAGGCCCTGGCTTCTAGGGCGTTTTCCTGGTCTCTGGCAGCCGCTGTAGGGGAATCCCCAGGCCGGGGACTGCAGCTCCGGCAGCTGCTCACACGTGGTTGGCTGGTCCGGTTCGATTTCAGGTCGTCAGTTTCAGGTGTCTGCAGGGTCCTAAAGGTCGCTAAATCTGTAAGTAATTGAATTGGAACAGTGTTGGAGAGTTTAAAAGGGTTAGAATGAAGTTTTAGAAGCATAGAACGAGAGTAAAAGATAGAATTCAAGAGTATGCTGGGCACAGCTTGCAAGAAGCCGCCTCGCTCCGGCGCCATCTTAATTCTCTAAACGTCATAGGATTGATGGAGCAGAGGATGTAAAGGAGCAGCCAGAGCTGTAGGACGTCAGTGGGCTGGTCATGTGGAGGAGGCCACAATGGCAGGGGAAGAGGCCGGGATGAAATTAGATTGAGTATATTAAAGCAATTTGACGGGAGAAAGTGTAGGCGGGAAGGAGGAATCACAGCCAACACAGATCCGACACGCCTTGAGCATCCATGTTTTTGGACACTTTGTTGTGGCGTTGATTTTATTCCTTCCAGAAATCCGGAGGGTGGTGAAGCGGGTGGGGGTTAATGAGGTTAATTGTAAAACCAACCACTTCCAACTGAGATCCAGTAACTCAGCACAGGCAGTGGACCTCTGCCCTTCCTGACCTGTTTGCTGACACATCCTCCCCGCAGCTATATTGATGGAACAGTTACTTTCAGCAACAGATTAAATTGGGAGAAGACTTTGGAGAGTAACGTCCGAGTAACTATCACTGCCTTTTCTCCTGCAGGTTCCTCTGGGATACAGTGTGGCTGCAACTGTTCTTGTGGGTAACGCTCTGGGAGCCAGTGACCCAGAGCAGGCTGTCAACTCTGCTAAAGTTGCTGTGTGCTGCATTGGTGAGTCCAATGGTTCAAACTCACTGACTAAACCTGTGGTTATTCAAACAATGGAACCCTCACAATCTCTCCAATGTTCTCCCATGTTAAACCCTCCTGAAGGGTTTGACTCGTCATTCTGATACAGCTCCCTGGATGTCAACATCCTTCCCAATTGGACATTCTTTGTGAAGGAGCCTAAACAGTAATTGCTGCCAGGCTGTTTGACTGCAGGAGTTACCACGCCTGATTCTGCCCGAGCCTGATGTTTACGCACAAGGTACTTCCACTCGGGCTTGATAAATAAAGATCTTTTCCTTTGGGTTTGAGGCACTGTGACCAATTCTGTAATTTCTACCCACATTCTTACACCAACTGAATTGAATCGGGATCATTCCCTGTATGTACAGCACAATAACCTATGTCCTTTATCAGCTGGGCCATCATGAAAACTAAAAGCAGCCACTGTTAGACATGGAAAAGTGTGTAAACCATGCCCCCTTGTGTCAGAATGTGCCATCACATGACACGTTCTGTTGAGTGTTCGATCCCATGAATCTTAACAGGAACTCAAGGAACAACACCCCATCTTACAGTTAGACACTTTTCAGATATCCAGACTCAATACTGAGTTCAACGTTTTCAGATCGTGACCATTGCTGAGTGCAGCAGGTGCGAGCATTGGTTCTACTGTTGCCATTTAGAGATCCTCAAGCTGAATCTTCTGTCTCTTTTAACACCATTGATTTGTTATTAAATCACTCTCGCCTCCCACCCTCTCAAAGAACCTATCTTTTCGATATACTCATGTCTCTGCATCGCAAACCTGTCACATCTCTAATTTTTGATTGATCTGAAATATTCAGGCTGTTTCGCTCGGCACAGAAGCTTCCAGGTCTGCTGCGTTCTCCTACAATTTTCCATTTCTTGTTATGTTTGTTATGTTTTATAGTTGCGATGATCCCATTTTTGACGCCTCACCTGCACTGAGTTAGGTTAAGTAGCTGGGGTGTCAGTTCGGGTTTTGTGATTGACCTCAACACGGGTCAGGGAGAGGGGAAATGGGTCCCGGTGTTCTGCTCCCGATGGTTTTCTCAAGAGCGTGGAGATGGATTAATGGAAACGGACCCAGACCAAATGGCGATGTCTGCAGGTGGGGAGGTTGACATTCCCTAGCTAGGGTTAACCAGGAAGAAAGTTCCTGGGGAAAGTTACGGGAGTCAGCGGACAGGAGCTGGGGGGTCCATCAATCTCTACCCAGCCAGGGTACTGACACCCAGTAGAGCAGAGGGGAGGTGGGGAGGTCATGTGTCGGCAAAGGGAAGGTAAGCAGGAGTAGCCAACATGCAATGTTCTTCAAACAGTTCGTTGGCACATCAGACAGATTTTGTGATGGGAGTTCTTCGTTCTTTCCACTTATTCCCTCAGGGTGCGTCTCCTTAGCAATGGCACAAATAATTGGAGCAAGACGGAATGTGGTGGACTATATCTTCACCAGTGATAAGTTAGCAAGACAAAATGCTAAAAAGATTAACGCACAATTGTGAAATCCAAGATGGCGCCGGAGCGAGGCGACTTGCCAGCTGTGCCCAGCATACCCTCTAAGTCTATCTTTTACTCTCGTTCTATGCTTCTAAAACTTCATTCTAACTCTTTAAAACTCTTTAACAATGTTCTAATTCAATTACTTACAGACTTTTGAATGGACCTACCTCGTATGAAGTTGATCTTTCCTCTAAACCTCTAAACCTTGCTATAACTGTAACATTATATTCTGCAGTCTCTCCTTCCTTCCCTATATGTTTGTACAGCATGCAATACTTTTCACTGTATATTCATACATGTTGTGGTGGTATGGATATGAGCACTGCCATTGGTGCAGAGCACTGGCTTCCCATTAGCTCTGGCTGGTCATGTGCCTCTCGTCCGATTGGTGGGGACTAGTCATGTGACTGCTCTCCAATTGGTCGAGAGGCAAGTAGGCCCCGCCTCCGAGGCGGGGTATAAGTACCCAGAGTTCCCGGCGGTCGGCCATTCTCTGTAGTCGACCACCGGGCTAACAACTAGCTGATTAAAGCCACAGTTCGGATCCTAAATGTGTCTTGAGTCGAATTGATGGTACATCACATGTGACAATAATAAATCAAATCAAATCACACATTTACAAAATAGATTCAGAATCTTGGGAAATCTCTCTAGTGTCCCTCTTTTTATTTTCCGGAGAAAATATTCAAAGAACAAAGAACAATACAGCACAGGAACAGGCCCTTCGGCCCTCCAAGCCTGTGCCGACCATGGTTCCTGCCTAAACTAAAACCGTCTGCACTTACGGAGTCTGTTTCCTTCCATTCCTACCCTATTCATACATTTGTCTAGATGTCCCTTAAATGCCGCTATCGTACCTGCTCCCACCACCTCCCCAGGCAGCGGGCTCCATATATTTACCACCCTCTGTCTTCATTTCATCTCGAATTCTGCCGACTCTGCACGGGCCACTATCCGGGTGAAAAGTCAAATTGCACTCAGGCATAAAAGGGAAAGATTTTCCATTTGTTTGCTGAAGGGATTGTTTGTGCCAAACCTTCCAACACCGTCAGAAGGTATTCCGTAAGAGCCGGGATCAAAAATGGACTCCATGGATACGTTTCATCAGGATTATGAAACATGGAATTCATATGAAGATCTCAGTTGTTTTTAATAGTTAATCAGACGCTGGAGGACCTAACATTTCTCAGCTCAGTTGGATTGGATTGGATTGGATTTGTTTATTGTCACGTGTACTGAGGTACAGTGAAAAGTATTTTCACTGTGAAAAGTATTGTCCGTGAAACATTTATCCTGCTGTAGGATCTAGTGGAGCAGAGATCCACAAAATGGATACCTCAAGGAACAAGGCTGCAATGGTGCCACCATGTCACCGTGTTACACAGGTTAGACACTCGGCGCGGGAATGCTGGAGTGAATCGAATAGCTGCAAGAACTACGGCAGGAAGGGCCGCATTGCGAAGATGCGTTGGGCTCAGAACCTTTCCCCTGCACCAAGAACGTTCAGGAAGAAAAATAGCAGCCAAACAATTTAGTCATGTCTAAAAATTAGTGGAAGAAGCTCAAGATCACTCAAATGACAGCGAAACCGAGGAACAGCAAGTGATAAAGTTGGGTGTTGTCAATGCAGGGCCATCAACATCGTTTTGGGGCATTTCCAAAACTTGACGGTCATGAAATTAAAATCGAAGTGGATATAGGCGCCGCAGTATTGCTAATACCTGAGACAATTTATTTAACAACATGAATGTGATTGTGAGGATGTACACTGAAAAGGTAATACCATTCAAAGGATGTAGTATGAATAATGTAGAAGCAGATGGACAGATGACAAAGTTGCCCCTTCACGTTGTCCGTTCAAACGTTCCTTTTTTATCTGGCAGAACACGGTTGGCTAAGATCATGCTTTACTGGGAAACAGTCAACAACTTCTGAAGAAGTATGAGGAAGTCCCAGAGGGAGATGGGGCATTCACTGGCTGAAGGCGCAGTCCCAAACGGAGGTGGTCCACTCCCTGTTCTCCATGGCCACGAGACCATGAAGACCATGGTCGAGACGGGAGACGGGAGCCAGGACTGGCAGCCTGCCAGATGGGAGAGCCTCAGGGGTTAGCTCTGCTCGCACCCCCATCCCATGGGGTGACGTGGGGGGGTGGGGGGGCACCAGGCACTCCGAGGGAGGAAGAGGTGATGGGGCCTGTGCCGGTGCCTTCCACAGAGGAGTGCAGAACACCACAGCGCCAAGGACTGCCCCCCTCTTGTCCCTGACACATCACGTGGGCAGCGGGGTGGCACCATGTCATGGGACACCCGAGCAGCAGCCTGGCCCATTTAGACCTGTTGGTCCCAGAAGACGGCCGCCAAAGGGGACCAGGTCACAAGGTGGGAATCGCAGCAGTCCGTCTCCACTCCTGCTGTACCACCTTGGGATCTACCTTGATATGGCATTAGGGCACGTAAGGCCAGAAATGTAGACATCAGTGAAGTTGTCACCGGTGCAGGGCACAGTTTAGTTGTCGGGGCAAGGGCGCAAACCTGTATATATTTGTTCACATTAAACACCTGTGCACAACGTTACTGCCTCGGTGCTCGGACAGAAGGGTGTGAGGGATGGACTGTTCTGGGACGACCGCAGAAGGTGCTCAGAGTGTGGGGAGGGGGGGGGGGGCGCTGTGAGGCAGCAGTGCTAACCCAGGTTCCCTGGCGCTGTGAGGCAGCAGTGCTAACCCAGGTTCCCTGGTGCTGTGAGGCAGCAGTGCTAACCCAGGTCCCTGGTGCTGTGAGGCAGCAGTGCTAATCCAGGTCCCTGGTGCTGTGAGGCAGCAGTGCTAACCCAGGTTCCCTGGTGCTGTGAGGCAGCAGTGCTAACCCAGGTCCCTGGTGCTGTGAGGCAGCAGTGCTAATCCAGGTCCCTGGTGCTGTGAGGCAGCAGTGCTAACCCAGGTTCCCTGGTGCTGTGAGGCAGCAGTGCTAACCCAGGTTGCTTGGTGCTGTGAGGCTGCAGTGCTAAGCCAGGACATCTCTGACCGGCTTGAAAGGATATTGGAGAGGGAGGGGGAGGATCCAGTTGTTGTGGTCCATGTCGGTACCAACAACTTAGGCAAGTCTAGGAAAGAGGACCTGTTTAGAGATTATAAAGAGTTAGGATTCAAATTAAAAAACAGGTCCTCAAGGGTCATAATCTCCGGATTACTGCCCGAGCCACGTGCAAATTGGCATAGGGAGGCAAAAATAAGGGAAGTTAACACGTGGCTGAAAGAGTGGTGTGGGAAAGAGGGGTTCCTTTTCATGGGACACTGGCATCAGTTTTGGGACAGGGGGGACCTATACCGTTGGGATGGTCTCCACCTGAACCGAGCTGGGACCAGTGTTCTGGCGAAAAGAGTAAATAGGGTGGTCAATAGGACTTTAAACTAGAGATTGGGGGGGAAGGGAAAGTCAGGGAACCAAGAGGTGAAGGAATCAGTGGGAAGCGTAGCTGCTTAGGATTACAAAAAATCACGAAAAGACAGAGCTCAGGAGAGGTTACGATAGTCCCCATCTCACAAAATATGACACAGTGTATGGAAAGGCTCAGTAAACCAAGGTCCACCACACTAAGAAAACAAAAAGGGACAGTCAATAGGGAATTAAAGGTGCTATATTTAAATGCCCGCAGTGTACGGAACAAGGTAGATGAGCTTGTGGCCCAGATTGTGACTGGCAGGTATGATGTGGTAGGCATCACAGAGACGTGGTTGCAGGGGGTTCAGGACTGGCAGTTAAACATCCAGGGATTTACAACCTATCGAAAAGACAGAGAGGTGGGTAGAGGGGGCGGGGTTGCCTTGTTAATTAGAAATGAAATTAAATCAATAGCACTAAACGACATAGGTTCAGACGATGTGGAGTCTGTGTGGGTAGAGTTGAGGAACCACAAAGGCAAAAAAACCATAATGGGAGTTATGTACAGGCCTCCTGACAGTGGTCAGGACCAGGGGCACAAAATGCACCACGAAATAGAAAGGGCATGTCAGAAAGGCAAGGTCACAGTGATCATGGGGGACTTCAATATGCAGGTGGACTGGGTAAATAATGTTGCCAGTGGACCCAAAGAAAGGGAATTCATTGAATGTTTACAGGATGGCTTTTTGGAACAGCTTGTGATGAAGCCCACGAGGGAACAGGCTATTCTGGACTTAGTGTTATGTAATGAGCCAGAATTGATAAAAGACCTTAAAGTAAGGGAACACTTAGGAAGCAGTGATCATAATATGGTAGAATTCAGTCTGCAATTTGAAAGAAAGAAGGTAGAATCAGATGTAAAGGTTTTACAGTTAAATAAAGGTAATTACAGGCGCATGAGGGAGGAACTGATGAAAATCGACTGGAAGCAGAGCCTAGTGGGAAAGACAATAGAACAGCAATGGCAGGAGTTTCTGGGAGTAATTGAGGACACAGTGCAGAGGTTCATCCCAAAGAAAAGAAAGGTTATCAGAGGGAGGATTAGGCAGCTATGGCTGACAAAGGAAGTCAGGGAATGCATCAAGGCAAAAGAGAGAGCCTATAATGTGGCAAAGAGTAGTGGGAAGTCAGAAGATTGGGAAGGCTACAAAAACAAACAGAGGATAACAAAGAGAGAAATAAGGAAGGAGAGGATCAAATATGAAGGTAGGCTAGCCAGTAACATTAGGAATGATAGTAAAAGTTTCTTTAAATACATTAAAAACAAACGGGAGGCAAAAGTAGACATTGGGCCGCTCCAAAATGACGCTGGTAATCTAGTGATGGGAGACAAGGAAATAGCTGAGGAACTTAATAAGTACTTTGCGTCAGTCTTCACAGTAGAAGACATGAGTAATATCCCAACAATTCAGGAAAGTCAGGGGGCAGAGTTGAATATGGTTGCCATCACAAAGGAGAAGGTGCTAGAGAAATTAAAAGGTCTGAAAATTGATAAATCTCCGGGCCCAGATGGGCTACATCCTAGAGTTCTAAAGGAGATAGCTGAAGAAATAGTGGAGGCGTTAGTTATGATCTTTCAAAAGTCACTGGAATCAGGGAAAGTCCCAGAGGATTGGAAAATCGCTGTTGTAACCCCCCTGTTCAAGAAGGGAACAAGAAAAAAGATGGAAAATTATAGGCCAATTAGTCTAACCTCGGTTGTTGGCAAAATTCTAGAATCCATCGTTAAGGATGAGATTTCTAAATTCTTGGAAGTGCAGGGTCGGATTAGGACAAGTCAGCATGGATTTAGTAAGGGGAGGTCGTGCCTGACAAACCTGTTAGAGTTCTTTGAAGAGATAACAAATAGGTTAGACCAAGGAGAGCCAATGAATGTTATCTATCTTGACTTCCAAAAGGCCTTTGACAAGATGCCTCACGGGAGACTGCTGAGTAAAATAAGGGCCCATGGTATTCGAGGCAAGGTACTAACATGGATTGACGATTGGCTGTCAGACAGAAGGCAGAGAGTTGGGATAAAAGGTTCTTTTTCGGAATGGCAACCGGTGACAAGTGGTGTCCCGCAGGGTTCAGTGTTGGGGCCACAGCTGTTCTCTTTATATATTAACGATCTAGATGACGGGACTGGGGGCATTCTGGCCAAGTTTGCCGATGATACAAAGATAGGTGGAGGGGCAGGTAGTATTGAGGAGGTGGGGAGGCTGCAGAAAGATTTAGACAGTTTAGGAGAATGGTCCAAGAAGTGGCTGATGAAATTCAACGTGGGCAAGTGCGAGGTCTTGGACTTTGGAAAAAAGAATAGAGGCATGGACTATTTTCTAAACGGTGACAAAATTCATAATGCTAAAGTGCAAAGGGACTTGGGAGTCCTAGTCCAGGATTCTCTAAAGGTAAACTTGCAGGTTGAGTCCGTAATTAAGAAAGCAAATGTAATGTTGTCATTTATCTCAAGAGGCTTGGAATATAAAAGCAGGGATGTACTTCTGAGGCTTTATAAAGCACTAGTTAGGCCCCATTTAGAATACTGTGAGCAATTTTGGGCCCCATACCTCAGGAAGGACATACTGGCACTGGAGCGGGTCCCGCGGAGATTCACACGGATGATCCCAGGAATGGTAGGCCTAACATACGATGAACGTCTGAGGATCGTGGGATTATATTCATTGGAGTTTAGGAGGTTGAGGAGAGATCTAATAGAAACGTACAAGATAATTAATGGCTTGGATAGGATGGACGTAGGGAAGTTGTTTCCATTAGCAGGGGAGACTAGGACGCGGGGGCACAGCCTTAGAATAAAAGGGAGTCACTTTAGAACAGAGATGGGGAGAAATTTCTTCAGCCAGAGAGTGGTAGGTCTGTGGAATTCATTGCCACAGAGGGCGGTGGAGGCCGGGACATTGAGTGTCTTTAAGACAGAAATTGATAAATTCTTGATTTCTCGAGGAATTAAGGGCTGTGGGGAGAGAGCGGGTAAATGGAGTTGAAATCAACCATGATTGAATGGTGGAGTGGACTCGATGAGCCGAATGGCCTTACTTCCACTCCTATGTCTTATGGTCTTATGGTGTGTATGCACCTGTCTGTAGGTGTGACGTACGCACCCGTCTGTAGGTGTGACGTGCGTGTACGCGCCCGCCTGTCTGTAGATGTGACGTGTGTGTACGCACCGTCTGTAGGTGTGACATGCGTGTACGCACCCGTCTGTAGGTGTGACGTGCGTGTACGCACCCGTCTATAGGTTTGACGTGCGTGTACGCACCCGTCTGTAGGTGTGACGTACGTGTACGCACCATCTGTACGCACCTCAGTGAGATCATACAGTGTCGGAGCAGAAGTAGGCCATTTGGCCCATCGAGCCCGTTCCGCCATTGAATGAGATCATGACTGGCCCAATGTGAGAATCCGCAACTCCACTTTCCCACCTTTTTAAAAAAAAAATGTATTTTATTACACACATGTATCAAAACAAGTTACAGTGAATAAACGCCCCGGGGAACATAATTATACCATCTGTACAGAATTTTCCCCTTTTTCACCCCCCCCCCCCTCCCGCGACGAACAGCCCCTCAAACACGGTCACAAACATCCCCCACCTTTCCTCAAACCCCCCTGAAGAGCCCCTTAGCTCATACTTTATCTTCTCTAACCTCAGGAAGTCGTACAGATCACGCAACCAAGCTGCTACTCCCGATGGCAATGTCGACCGCCACTCCAGCAGAATTCGCCGCCATGCAATCTCAGCCTTGAACATACCTTTGGTTTTCGAAAATATTTTTATTGAGCTTTTAACATTTTATATCACAAATTCGCAGGGCCAAACAGGACTGATACATACATCAATGAAAGAAGAAGTTCCAACCAACAACTGTAACAATTACCCCCTTAATGAAAATCCTTCTCCTGCAGACTTTTCATTGCCATACTTGGCCGCAACACATATTTACACTGTATGGTTCAGGTACTAATTTGCCAGCAAATCGGTCTCTTGTAAATTTACTCCCTTCTGCCGGTCTCCAATGTTTATCTTGAGTGTATTTGTCCTCCCCCAGTGCCCTTCCCTTCTCTTCTTTCTCTTCCTTCTTCTGCGACTCGCTTTGTGTCCCCCCCTTCCCTGCCCCTTTATTGCTTGCTGACCACGAACAGGTCTTGAAACAAGTTGGTGAAAGGCTCCCACGTCCTGTGAAAGTTGCCTTCCAACCCCCGGATGGTGAATGTTACCGGGCGCGATTCTCCACTACCCGGTGGGGCGGGGGCCCCGGCGCCGAGGAGTGGCGTAAACCACTCCGGCGTCGGGCCGGCGGAATCCTCCGCACCTTCAGGGGCTCGGCCAGCCCCGGAGTGGTTTGCGCCGCGCCGTCCAGCGGGGAAGGGGTTTGGCGCTGTGCCAACCGGCGCCGAAGGACCTCCGCCAGCCTGCGCGAGTTGGCGCATGTGTGGGAGCGGCAGCGTATGCTGGCGTCATCCCAGCGCATTCGCAAGGGGATCTTCTCCACGTCGGCCATGGCGGAGGACCACAGCGGCCGACGCGGAGGAATAGAGTGCCCCCATGGCCCAGGCCCACCCACGGATCGGTGGGCCCCGATCGCAGGCCAGGCCACCGTGGGGACACCTCCCGGGGCCAGATAGCCCCGCGTCCCACCAGGTCGGACAGCCAGTCTGCAGTCTTGGGTGGTGCTACCGATCACCAGCTGAGCAGGCGTCTCCGGCGGGGAATCAGGGAGGCAAAGGCTCGGGTGTCATCTCCCCTCCCCATGAAGAGCTCTGGTTGCTCTGGGATCCCGAATACCACCACTAGTGCACACGGTTCCACCCTCACTCCCGCATCCCAGGACATGGCCTCAAAGAAGGATGTCCAGTACCCGACAAGTCTGTGGCACACCCAGAACATGTGGGCGTCGTTGGCCGGACTCCCTGGTATTGCATTTGGCCTGAAAATCTGTGAAGAACCCGCTCATTACCTTACCTGAGAAAGGACGTACTGGCGCTGGAGGGTGTGCAGAGGAGATTCACTAGGTTAATCCCAGAGCTGAGGGGGTTGGATTACGAGGAGAGGTTGAGTCGGCTGGGACTGGACTCGTTGGAATTTAGAAGGATGAGGGGGGATCTTATAGAAACATATAAAATTATGAAGGGAATAGATAGGAAATGAAATTAAATTAAATTAAAAATAGATGTAGGCAGGTTGTTTCCACTGGCGGGTGAAAGCAGAACTAGGGGGCATAGCCTTCAAATAAGGGGAAGTAGATTTAGGACTGAGTTTAGGAGGAACTTCTTCACCCAAAGGGTTGTGAATCTATGGAATTCTTGCCCAGTGAAGCAGTTGAGGCTCCTTCATTAAATGTTTTTAAGATAAAGATAGATAGTTTTTTGAAGAATAAAGGGATTAAGGGTTATGGTGTTCGGGCCGGAAAGTGGAGCTCAGTCCACAAAAGATCAGCCATGATCTCATTGAATGGTGGAGCAGGCTCGAGGGGCCAGATGGCCGACTCCTGCTCCTAGTTCTTATGTTCTTATGTTCTTATTCGTGTTCCGGTTCGGTGCGCCCTGTGCATCACCTTTAGTTACGTTACGTTCAGCCCAGCGCACATGGAGGTGAAGTTTGCCCTGTGCAGTGCTTCGAACCAGAGTCCTCCCCCTATCTCCCTGCCTAGCTCTTCCTCTTACTTTTGTCTTGTCGCATCTAGGGGTGAGAGTATCTCTTCTAACAGTTGTCCACACATGTCCGCATGTTTCCCCTCCCCCTGGTCACCCGCATCGACTAGTGTTTCTAATAGTGACTCTATGCTCTCTGTCTCCCCTTTGGATACCTCTCCACTCCTTCGCCGCTCGAAGGGTTATAGCCAGTGGCTCGATTGCCAGGTCAAACAGCAGCGAGGACAGCGGGCACCTCTGCCCCGTGCCTCTGTGCAGCCGGAAGAATCCAGAGCTGGTGGGGTGTTTGGCCGCACGCTTGCCAAGGGAGCGCTGTACAGTAGTTCCACCCAGGAGGTGAACCCTGAACCCTTTCAGTACCTCGGTGAGGTACTTCCATTCAATCCTGCTGATGGCCCTTTCTGGATCAATCACTTTTGATGTTCTCCCCCCCAGATGGGGTCATGATCATGCTCATGAGGCGCCTGATGTTCGCTATCAGCTGCCTGCCCTTGGAAAAGCCTGTCTGATCTTCCATGACTGGCACTCCAGCCACCTCACTGGGGCCTTCACCAGGATCTTAGCATCAGTGTGAAGGAGTGAGATGGGTCTGTAGGACCCAGACTCCATTCGGTCTTTGTCTTTTCTGGGAATCAGCGATATTGAGGCTTGAGCTAGCATCGTTGGCAGGGTTCCCCTTGCTAGTGATTCTGCAAATATCTCCCACAGGCGGGGGGCCAGTGATGGCCCAAACGTTTTATACGAGCCCACTGGGAATCCGTCCAGCCCCAGCACCTTCCCCGCCTGCATGGAGTTAATGCTCTCCAGGACTTCCCTCAGATCTAGTGGTCATTCCAGACCCCTTCCCCTATCTACCCCCAAGACCGACCACCTGGAGGTTCCCCTTCAAGTCACTCATTACCCTGACTTGGAAATATATCATCATTCCTTCACTGTCGCTGGGGCAACATCCTGGAATTCCCTCCCTGACAGCACAGTGTGTGTACCTACACCTCAAGGACTGCTGCGGTTCAAGAAGGCAGCTCACCACCACCTCCTGAGGGGCAACTAGGCATGGACAATAAATGCTGGCCTAACCAGCGACCCCCACATCCGGTAAATGAATAAAATGATACCAAGCTAAGATGCAAATTGAAGCAGGAGACAGAGGATTTCAGGAGGATGTAAGCAGGTTAGCAATGTGGGAAGTTAGAAGGCAAATGCAGTTTAATGCCAAGAAATCTGGTCGTAGTACGTTTTGCATAAAACATCAGTGAAAGAAAATATATAGTTAAATTGTTGACACAATGGAGGGACTGAGATCACGGGTTGCTGATATATAGGTGTTAAAATCAGGCAGTACAGTTAGAAATGGCCATTTTGACATATTTGGGACATTCACACAAAATTAAATCAAAAGACTTTTTCCTACGTGCCTTGAAATGTCCTTGAGACACCAACGAGTGAAAGCAAAATCTTCAAGATAAAAGTGACTCCAGATTTACAAAATTAAAAGTCATTTCGACAAAAGGCCTTAAAAGTAATTTTTTACGAATGCTTCAAGGATTCTCCGACGGCTAAAATTCCTCTCGCTAATTACTGAAATGGATCAAATTCTTAAGGGAATCCTTATCTGGGTTTAGCCCCTTACTTAGTTTTATTGGTTCTAATTCTCAGCTGAGACCTCCTTGGTTCGTTCAGGAAAGTGTCAGTCACTTCAGAGGTGATTGGTTAATTAGACATTAATCGATTACTCCAAATTAATTTATTTTCCCACGACTTTTGTCCCACGTTCAAACTCCCTACATCATTCCCAGCTGGGTCACTGTCTGTGCGGAGTCTGCACGTCCTCCCCCTGTGTGCGTGGGTTTCCTCCGGGTGCTCCGGTTTCCTCCCACAGTCCAAAGATGTGCGGGTTAGGTGGATTGGCCATGCTAAATTGCCCATAGTGTCCTAAAAAGTAAGGTTGGGGGGGGGTTGTTGGGATACGGGTATAGGGTGGATACGTGAGTTTGAGTAGGGTGATCATTGCTCGGCACAACATCGAGGGCCGAAGGGCCTGTTCTGTGCTGTACTGTTCTATGTTCTATGTTCTATCACGCCTGGTCTCAGTTACAAGTTTGTTTCAAACTCGGTGAATGTACCCTCACATCTCTTACCTTCAGTTCTGAGTGTCTGAGTGTCATTGTGGGCGACACAATTCGGCACAATTTTTTAGGCACTTAAAACAAAGTTTCCACGAGATTCACGCCGTGCCCGTGGTGAGATGTCTCTGACTCCGTCCGGGAATCAGCCGAGCATTTCAATCAGATGGGGCACCGCATTTAAACCCCTCCCCTGCACCTGGTCATAGTCTGGCCATGAGGAAGCCAGTATCGAGGCTCTGGGAGGGGGCTCGGAACAGGCTGCTGGAGGTGGTGGAGGAGAGGCGTTGAGTGCTGTACCCTCGGGTGGGTCAGAGTCCATTCAGTGAGGTCACAAACCTGGCATGGGAGGTGGGGGAGGGGGGGGAGGGGGGTAGCGGTGGTCCTGCGCGGGAGGGCGAGCGTTCGGTGCAAGAAAAAGATGGATGGCCTCCTCCATGCAGCCAGGGTAAGAAATTCTTCTCGTCTGTCACTCCTCATCCACAAGCCCACCTTTCCCACCTCAGTTGACATTTGGTGAAAAAAAAGACATTACCTGTCAGAATCGCTGGGCGGGGGCAACACGGTGGCACAGTGGTTAGCATTGCTGCCTCACGGGGCTGAGGACCCGGGTTCGAATCCTGGCCCTGGGTCACTGTCCGTGTGGAGTTTGCACGTTCTCCCCGTGTCTGCGTGGGTCTCACCCCCACAACCCAAAAGATGTGCAACTTTGGTGGATTGGCCATGCTAAATTGCCCCTTAATTGGAAAAAATAATTGGGTGCTCTAAATTTATTTTTAAAAAAGAATCTCTGGCAGGATTTTACGCACAACCCACCCCGTGTTTCGTGGCGGCACAGGTGGCCCGTTTCTGGTCCCGCCGTTGCCGGTGGGTCTTTCCGTTGAATGCACCCCTTGCCGCCAGGAAACCTGCAGCGGGGTACGCCGTAGGCGGGATCTGGGAGCCCCGTTGGCATGAACAGTCAGAAACCTCTGCCCAATGATAAAGCTGGAGTCAGGCTCTGTCGAACATTTCTGGCCCCGAAATAAAAAAAATATACAAGTTGAAACGCCGTACCTCACGTGCACAACACCGTGAGCTCCTGGTTGAAATAATTTGGAAAATAAAATAAGTCACTGAATGTAAAAGAAATCCCTTTTTTAAAAAAAATCCAAGCGAGGTAGCACTCAGCTGGGTCTTTGCATCTACTCCGGCTCAATGGGTTGTGAGGGATGTTTTACACGTTAGCAATGCTTCAGGGGAGGTGGCTTTGAGTGAGGTGGAACCTTGGTGCCTGGCATGTTGGCTTGGGGGGATGACCTGGCTGTTGCACCACATTGGGTCATCCAAATGCTCTTGGAATATCCACTGCTCGGTCTCCAGCCTTGGGATGTTTTAAGTCCCCATTTCAATAGATTTAAAAATCGTCATCAAGCTTTTACACTTGCTAGCCCCCCCCCCCCCCTCCCCCCCACAATGAATCGTCCATCCATGCTGGCCTGCCATTCTCCACGCTGTGCCCCTGGGGAGCAGGATGGGTTGGAGGTGCACAGGTGAGTACGGTTCCCTGGAAGGGGGGAAGGGTCATGCCTGGGCTATACCCAGACACTGCTCCCTGGCACTTCCCCCTTTAATAGGGAGGCCCCGATCTTTTGAAAACCTAGGTTTCCAGCAGAGCGGGCTCGATCAGAACCTGCACTGCCCCCATAGTAGGACCAGCATGGCTGGCCGCAGAGCGGTCCATAGACCAGGAGTTGGACAGGCCTGGGCAGGAGGTTTCACTGCTTATGCTTAACCTGGCGCTATACTACTGCACAGGACCCAAGGTTAATGCTGAACATTCCCAAAGAAAGCTCCCCGAACTGGCTCTCAACTGTTGCAACTCCACCATTCCGCTCAGCTGGCGGTAGAAAACAATATCCGGGAGAGTGATGGAGGATTCGGAGACATTGACTAATGGTTGCGACTATGTCAAGCAGTTTCTACCGAGTCTCGGACATCCAGAGCCTGATCACAAAAGTGTCACCAATTGGAAATGCTCGTTTCAAACCCTGCAGCTTAACACTATCCAACCAAGTTGACAGTCATTCAAGAGGCATTTGGAAATCTGCTCATAATTGATCATTGTTAATATTTATTTGACAGTTGATTAGAATTCACCGGTAGCAAATGGTTTTGTGTGAACTTTGCCCTCTCTTGTCCTTTGGGGTCACAGTCTTACTCTTCAAGCTGTGGAAAAAAATACTCTTGCTTTGTCTCTACAGTGTTCACTGGTGTCTACGAGCCATTTTCAAGACTAAAGTGTACTGCCAGTCCAATTGCCAGGATGAGTGGGCCTGAAAGGAAGGCCAGGCCACGACGAATGATCAGTTGTTTTGTGGTCAAGATTTCTCCAACCGTGGTGACTCCAGCGTCCACAATGGGAGGCTCCTCTATCACCTGGTCATTGTTTAACCTTTGTTCCAAGTCACAAACATTGGGCATCAAAGCCATTTCATTGTTTACTGCGTCCACCTCTGAGAAAAAAAGTCACATTGAAATGTTGTAAGTGCAGGATGGTACCAGCTTATCCATTTTCTTTTTTTTTATTGATACTTTTATGAGATGTTTTGATTTTTTAAATGTAACACAGCAAAACCATTTTCAATGCACAACAGGTACAATACAGAAGAAGAAGAAGTGATGCATTTTGGTAGATCAAATCGCGGCAGGGCCTACTCAGTTAATGGTAGGGCATTGGGGAGAGTTACAGAACAAAGAGATCTAATAAGACAGGTTCATCGCTCCTTGAAAGTGGAGGTGCAGGTGGACAGGGTGGTGAAGAAGGCATTCAGCATGCTAGGTTTTATTGGTCAGAATATTGAATACAGGAGTTGGGACGTCTGGTTGAAGTTGTACAAGACATTGGTGAGACCACACATGGAATACTGTGCTCAGTTCTGGTCACCCTATTATAGAAAGGATGTTGTGAAACTAGAAAGAGTGCAGAAGAGATTTACGAGGGCGCTACCAGGACTTGATGGTCTGAGTTACAAGGAGAGGCTGGATAGGCTGGGCCATTTTTCCCTGAAACGGAGGAGAATTAGAGGTCTAGAAAATAATGAGGAGCATTGATAAGGTAGATAGTCAACATCTTTTCCCAAAGGTAGAGGTGTCTAGAACTAGAGAGCATAGGTTCAAGGTGAGAGGGGAGAGATACAATGGGACCGGAGGGGAAATTGCTTCACACAGAGCGTGGTGGGCATCTGGATCGGGCTGCCAGAGACAGTAGTAGAGGCGGGTACAATTTTGTCCTTTAAAAAGCAGTTCGACAGGTACATGGGCAGGGTGGGTATAGAGGGATATGGGCCAAATGCGGCCAAGTGGGACTAGCTTAGTGATAGAAACTGGGCAGCATGGACCTACTGGGCCAATGGGCCTGTATCCGTGCTGTAAACATCTATGATTCTCATTATTGCAAATACGAGAACAAGCCAAAACAGATCAATTTAGAACAACAGACTTTATGAACTAATAAATGCAGTTTTAATACCCGGTCAGTCAAAGAGACAAATTAGGGGGAAAGGGGATAAGGCCATTTAAATAAGATTGGATAACGTCGCAGGCCGTACACCTTTATGCACTGCGAGATTAAGACTTACAATATGGCTCAAGGGAAAGCTATCGGGAGTTAGGTCAGTGAAGGAAGAGCCTATAAATTTGAGATAGGGGTCCCACACTTTACGGAATGCACCAGACTTAGAACGGATCACAAGCATCAGGAATTCCATAGGAATACATTTCGCGACTAATTTATGGCAGTTTTGAATTGAAGGAGACTTGTCTCTGATCCAGGAGCAGAGGATATTTTTACCAGCTTCAAAGGTCAGGACATTGTACAGCACGTTTTCATTAATGTCAGTAATTATCCGCATCTGGAAGACCCAGAATTAGGAACAAAGGATTAAGTTCTCAAGCTCTATCACATATCCTCTCAAGCTCCCTCACTGCACAGACTAATACGATTGAATTTTAACACAGGTCCATATGAAATGTGCATAATCAGCCTCAAACACCAGGCACTTTTGCCACATTGAGGATGTAGCAGAATCAAACCTGCACCTCAGCCTAGATGTGATATTCAAGCGGTGCAGTATCTTAAACTGAGTCTCCTTCATTCTGTACATACAGAAATTCTGTTAGCATAATCCCATATACTGCCCCATGTCTCCTCGTCAATATTAGCTGAGGAGTCTTTTTCCCAAGGCTGCAAAGTACCCAAATTACTAATGCAGGATCTAGAGAAAAAGGTATCATAAAACCTGCTACTTAACATTTTAGGCGCCGCAAAATCAGGCCGTTTTCCAATGGGTATAGATGCTGGGTGAGGCAGGAGCAGCACAATATGCCCCAGCAGCATCATCGTGGAGTAACTGCGGTAGGTGCGGAGGTGGGTCACACTCCCTTTCTATAGCAACAGTTGCAGTAAAGGGGAGGCTCAAAGAGACAATTTATAGGGAGCAGGTAAATTATAAAATTTAGGGATTGGGTTGGACCTGGTGGTTGTGAGGGTGGGAGGTCGGAGTTGGACCCAGTGGGGGGGGGTGGGGGGGGGAATTGGATTGGAGTCAGGAGGGGGGGGTCGCAATTATACTCTGTGGCGGGGGAGGACCGGACCCAGTTTGTGGGGGGGGGGTTCCCATGGGGTAGGGGCGGTCAGTTGGGAGGGAGGTCAGTGCAGGAAGGGAGGGGTCAATCCAGGAGGGTGGGTCAGGTTCAGGGAAGGTCGGGGGGTTGGGGAGGTTCGGGTGTGGGGTGTCCCATGGGCAATCATTTTGTGCTGGGTGTCCTGCTCAAGGCTGGGTTTGGTTGTCCAAATAGTCACTCTGAAGTTAGAAGTGGGTTTTTTTCCCCTTCTAACTCTTTGTTACGAACATCTGGTTAGATTCCAAAAGTGGCTAAGGTACTGGACCAGAACCCAAATGTTTTACTTTTAAGACAGTGTGGAAAGACCAATTTGCTCCAGGTGTGTTTGCATAAGAATTAGAGCTTGGTTATTTTTACAAACAAAACTTTATTAAAACAACAGAAAAACTATATTTAAACATTTAAACTTCAAACCCAGCAAGAACAACTTGTATCTTTGGACCCTAACACAAGATTTCCTATCAAACAGCACGCAACATGACATACAGTTCTATGCTCCACTTACACAGTCAGGCAAACCTGATACATGCATTCACAGAAGATATTCCTGCTGATAGTGAAACCCCCTTCAGACCCTTTTCCGAAAGGCTCTCTTGGTTAGCAACTTGTCATGACCTCTCTTGGCCGCCTTCTCCCCCCCCCCCCCCCCCCCCCCCCCCCCAACCTGTTGGAACAGGATTCTATTCTCTCTCTAAGCTCCGCCTAGCCACTCAAACAATGGTTCTGTCCTGGGGTGCCCAGACTTGAGCTCACCCTTGTTATTTAGATTTTGATTGCCCACTCCTGTCTACACAAGAGAACAGGGCCATGCTATGAATATTTAATTAGCTTCTAATTTACAGACAAAAGAGGCCATCAGACTCTGCAATGGGCTAATGGATGGTCAGATCAGAGGGTCCAAAGGACAATGGATCTTGAGTGAATCACCCCGGTTGAACAGGGGTATCCTGTTTATTCCCATTAACAAATTTAGTCCGAATGGGATAATGTTACTCAGGCCAGATGTGGGCATATATCTCTGACTCAGTGCTAGCTGTTTTACCCTCAGTCTGTTAATCCTTAAATTGTCCACTACATCTTCGATCCCATTTCTGGATCCAAACTTTTTCACGTCTACCTATTGTAACACTCTTTCAGAGCAACTATCAGGATAAAACTGGCAAAACATTCCAAATTTAGCAATTTAAATTGCTTCTGCCAGATGGTTTCCAGAGCAACGCAATTCTCCAGGGAAGTTAGCGCTTCTAGGCAATTGCGAGCCTAATGTGGGAACTTCCCAGAAGGATTCCCAGCGCATCATTGGAGTGCCCCTTAAATGCGACGCTGGGGAGCCCAGTGGTTTGGCCATTGTTTCGCTGGAGGTTCTGTGGAGCTTTCAGTGAAGATTTTAAGAGCAATCGGAAGAATCCCTCTGAAAATCCAAGTCCAAATGGCTCAAATGTCTTCAGCTTAGAAGCGATAGATTCCAATGAAAGACATAGTGTGGGATACTGCAGTCTCTCAGCCGTGTGTTTTTGGGCGACGCTCTATTCATTGGCAACGCAATTCTCTACTCGCACCGCTTGTCAATGGGATTTCCTATCGAACCTTCCCCATGCCTCCGGGAAAACTGCGGGCAGGGGCACGCTGCCAGCGGGAACAGACCATCCCAGCAGTTGTAGAATTCCAGCCATATGATCATTGGAGGAAGTACAGAGGAGATTTACTGGGATGATCCCGGGTATGGAGGGGCTGCATTTTGAGGAAAGATCGGACATGTTGGGTCCGTTCTCCTTGGAGTTGAGAAGAATAAGGTGATATGATTGAAACACATGAGATTCTTAGGGGGTCAGAGAGGGTAAATGTTGGGAGGATGTTTCCACTCATGGGAGAGTGTAGGACCAGAGGGCAGAGTCACAGAATGTGGGCGGCCTGGTAGCATAGTGGTTAGCACAATTGCTTCACGGCTCCAGCGTCCCAGGTGCGATTCCTGGCTGGGTCACTGTCTTTGTGGAATCTGCATGTTCTCCCCTTGTCTGCGTGGGTTTCCTCCGGGTTCTCCGGTTTCCTCCCATAGTCCAAAGATGTGGGTGCTAGGTGGGTTGGCCATGCTAAATTGCCCTTAGTGTCCAAAAAAAGTGTTAAGTGGGGGTTACTGGGTTACAGGGATTGGGTAGATAGGTGGACTTGAAAAGTGTGCTCTTTCTAAGGGCCGGTGCAGACTCAATGGGCTGAATAGCCTCCTTCTGCACTGTAAATTATGATACGGGGCGCTCATTTAAGATGGGTTTGAGGAAGATGTTCTTCTCTCAAAGAGTGGCAAATCTTTGGAATGTTTTCCCAGGGAAGATGTGGGAGACCGAGTCCTTGGACATTTTCAAGGCTGAGATCAGTGGGTTTTTAGTCAGTGGGGGAAATTAAGGGTTACAGAGATAAGGCTGGAAAGTGGGTTCAGGGAGGGTTAGATCAGCCGCGATCTCATTAAATGGTGGAGCAGGTTCGAAGGGTGGAATGGCCTGTCTACTCCTGTTCCTATGTCTTACAGTCTTATGTCTAAAGGCAACTGGGCATGTATTTGAAGAGAACTAAGCTGCAGGTTCAAGGGGAAAATGTTGAGATGTGGTACGAAGTTGGAAATCTCTTTCTAAAGGGCCATCACAGACCCAATGGTCTGAATGGCCTCCTGCTGCGCTGTATGATTCTGATCCATTTATTCCCTTCTGTAATAGTCATAAATTTATGAATTAAAGGGAAGGACAAGCTCACAGATGACCCACCCAACAGATACACCCATCAAAAAGTGTTAATGAATCGGAGATGTCTGTCAACTACAACTAAAATTCTGTGGAAAAGCAATCCCGTTGGATGTTATCTGTAATGGGAATCCCTTACATCGATTGTACATTGGTGAGGAAATCTAAAAATAGATAGCCACTGCAATGATTTTGAACCCTGACACTGATTGGGTTGTAGCACCAGATAACCGTGCAACTTGGTACTGGAAAGGTGCCGAGATCTGTTGACAATTTACTAGAATGTACTGTGGTGGGAACTGTGAGAAATCAGAGATGTCCAGAGGTTAGTTCTGGGACAATGAAGGGAAAACACAAACAACCTCTCTCCTCTCTTACGTATTTCTAACTTTCAATTTCCGGTGCACGACATAACCTTTATTCATTTATAGCCACACGATAGCCACAGATGCCAGCTTTTAAAGTTATCAGTGTTTTCACTGATCTCCAACAGGGGTTGGGCTTTGGACGAGGTGATTAATAAGGATGAGTGGCTTCTTTACAGTAGAGGTTCTGACTAATTTTGTCAGTGGGATTTCCGCGCTGTTCAATTTATGTTGAGAGGTTAACCGATTAATTTAATGAAAATCCAGCAAAGAATTTTCTCACTCAACTTCTACTTATTAACCTTCTTTTTTCTATTAGCACTGTTGCTTCACAGCTCCAGGGACCCAGGTTCGATTCTTGGCTTAGTTCGCTGTTTGCGGAGTCTGCACGTTCTCCCTGTGCCTGCGTGGGTTTCCCACGGGCGTTCCGGGTTTCCTTCCCCTTTTCCCGAAAGACGTGTTTGTTAGCTGAATTGGACTTTCTGAATTCTCTCTCAGTGTACCCGAACTGGCGCCGGAATGTGGCGACTCGGGGCTTTTCACGGTAACTTCATTGCAGTGTTAATGTAAAGCCTACTTGTGACACGAATAAAGATTTTCTTACCTGTTGAGATGTATTTTATTTGGCCACTTGAGGTGCCGTTTGGGGTGTCCATATCTCTCATCATTCCTGCATTGATCTGGGCCTTTGAACAAAGGACAACATCATCATGAAAGGTGAATGAGGAGCACTACAGAGATAGCACTTCCTGTAGAAAGCACTCTCCCATCCAAATTGTTTAAAATCTGCTTTAAATATAATAATGTGCGTCAGTTTTTTAAGATTTAATTTCAGACTAATCACACACTTAGCTCTCTCGGAGAGCTGACATCTCAGGACTTCCTTCATGAGATCGGCCAGTGACATTGTGTGGAGTTCCACGTTACGGTGGGAGGGAGAAATCTGTTGGGAAATGACTATTCAGAACAGTCTTGAGGACCAACGTTCCTGCTGGTTGAGCGAGGAACCTCTCGTTTCACCTGAGATGTGTTCATGAGCCAGTCGCAGAGGTGAATAAGACAACCGAATTTTCCTTTAACTTCATCAGGAGTTATGAAGGTCGGGTTTTTTTCTTTAACAAGAGCATTATGCCTCATTTGTCATCCAGGGTGATGACACGGGGTTCTTCGACACGTATTTCTCGGCCGTTCGCTGTTGGCGGGATTCTCTGATCCCGTTGCTGTCAATGGGAACCCACATTGAAGCCACTCAGCGCCGCCGGGGATCCCGCAGTGCGTTTCCGGGGGGGTCAGGGGGGGGGACCAGAGGGTCCCGTCGCCAGCGGACGGGGGGAGAATTACAGCCCGGGCCTCTCGAGTGAGGACCTGTGCAATGTGTCCACTCTGCCAACTGGGTAGAGTGTACGACACTGGGAGTCATGGGGATAGATTATCATAGAATTTACAGTGCAGAAGGAGGCCAGTCGGCCCATCGTGTCTGCACCGGCTCTTGGAAAGAGCACCCTACCCAAGGTCAACACCTCCACCCTATCCCCATAACCCCACCCAACACTAAGGACAATTTTGGACACTAAGGGCAATTTATCATGGCCAATCCATCTAACCTGCACATCTTTTGACTGTGGGAGGAAACCGGAGCACCCAGAGGAGACCCACGCAGACACGGGGAAAACATGCAGACTCCGCACAGACAGTGACCCAAGCTGGAATCGAACCTGGGACCTTGGAGCTGTGAAGCAATTATGCTATCCACAATGCTACCGTGCTGCCCTTATGTGAATAAAGGAAACGTAACTTTTAAAAATAGTGTTAAAAAAAACCTCTGCTCTTACCTGATTGGCAGCTTTGTTCCAGTTGATTTTGCAAATCACTATCAGAAAGATGACAGTCTGTGAAAACGAACAAAAAAACATTCCGACCCAGAGACCTGCAAAATAATAATGGTTATGTAGGTATGGAGAGTTGTGTTTTCCATCACGTCTACACTTTTAGCAAACCCATTCATCTTTATCAGATGGCTGGTGTCAGCCTGCATGGTTCTACTTTCCCACAATTGGCCTCAGCACCACTGGGTTGGGTGCATGAGGAATTCAGTCAAGGGCCCCGCTCCTGATTAATATCTAAAGTTTCATGTTGGAAGTGTACATGCGTGAAAGTTGGTCAAGTCCCTTGACTCGACCCAAGTGCAATGCTCTCCTCCGGCCAGTATTCCAGTGTCCGTGGTGACAGGTGAAAAATGGCCATGGGACAAAGGTTACCCTGTCTCATGACACAGGGTGAGGATTGATAGGGACCAGTTCCAAAATTACACAGGGTCATATTGCGACTGGACAAGTCAAAGACTAAAGGAGCTCTGACAGAGTCAAGGGTCAGTGCAACAGAGCAAACTGCTCTGCAATCCAATTATTTCACTACAGCTGTGGAATTGGCCTCAACCAAGAATTTGGAACCCCAGGTATCTCCAATCCTCAATGCAGAGGATAAATCTGACACCAACCAACGAGAGCCCTGTTGGCGTTGCCTCAATCATTAGCAAAGTGGTGGGAACAAATATTATTGCAATTTTCATAGGGTACAAAGTTTACAGAATATTCAGTTGTATTCCACTCCAGGAGCAGAACCTGCATCTAATGACGCTCCATCTCGAGATGGATTGATGTCCTCAGTAATTTTCACAGTGGATGGAGGGTGATCATTTCTGGTAAAGAACAAAGGGCAAAACCATTTTAATTCCTACCAAATACATTAAGCTTTGCAGCAAACATCAGTGAGATTCCAACTGGAAACCCAATGAGGTAATATCCAACCAGGTTACCGATGGCCCCCAGTGTCTGCTTCCCAGCTCCTCTTAACACTCCACCGCATACACCCTGTAGAGTAGACAAACAGAATATATTGCAGAGATTACACCACAACTTGCTGTGGCTTCTACAGGAAGGAAACAAAACCTAGTGTCTGAACATGTCCTCGAATAATTCAGAACTAATGGATTACAGCTTGAACACAGTCACTGACGTTATATATTATGTGTGGACGATTCGCTTTCTTGTATTGCTAATATTAAAGGTAACAAAATGGTCAAATCAAAGCTACAGAGATTGGATTGTTCCCCCAAGATCGAAAAGATTGACAGAGCAGACTGGAGTAGGCTGAATGGCCTCTTCCTGTGATCCAAAGCTATGTGAGTGTTGACTCCGTGGCTGCTATCTCCAGTGCGTTGTGATAACAGCAATGGAATGTGGCCTTTTTTCCACGACAATACCACAATGCCACTGCCCCTACAACAAACCAAAAATGATTGTAATTATTTTCTGCAGTATTTAGTTTACATATGTTATGTGCCAGAGTTTAGAGAACCCCAAAGTGTATCATGGAGTTCACCTGACCCACAACTTTTAATAGATTGTGGTATGGGGAGCACACGGCCCACTCTACAGGTGTGGTACAGCAGAAATGGAAAAGTATTTTTTAAATCAAAACAATGTTTATTCTATGAACTCAAGTTAACCTTTTTAAAACATACAGTGAACATCTTAGAAACCATTAATTCAAATACAACCCCCAAAGACGACAACACTAAGTAATCCTTTAAGCTTTCCTTTTTATATCCATAAGACTTAAAAAACATAACCTTTAACAGAAGCACATCAGGTTAAAGTCACTACTGAGAGCAGTTATTAGTTTTTAAATCACCAAAGGATCAATTTACATTCTTTAAATTACAGAGAGAGAGACTCATACACCTTCTGGCTGTGACTGCAGCCATCCAGCTCTGAAAATCAAACTAAAACATACCCTGCAGCAAACAGCCTAAAAAAGAAAAAAGATGATAGACAGCCCAGCTCCACCCACACTCTGACATCACTGATAAGCACCCATTTCTTAAAGGTACATTTCTTAAACACTCTTTTCTTAAAGGCACTCTCACATGACACTTAGGGCGCGATTCTCCCAGAGGGGGAGAAATCGTAAGGCTGGCGTCAAATCCGGGCGGGTTTGACGCCAGCCCCCCCCCCTCCCCGACCGGGAACCGATTCTGGTCCCCGGTCGGGGCTAGCGTGCCGCCGCCGTAAACTCCGGCATCGCGGGCTTAACGAATTTCGTTAAGCCTGCTTGCCAGAGTTAGCGCCGGCTGACGCGTCATATGACGTCAGCCGCGCATGCGCGGATTGGAAGACTCCAACCCGCGCATGCGCGGATGACGTCATCGCGCATTTGCGCGAAACCCGCGCATGCGCGGGCCGGGATGCCCCTCAGCCGCCCCGCGAAGTGATACAGCGGGGCGGCGGAGGGACAAAGAGTGCGCGGGCATCGGACCCGCTGCCCGTGATCGGTGCCCACCGATCGCGGGCCCATGGCACCCTTGGCACGGCCGTGGTACTGCCGTGCCAATCGGTGCCATGGTTTTAAAAATCGAGACTTTACGGCCGTTTTTACGAACGGCCAGACCAGGTGTGTTTGCCGTTCGTAAAAACAGCCGTAACGGGCTGGGAACTCGGCCCATCGGACAGCTGAGAATCGCTGCTGGCCGTAAAAAAACGGCGGCAGCGATTCGTATCGGGAGTCGGGCGTGGGGGGGGGAGAATAGCGGGAGGGTGTCGGGCCAGCGTGACCGTAAAATTTTACGAGCCACGCTATTCTCCGCACCGTCGTGAGTGCGGAGAATTGCGCCCTTAATACTTACAAACATTTGGTCCCGTTGCCATGTATTGATGTTTATGCCCCACATAAACATGCCCGTCACGGTCGAACACAATCAACGTATCCTATATTCAGCTCTCCATCATCTAGTTTATACCTTAAAGAAGTCTATGAAATCCACTTCACCTAAACCTGTGACAGTTCCACATTCTGAGCACTCTCTGGGTAAAGGAATTTCACCCAAATTCTCAATGGGATTTATCAGTGACTAGCTCCGAATTCTGATCTGATCTGCAATTAGAAATGTTTCTTAATTGAAGAGGGTACAGAAAATATTTACCAGGATGTTGCCTGGTATGGAGGGCATTAGTTATGAGGAGAGGTTGGAGAAACTCGGTTTGTTCTCACTGGAACGATGGTGGTTGAGATGCGGCCTGATAGAAGTCTACAAGATTATGAGGAGCATGGACAGAGTGGATAGTCAGAAGTTATTTCGCAGGGCGGAAGAGTCAATTACTAGGGGGCATAGGTTTAAGGTGTGAGGGGCAAGGTTTAGAGGAGATGTACGAGGCAAGTTTTTTACACAGAGGGTAGTGGCTGGTACTCGCTGCCGGGGGAAGGTAGTGGAAGCAGGGATGATAGTGGCTTTTAAGGGGCGTCTTGACAAAAACATGATTAGGATGGGAATAGAGAGATATGGTTCCCGGGATGGTGAGGGATTTTAGTTCAGACGGGCAGCATGGTCGGTGCAGGCTTGCAGGGCCGAAGGGCCTGTTCCTATGCTGTAATTTTCTTTTTTCTTTTCCAATCAAACTCTTTAAAGACTAATTACTTATAAATTTATGGTTCCAGATGAGACAGTTCAGCGTGCATCGACTGGTTTTATTTTTAAAAGAAGGATATTTTTCCATATACCCTTGATGAGGATACTCAGGGTGAGATGTAGTAGGGTGGGAGGAGTGTCAAATGCAGCATGAACTCAAGCAGAGTGCAGGTGGGCCAAATGGTCTGTTTCTGTGTGTCGGATTGGATTTTATCAGAACAAAGTGTGAAATGGAAATATGGAACCATGGAGCGTGCGTGTGACAGGCGCAATCTAACCGGCTCCCACTGCATGCTAGATTTTATCGGTATGACAAATTAAATGAAGGAGTAAACATTTAATAATCGCAAATAATGGAAACTTCTTTTGTGAACCTGCAGTTGTGTCACAGACACTGTAATACTCACCGCCATGGCATCAAACAAATGAAAACCAGCACACAACGGAATTACTTCTACAACCAATGGTAGAATTTCTCTGGAAAATAAAAAACGGGAGATTAGAAAGCTTTCACAGGATTCTGAATTCATTTTGTAAATGTGAGTTCACGGGAATTTTGGAATGTTAAAATGTTATTACTGACTTGTCACTGGTGAAGATATAGCTCACCACATTCCTTACCGCACCAATTAGCGCCGCATTTACTAAGGCGATGCACCCTGTGGGAACAAGAGGAAAGCATGAAGAATTCTCCTCAATAATCTAATTGACATTCTAGACAACATTGCAACAAAAATTACCACCCCCTGTTGCTTTTCCTCCTCCCTTTTTCCTACACTGCGTATGCTCGCCTTTCTTCCACTTTACTGACTGTCGAGTCCCTCTTTCGTGGACCTAATCCTCTCCTCACATTGTTCCTGCAACTTGCTCCAGACGCCTACACCCTGGCTGAGCCAAAAGAGTGAATGCCATCCTGTTGATTGTAGTGCAGGAGGCCGCACACTTTGGCCTCAAAGCCTTCACAGGTCACAGAGTACTTCTCAAAGTGTAATTACTGTTGTACTGTCCAAGAAAACGGAGGCCAATGAAGACACAAGTTTTTACAAATGTCAATATGGAAACTAACAAATAATCTGTTTTATTGACGCTGGGATAAAGATTGGCCCGCACACTGGGAGTAACTGCCCTCGAGCATTCTTTCCAAATACTGCTGCGGGATCTTTTGCATCCAGCCAAGCTCGCAGATGGGGGCTGGGGTTAACAAATGCAGCACTCCATAAGACCATCAGAAATAGGAACAGGAGTAGCCTATTCAGCCCTTTGAGCTTGTCCGCCATTTAATGAGATCATGGCTGATCTAACACTCACTAAACCCATTTTATCTCCGTAATCCTTAATTGCCCCGCTGATTGAAAACATGTCCAATTGCCTTTCGACATAAGACTATCAGAAATAGGAACAGGAGTAGGCCATTCAGCCCTTCAAGTCTGCTCTGCCATTTAATGAGATCACGCCTGATCTAACTCTCCCTAAACCCACTTTCCAGCCTTATCTCTGTAACCCTTAACTATCCCAATTAATTATAAAAAAAACTATTGATCTCAGCCTTGAAGGTGTTCAAGGACTCGGCCTCCCTCAGCTTCCTGGGGAAAAAATCCAAAGATTTTCCCCTTTACGGAAAATAAATTCTTCCTCAAATCCATCTTCAATGAGCCCCTCCCCACATTTCCTGCAACTCTGGTCTTACACTCTCTCACGAGTGGAAGCATCCTCCCAACATTTACCCTGTCTTACCCCCTGAGAATCTCATGTGCTTCAATCACATCATCTCTCATTCTTCTGAACTCTGAGGAGCACAGGCCCAACATAGCCAGTCTTTCATCATATGGCGGCCCATCCATACCCGGGGTCATCCCAGTAAATCTCCTCTCTACAACCTTCAATGATAATATGGCTCGAATTCTCCAACTGTTGTGAATGTCTGTTCCCGCCGACAGCGCATCCACACTCGCGCGTTTTGCGGTGATGTGGGATGGTTTCAACGCAAAACCCATTGACGAGCGGCGCAAGCAGAGAATGCCGTCGCCAGCGAAAGGCGCATCGCCCAGAAACACGTGGCTGGGGGCCCGGATAATCCCGCCCTATGTCTTTCATTTGATGGAATCCACGGTTTCTGTGCTGAAGAAATTTGGTCCATTTGGAGCTGAATTTTCCAAGGGTTTCTTCCGATTACTCACAATAACGCCACTGGAAGCTCCACAGAATCTACAGCGAAACAATACAAAATCCAGTCTCTTGTTTGTTCAAACGCCATTGCCCGCAAGTTCTCTCTGAGTCACACACCATCCAGACTTAGACATGTAGATCATTGTGTCTTCATGGCCACTGGGTCAATATCCTGAAATTCCCCATCTTTGCAAGGACAGCAGTCGTTCAAGCAGGAGGCCCACTGCCACCTTGGGCAAGCCGGGCTGGGGAATTCGCCAACTTGTCAGAACCTCCCACACCGGGAGAACAAATTAAAAAAAATATATATGCTGCTTAGCTGCCCTCAAATCCACTGAGGATGTGGTCACTCAGCTTTTTTGCCCATCTTTAGTGTGCTTGGTAGCTGATGGTTTTGTGGTAATGGTTCGCAGCAGGCAACCCTCGGTGGTCCAACTTTAAGTTGGGTTACGGAGGGTTCAAAACAGTAAGCAGAAATCCAAAGAGCAGGTGATGGCACTGTGGATGTGTGTGCCGATGAATCTGCTATTAGATGTGGCGTTGAGGAAGGCCCGTCAACTTTCTCAGACGAGCCAACAGGCAACTCTCTGAGGGCAGTGAGAGAGAACATCTGTATTGAAGCAATCAAAAACTAGCAGGCCAGGAACTTTGGTTAGTCACCGCACTTTTGGCAGTGATCTATAGATCACGTGAAATAGTCATTCAGAGAATTCCAATGAGCGCAGAGCCAATCTGTTTGACCTTTCCTCATATGGCAGTTCCTCCATACACCCGATCATCCGAGGGAAGCTGCTCCAGACTGCCTCACAGCGCCTGGGAGCAGGGTTCAATTCTGGCCTCGGGTGACTGCGTGGAGTTTGCACGTTCGCCCCGTGTCTGTCTGGGCTTCCTCTGGATGCTTCCCGCAGTCCAAAGACGTGTAGGTTCGATGGATTAGCCGTGCTAAATTGCCCCTTTGGTGTCCGAAGGTGAGGTGATTTTACAGGGATAGGGCGGAGGGAGTGGGCTTAGGTTCGGGTGCTCTTTGAGAGAGTCATTGCAGACGCGATGGGCCAAATGGCCTTCTTCTGTACTGCAGGGATTCTATGAATTCCATGAATAATATATTTTTCCTTAAATAGGGGGTCAAAACTGTTTCCAGTATTCTAAATGTGACCCGCTGAGCACATTGTACCATTGCAGCAACACCTCTTCACTTTTATACTCCAGCCCCCTTGAAATAAAAGCCAACATCCCTTTTGGCTTCCCTATTACCTCCTGCACTTGTATGCTAGCCTTCTGGGTTTCATGAACAAGGTCCCCCCAAATCCCTTTGTGCTGCAGCTTTCTGCACTCTCTCTCAGTACTACACTTGAGTGTCAGCTTTGATTTTTTTGACCTGGGGCGGAATTCTTGTTAAAGACAACCTTAGGATTATTTCAGCAGTCTGAATTCTCACTGGCCCACTTTGCCTTTCAGCCCTGCCTTTAACTGGGAGCCTTTCTCTGCCCCTTTCTTTCGCATCACTTTCACTAAGGTGTAAACCTTAAGACAGGTTGTGACGTAGCGGTGTTCTCTTGACATTGCTAGGTAACTGAGAGACTGGCAGCTTGAATGCAGCAGAGGAATACTAAAAGGAGAGGTGAAAATCTGGAAGTGGATCCTTGGCGATGGCGTCTGAGAGAAAGCATAGTCTGGGAGAAGATTCCAAGCCGTAATTCTTCAAGAGTAGAATTTGGAAATACTTGTATGCAAATAAGAGTTCCAGTGAGACCAGTTATCTCACAGTGTCGTCATGTGAGAGTACCTTTAAGAAATGCATGTTTAAGCAATGTACCTTTAAGAAATAAATGTTTAAGCAATGTACCTTTAAGAAATGACGCAGCTGATATTACTGAAGTGATGTCAGAGTGTGGGTGGAGCTGGGTTTTTTAGCTCAGCCATTTTGCAGTGTTTAGGTTTCAGTTTTGAGGATTGGCTTTTGTGAAGGATTGTTGCTTTTCCGGTGTGGTATTTTATTTCAAGTGTGTTGTGGACAATGGCTCTTTCAGAGGCTCAGACGTTTTTGGGGGTGGAGAATGTCACACGCAGTACCTTACGGACAGAGCCGAAAAGCAGACTGTTAGGTTTGGCAAAAACATTGCGGTTAACATTACCTGACAAAATGCGAAAAGTTGAGGTAATTATGGCGGTGGCTAATCATTTAAAGTTGCCTGAGATAGAGTCTGACTCATTGGAAATGGCAAACATCCAGTTGCAAATTAAACAAATGGAACATGAGAAAGAATTAAAGTGGCTTGAATACGAAAGAGAGAGAGAGAGGAAGAAGAAAGAGAGAGCGAGGAAAAAGAAAGAGAGAGAGAGGAAAAAGAAAAGGAGAGAGAAGAAAGGAGAAAAGAAAGAATAGCCCTAGCAGAACAAAAAGAAAACGAAAGGGAGATACAGATCAGGGAAAAAGATAAAGAAAGGGAGTTTGAACTTCAGAAAATGACCATGAAACATGACAGTCAATTAAAATTGGCAGACGTAAAGGGACAAGTACAGTTGGATGATAGTGATGAGGATAATGAGAAAGAGCGTCATAGTCGATGGCTTGGTGGAAATCTATTTGCAAATGTCCAAGCATTGCCAAGGTTTGATGAGAAGGAGGTGGAAGCCTTTTTCATTCCATTTGAAAAGGTAGCTAAACAAATGAAATGGCCACAGGACATGTGGGTATTACTAATTTAAAAAAAGCTGGTAGGTAGAGCTAGTGAAGTGTTTGCATCACTATCGGAGGAGGTATCTGGAACGTATGAGGTGGGGAAAAAAGCCATCTTAAGTGCAGATGAGCTCATGCCTGAAGCCGACAGACAAAGGTTTAGAAATTTAAGGAAAGAATTTGGTCAAACATACATGGTGTTTGAAAGGATCAACAGAGTCATTTTGATAGGTGGATAAGGGCTTTGAAAATAGACCAAACGTATGAAGCTCTCAGAGAAATTATACTTTTGGAGGAGTTTAAAAATTCAATTCCTGATGTAGTGAGAACTCATGTGGAAGAACAGAGGGTTAAAACTGCGCGATTAGCAGCAGAAATGGCAGATGGTTATAGAATTATAGAATTTACAGTGCAGAAGGAGGCCATTCGGCCCATCGAGTCTGCACCAGCTCTTGGAAAGAGCACCCTACCCAAGGTCAACACCTCCACCCTATCCCCATAACCCAGTAACCCCACCCAACACTCAGGGCAATTTTGGATACGAATGGCAATTTAGCACGGCCAATCCACCTAACCTGCACATCTTTGGACTGTGGGAGGAAACCGGAGCACCCGGAGGAAACCCACGCACACGCGGGGAGGGTGTGCAGACTCCGCACAGACAGTGACCCAAGCTGGAAACGAACCTGGGACCCTGGAGCTGTGAAGCAATTATGAATTAGTTCATAAATCAAAGATTGGTTTCCGACATCAGTTTCAGCCGGCGAGGGATAGAAACTGGGGACATGAAAAATACTCAAGTGGTAAAGGTAAAGGTGATCTGATGGAAGACAATAAAGAGAGTGTACCTCAGATTAAAAAAGAAATCCAGGAAGGTGGAAAAGAGATGAAAAGTTTCAAATGTTTTCACTGCAATAAACTAGGGCATGTAAAGTCACAGTGTTGGTGGTTGAAGAAAAGAACTGGGAAGGCTGATGTGGTAAAACAGGATAAGCCAGTGGGATTTGTTAAAGTGGTAAAGAAAAGCCCAAGGGAAACGAAGGAGGTGCAGACGATTGTACAGCCTGTTCAAGAAGTAATTGTTAAGAAGGTGCCAGATGTCTTTAAAGAATTTACTTGTGTGGGTAATGTTTACTCATGTGTATCAGGAGCAGCAGGTAAAGAAGTCACAATTTTAAGAGATACGGGGCGAGTCAACCTTTAATGGAAAGAGATGAGGAATTATGTAGTTTGGGAAGAATGTTGCCAGAAAAGGTGGTGATATGTGGAATTCAGGGTGAGAGAAGTAGTGTTCCATTATATAAGGTAAGGTTGGAAAGTCCAGTGAAGAGCGGTGAAGTGGTAGTAGGAGTAATAGAGAAACTATCTTGTCCAGGAATACAGTTTATCTTGGGTAATGATATAGCTAGATCGCAGGTGGGAGTGATGCCTACTGTGGTTGATAAGCCAGTGGAAAATCAGACAACTGAAGGATTGAAGGACTAATATCCTGGGATTTTTCCAGATTGTGTCGTAACAAGGTCGCAAAGTCACAGGTTAAGACAAGAGGAGAAATCAAAGAGTGAAGATGAAGTTGAAGAGCAATTATGGAAACGATTTTTGATCAGATGGTTGAAAGAGAACAAGAACAGGTGGAGGATGAGGTGGATCTTTTTAGTTCAGGAAAATTGGCGCAGTTACAACAGAAAGATGTAGAAATAAAACGGATATATCAGAAAGCATATACGGAAGAGGAATCTGAGAGTATACCAGAGTGTTATTACCATAAAAGTGATGTCTTGATGTGAAAATGGAGACCTGTACATATGCAGGGGGATGAAAAGTGGGCAGAAGTTCATCAAGTAGTATTGCCAGTAGGGTATAGAAAGGAGGTGTTGCGAGTTGCACACGAGGTACCAGTGGGAGGTCATTTGGGAATAAGGAAAACTCAAGCTAAAACCCAGAAACATTTTTATTGGCCTGGACTACAAAAAGATATAGTTAAATGTTGTCAATCATGTCACACATGTCAAGTGATAGGGAAACCTCAAGCAGTAATAAAACCAGCGCCCTTAATACCCATTCCAGCATTTGAGGAACCTTTAACAAGGATCCTAATCGATTGTGTAGGACCGCTTCCTAAAACAAAAAGTGGGAATCACTATCTTTTGACTATAATGGATGTGCCTACTAGATTTCCAGAGGCCATTCCAGTACGTAATATTACAGCTAAACGGATTGTGGAGGAGTTACTTAAAATCTTCACTGGATATGGAGTGCCCACAGAAATTCAATCGGATCAAGGATCGAATTTTACGTCAAAGTTATTCAAAGAAGTTATGGATAGCTTAGGAATAAAACAATTTAAATCAACTGCGTACCATCCAGACTCGCAGGGAGCGTTAGAAAGGTGGCATCAGACATTAAAGACAATGTTGAGGGCTTATTGTCAAGATTATCCAGAGGATTGGGATAAAGGAATTCCATTCGTATTGTTTGAAATTAGGGATGCACCGAATGAGTCAACCAAATTTAGTCCTTTTCAACTAATTTTTGGTCATGAGGTAAGAGGACTACTTAAATTGATTAAGGAAAAATTGGTGGGTGAGAAATCGGAAATTACACTATTGGATTACGTGTCAAATTTTAGCGAACGATTAAATAGAGCAGGTGAATTGGCTTGACAACATTTGAAAGTTGCACAACATGTGATGAAACAGGTAGCTTAAAAATTGGGATGAATTGTTAAGTTACCTTCAAAAGGAAAAACAAACTGATCTAAAAGAGTTATTGATATCACATGGGCAAGTTTGTAGAGATAAACTGGGAAGTACTAAAATGGCTATACATGATGTAGATGTGGGAAATGCTGTTCCTATCAAACAACATCCATATAGACTTAATCCTTTAAAATTGGCACAGGTTAACAGAGAGATTGAGAGCATGCTGAAAAATGGCATAATTGAAGTGGGTTACAGCCAATGGAGCTCACCCTTAGTGATGGTACCTAAACCAGACAGTACCCAATGGTGGTGTGTGGACTATCGAAAGGTGAATGCAGTTACAAGAACGGACTCTTACCCTATCCTACGTTTGAAGGATTGCATTGAGAAAGTGGGACAATCTGCTTTTATTTTCAACTTCCAGACGTGGAAAGAACATTTAAAACATCGTATGGAGTTCTTCAATCGACTTCAGGAGGCGGGTTTGGTGATGAACCTAGCCGAAAGTGAATTTGGAGAAGCCCGAATCACTTTCCTTGAGGAGTTTCCGATACCCTCAAGACGATGGGAAATAATGCGATTTCTTAGCATGAGTGGATTTGATGGAACCTTTGTGCAAAGGTTTTGTGGCGTGATTACTCCACTGATGGACTTGCTAAAGAAACATCAAAAATTTTAATGGACAGCGGCCTTTCAACAGACATGTGACTGCCTGAAAGCTGTGATAACCGATGCTCCTGTATTGGAGAATTGCAAGGGACTCTGTGATCAGATTGAACTGAAGTATCTAACTTTAAAGAGAATTGCCGAGGCGTAGAGGAATGGATGGATCGTGCATTGACTTTCTTGTTCAAAGAGACTGTCAATCGCGAAGGATTTCGGGTGGAGGAAGTAGAACGGGAAAGATGGACTTTATAATTATTCCTCTTTGCGTGTGTTGTTTTCTTTTGTGAAACGAGAAAGTATATTTACTGTGTACTTCTTAGTGGATGGTGCAAAAGTGAAAAATGAAACCATCTTGAAGTTGATGGTTTATTTTTTTCCTTGGGGGGAGATGTCATGTGGGAGTACCTTTAAGAAATGGATGTTTAAGCAATGTACTTTTAAGAAATGGAGCAGCTCATATTACTGAAGTGATGTCAGAGTGTGGGTGGAGCTGGGTTTTTAGCTCAGCCATTTTGCAGTGTTTTGGTTTAAGTTTTGAGGAAAAGTGCTTGGATGTGTCTGTGTTTGCAGTGAGCTGGATCTGCTGTGATCTCTGCCAGGAAAGACTATATCTGAATCATTTGGGCGATTTAAACTCATAATAGTGATGTCTTTAACCTGATGTGTTTCTGTTTAAAGGTGTTAAGTCTCTTGGATGTTTAAAGGAACTACTGAAGGATTATTTAGTGTTGTATTATTTTTGGGGTTATCTTTGAAGTGAGGGGTGTTAAGTGATCCAATGTTTATTTAAAAGATTAAGTTGAGTTCATGGAATAAATATTGTTTTGTGTTTAAAAACCCACGTGTCCATAATTGTAATACCACGCCTGGAGAACAAGCCGTGTGCTTCAAAAGCAACAATACATTAAAGGGAGAGGTTGGTTGAACTCCATGATACATTGCGGGATTCTGAAAACGCCTCTCCCACAACAGTGTGATGAGCATCTGGGGGATTCGATGATAAATTCACAGAAGTTCTACTGGGTGTCATCTGTCACTCGGTTTCAGAGTGTGGCGTTTCTGGCCACAGTTGACCAGTTGCTTTATGTGGTCTGGGTACATGATGAGAGCGTTAGAGTAAATGTTATCTTTTGTAACTTGTGTTATTCTGAAAAATCTGTGCAGATAGAAGTGGGGTGAAGTCGTGTATAATAGTTAATCTTTCTGGTTTGACAAATATTTTATTCTTTTGTTGAAGGTTAATTTGCAGTCCAGTGACTGTTCATCCACATCTCTGAGAAAAATAAAAGTTTGAATCGGGGTCTGGGGCCTCTGCTTAGGCATCATCAGCCATGACCGCAATGGATAGTCCCGCACTTGGTTGTGGCGTAGGGGTGAGGATGCACGGTGTGTCACCAACCGGCGTTATACTTGGTGGCATATGGCAGGCAGGGCCACCCGATAGGGCTGGGTGATGCACCCGTTGGGACCGTACCTGCGGTGTACCGTGGGCCTTCCTGGTGATGCACGGGTTATGCCTACCTGTCCGGGGGCAGGATGGATGGGAGCAGGGGCATAGTGGGCAGAGGATGCTTTGTGACGGCCGGTGGTCCTGCGGGGTGGGCTAGCTGATTGTGCCACTGGTGGGGCATTTGCCTTGGGGGGGGGGGGGCAGTGTGCCAGGGTTGGTGGCAATAGCCGCCGCGCATGCATCCACTGTTCGGGGTGCGCTCTGCTCTTTCCCTGTGTCCCCTGCAATGGGGCAGAGCCTCGGATGGCTGCCCGGAGGAGTACCCGCACCTGGTGGGCCACTCGCTGTGCTGGACCACCCCCTTCCCGTTGATGGGGTGGGCGGGGTGGGGCAGGAGGCACCCATATGGCCGGTGGCACTCTGCACATTTATGGCTCCCACTGGGCAGTCAGTGGATCGCCCAGCCAGGTTTCAGGCCTGACGGGGCTCCCCCACTACTCCTCCTTGCCCTGCAGACCCCCCCCCCCCCACCCCCCAGTCACCATTGCACCTTTGGAAACTCTTCTTCCCACCTCTCTCTCCCTCAGCAACCACGCCGCCCGGTCCCCATTTTTAAATAGCACAACTGAACCACGGCACTTCCGGCTAACGGAGACGGAGCATCACAGGTGGCCGGAGATTACGAGTCGGGCCCTTTAATAATATGTTAATTAAAGCGACTGTATGTTTTGCATGTCCATGCTGGCGCGGGGCATGGAACACGTCTATGCCACCATCGAGGCCCCGGTCTTCCATTGGCCTCCAATCGCCGACCTTGATTTTCGGTTGACGCCCAATTCTCCGCCTGAACGCGATTCGTTATTCCGGCGTCGCTGGACAGAGAATCCATTCCCTTTTCCTGAGTGAGAGATTTTGCTTATTGTTTCGTCTCCCACAGAGATATTTGGTAGAGTGGGGTTGTTCCCCTTGGAACAGAGGGGGGACATGATTGAGATGTATAAAATTATGGGGGGCATAGATAGATTGGACATAGATGGTGGAGGGGGGGGGGGGTCAATGACCAGGGGGCATAGATTTAGGGTGAGGAACAGGAGGTTTAGAGGGGATGTGAGGAAATACGTTTTCCCCAGAGGGTGATGGGAGTCTGGAACTTGCTATCATTTAAGAAATATTTCGATGTGCACTTCCGATTGGAAGCCCTACCAGGCTTAGACCAAGTGCTATGGGATTGGGATACTTAGGTGGTTGTTTTTGACCAGCGCGATGGGCCGAAGGGCCTTTTCTGTGTTGGCGACCTCCATGACTCTCGGCAACACTTTTCACATTCAGTGTCCCAATTATCCCAATTATACATGCTCTTTTGAAACCCATTAAAAGAGGCACTCTCCCCGAGTCGTACTCCTTTTGAACAAACAAAAAACAATAAATTAAACAAATAGGTTATCTTCCTATTTTATGTGCTCACAGACAATTAATACATGTCACCTTTTTCTGTTAACCATATCAATATAATTCACCTAGTGTTTACAAACCTTAACAATGTCATTGACAAGACATTAACGTTGCAATCAGGTACTCATTCAATAGTTACAGTCTCGGCTCATTCACCAAGAGTGGTCAATAGGGAAGGTTATGGAGGATGTCGACAACCAGGGAGCTGTGTCTGAATGAGGAGACATACCCTTCAGGGCTGTTTGAAAGGGGAGACCATTGGAGAGGTTGTGAGGGTTCATTGTTTGAATAACCACAGTTTTTAGTCATTGAGTTTAAACAGTTGGACTCACCCATGCAGCACAGAGCAACCTTAGCAGAGTTTACAGCCTGCTCTGGATTCCTGGCACCGAGCGCGCTCCCCACGTGAACAGTTGCAGCCGCACTGTATCCCATCGCAATCTTCGGGAGAAAGAACATAAACACTTACGTCAGGGTTGCTCTCTATTTTGTCCGCCCATTTAATCTGCTGTTCAAAGCAACTGTTCTGTCACTGTACCTGCTGGGTTGCACCTGTGGTGTGTACCTGTGCGGTGTACCTGTGGTGTGTACATGTGCAGTGTACCTATGGTGTGTTCCTGTGGGGTGTACCTGTGGGGTGTACCTGTGGGGTGTACCTGTGCAGTGTACCTGTGGTGTGTACCTGTGCAGTGTACCTGTGGGGTGTACCTATGCGGTGTACCTGTGGGGTGTACCTGTGCAGTGTACCTGTGGGGTGTTCCTGAAGGGTGTACTTGTTGGGTTGTACCTGTGGTGTGTACCTGTGGGGTGTACCTGTGGGGTGTACCTGTGCAGTGTACCTGTGGGGTGTACCTGTGCAGTGTACCTGTGGGGTGTTCCTGTGCAGTGTACCTGTGGGGTGTACCTGTGGGGTGTACCTGTGGGGTGTACCTGTGCAGTGTACCTGTGGGGTGTACCTGTGCAGTGTACCTGTGGGGTGTTCCTGTAGGGTGCACTTGTTGGTTTGTACCTGTTGGGTTGTACCTGTGGGCTGTACCTGTGGGCTGTACCTGTGGGCTGTACCTGTGCGGTGTACCTGTGGGGTGTACCTGTCAGGCTTACCTGTGGGGTGTGCCTTTGGGATGCACCTGTGGGGTGTACCTGTCTAGTGTACCTTTGGGGTTAACCTGTGGGATGTACATATGGGGTGTACCTGCGGCGTGTACCGGTGCGGTGTACCTGTGGCGTGTACCTGTGGGGTGAATGTATCAGCAAGCAGATCAGGAAGATCAAAGAGTCAGTCTCTCTTTTGTGCTGCCTTACCTCTCCTCAGTTGGGAAGTGGCTGGTTTAACAATTAACCTCATTAACCCCCAACCCCACCCCCTTCACCACCCTCCGGGTATCTGGAAGGGAGAAAATCAGAGGCCCCTGTTATTAATTACTATGGGTTAATGGCACTGCAAAATGTCCAAAGCATAGAAGATGAGTGAATATTGCCTGTGATTCCCTCCTTTCTTGCTTCCCACCCCTGCCTTCAAATGACCTTCTCATGCACAATATCATTCCTCCATGGCCTCCTCCCTTCCTATCTTTACAACCTCCTCGAACCTGAAGATGCTCCAAGAGCTGTGTGATCCTCCAAGTCTGGCCTCTTGTTCCTCCTTGACTTCCATTGCTCCACCATCGGTAGCCCTTTGATCAGCTGCACAGGCTCGAAGCGCTGCAATTCACTGATGTAAATGTCTCCTCCACCTCTTCACTTTTCTCTCTTTCACAACCCTCCTTTCAACTTATCTTCTTTGAACAAGCTTTTGGTCACTTCTCCCAACATCTCCTTCACAAAGTTTGTTTGATCATGCTCTTGTGAAGCTGCTTGGTATGTTAACTATGAAACAGGTGCTATATAAATGCATTATTAGGGGGCAGCACAGTGGCACAGTGGTTAATAATAATCTTTATTAGTGTCACAAGGAGGCTTACATTAACACTGTGTGGTAGTATGACTAGGGGTATTACGGTACCTGGGAGTGTGAGCTGCCATTGGTGCAGAGGGCTCGCTGCCCATTGGCCCAGGTATCGTGTTTCTCCGTATTCCTATTGGCTAAGAGGGAGGTAGCTCCGCCTACGAAGCAGGGTATAAGAACCCGTGTTCCCCAGCAGCCAGGTCATTTCTGTATGTCTCCTGCCGGACTCACTTCTTGCTGATTAAAGCCTTTCGTTTCGGACTTCAACTACGTTTCATGTCCATTGATTGTGCATCACACTGCAATGAAGTTACTGTGAAAATCCCTAATCGCCACACACCGGCGCCTGTTCGGGTACACAGAGGGAGAATTCAGAATGTCCAATTCACCTAACAGCACGTCATTCGGGACTTGTGGGAGGAAACCGGAGCGCCCGGAGGAAACCCACGCAGACACGGGGAGAACGTGCAGACTCCACACAGACAGTGACCCAAGCCGGGAATCGAACCCGGGTCCCTGGCGCTGTGGTTAGCACTGCTGCCTCACAGCACGAGCGACCCGGGTTCGATTCCAACCTCAGGTGACTGTGTAGTTTCCACCTTCTCCTCGTGTCTGCGGAGGTTTCCTCCGGGTGCACCGTTTTCTCCACACAGTCCAAAGATGTGCAGGTTAGGTGGATAGGCCATGCTACAATTGCCCCTAAGTGTCCAAAGATTACATGGGGATAAGGCGGGGGATTGGGCCTAGATAGGGTACTCTTTCAAAGGGTCGGTGCAGACTCGATGGGCCGAATGGCCTCCTTCTGCACTGTATCGAGTCTATGATTATTGTTCTTAAAGAATGGCCCCTTAAATGAGGTCAAAGAAAGCTACTGACAAACCGTGGAATAGAGCCCAACGCTCTATTGGATGACCTGATGGAAAAGTCCTCCACGTGCCATAAGCAATCCACACGGGTGCCAGGAGCATGCGTTACTATTGGCCAGTTGGATCTATTTCTGCTCTAAATTTACCTGCTTGTGAGAAGCCAGAGTGGGGAAACCTCTTCACAAAAGTGCACTGCAGCTTGGTGATAATACCAAGGTAAGAGGCACAGCAGACCAAGGGAGGACACAGGAGATTCCAGGGGAATGTAAGCAGGCGAGCAGACCGGGAAGGCAGGTGGCAAATGCAGTTTAAAACTGTGAAATTTGCCATTGGAACATTTTGACGGGGGGGAAAAAAACATCAGTGTAAGAAAGTACACACAATGTGGTCAGATTGTTCACACTGTGGAGAAAGAAAGAAACCCGATGATTTTGAAATTAACTTAAGGAGAAAGGGCCATAAAATAGGCCTCATGGGTTTTATACAAAAGCAAGGAATTGGTGTTAAATTCTTGCAAACCATTGGTCAGGTCGCATTCGAGCCACAAAAAGGGCACTGCGACAAGAGGCGGCATGGTGGCGCAATGGGTTAGTGAGAAGACTCACGGCGCCGAGGTCTCAGGTTCAATCCCAGCTCTGGATCACTGTCTGTGTGGAGTTTGCCCATTCTCCCGTGTCTGCGTGGGTTTCGCCCCCACAGCCCAAAGATGTGCTTGGTAGGCGAGTTGGCCACGCTAAATTGCCCCTTAATTAGGGAAAAAAAATAACTCGGTACTCAAAATTTATATTTTAAAAAACTAACAGCCAAAATATTGAGGCTTTTAGCCCTGGAACAGAAAAGGTTGAAGGAAAATCAGAGCATGGATTCCAAAAGTATGAAAATGTTTGCGGGGGTAAATGGTAAAAGTCATTTTTGGTAATTCGGTGCAGAGTCAAGGACAACATAAAAGCTAAAAAAAAAGCATACAAAGTGGCGAGGGTTAGTGGGAAGCCAGAGGATTGGGACGCCTTTAATAGCGAGCAGAGGACAACTAAAAAAGCAATAAGAGGGGAGAAGATGAAGTATGAGTGCAAGCTAGCTAGTAATATAAAGGAAGATAGGAAGAGATTTTTTCAATATATAAAAGGTAAGAGAGAGGCAAAAATAGACATTGGACCAGTGGAAAATGTAGCTGGAGAAGTAATAATAGGAAACAAAAAAATGGCAGACAAACTGAATAGTTACTTTGCATCAGTCTTCACGGTGGAAGACACCAGTGGGATGCCAGAGCTCCAGGAGAACCAGGGGGCAGAGGTGAGTGCAGTGACCATTACTAAGGAGAAAGTTCTGGGGAAACTGAAAGACCTGAAGGTGGATAAATCACCTGGACCGGATGGACTACACCCTAGGGTCTGAAGGAGATAGCTCAGGAGATTGTGGAAGAATTGGTGGTGATCTTTCAGGAATCACCAATGGCAGGAAGGGTCCCAGAGGATTGGAACGTTGCTAATGTAACACCCCTGTTTAAGAAGGGAGGGAGGCAGAAGATGGGAAATTATAGGCCGGTTAGCCTGACTTCGGTCATTGGCAAGATTTTAGGGTCCATTATTAAAGATGAGATCGAAATACACTTTGTAAAAAAGGACTGAGTCGGCACGGCTCCGTCAAAGTGAGGTCATGTCTGACAAACCTGTTAGTGTTCTTTAAGGAAGTGACAAGGAAGTTGGACAAAGGTTGAACCTCCTGCGTCACGTGAACAGCCGGCCTCTTTGATTACATTTTGCTTACTCTTCAAAAGTATGGATAGTTATCAATTTAACAAGTAGTTTAGTGGACGAGTTGCAATTTTGTTTCCAATTGAGTGCGAGTTATAGTGGATCAGCTGACGTAGAACGGAAACTCACTGATTGCAGGGGCTGTAAAAACTGGAAATTGTTTGACCTTCGTTTACTGCTCAGGGCAACGTCGTTCTCTTATTGATGAACCACGCTGAAGGCAGACAATTACTGCAGGTGTACAGAATCTTCAGCCTTACCATGTATAGTACTGATATAATCTGAAATATAATAGTCTGGGCTCCGAGTTGAACTTCACCAATTATCCCTGCAAACAGGAAAAGAACAGAGACAAAGTTAAAAGCGATGCCGAAACTCTGAAATAAAAACAGAAAATGTTGGGACGTTTTCAGTCCCTTTGGAAAGAGAAACATAAATAACGGCACCTGAGTGGGGGGGGGGGGGGGGGGGGGGGGGGGGGGGGGTCTCCCAGGACATCGGTGACCTCCCCCGCCGCCCCGAGTGGTTGGACTTGGCAGGGTGGCATCTTGACATTCACCCTGTCATCTGGACACCCTGGCAGTGCCACCCGAGCACCCTGGCTGAGGAACCAAGGAAGTGCCACCCTGACACTCCCAGGGTGCCGGCGCACAGTCAGGATGTCAGGATTGCCGTGCCAAGGTGCCCATTGGCACTGCCAGGGGTTAGGCCTGGGGTGGCCTTGCCAGGTAGAGAGTTGGGGGGGGGGGGTGGTCAAGAGGGATTCTTGGGGCCCTCCCCAAGGTTGGTGGCGTGAGAGGGGTGGTAATAAACGGGGGCAGGGGGGGCCGGGGAAGGGTGCTGGAAGGTGGAGGAACGCTCGGAAGAGCCAGACAAAATGGTACCCCAATCTGTGAGGTGTTTTTCCTGGTTCTGGCCTCACTGCAGCCATCGGGAAACACCCCGCTAATGTCCGTTTTTATTGTGGTGGGGCGGGTACCTATGTTGAATTAGCCTCTCTCATCGTCCCTCCTCTGCTGGGACCTGCATCTGAGAGAGTGGGGCACAGCTCCAGCTCTCTGCCAATGACACTCAGAAACCACAAACAGGATTCAATAAGAATGATTTGATAATGGACTTTCCGCTCCACCCCATTTCCTCCTCTCCGAAGCAGCAGAGTTGGATCTCCACTTGAGATCAGCAACTCAACACAGGGCAGAATTGACCCTCAGTCTCCAGCGCCACTTTCTAAACAAGATTATTTCAATTTAATTTGATTTAATATCGATGATGGGCCTAGCCCAGAGTGTGCTTCAGAGCAGAAGGGTATGAAGTGAAGTTGGGTGATTAAGATTGGCATCTGCCTTTGCCATTAACTAGTTACGCCTGACGTTAGATAGAATAGAACAGTACAGCACAGAACAGGCCCTTCGGCCCTCAATGTTGTGCCGAGCCATGATCACCCTACTCAAACCCACGTATCCACCCTATACCCGTAACCGAACAACCCCCCCCCCCCCCCTTTAACCTTACTTTTATTAGGACACTACGGGCAATTTAGCATGGCCAATCCACCTAACCCGCACATCTTTGGACTGTGGGAGGAAACCGGAGCACCCGGAGGAAACCCACGCACACAGGGGGAGGACGTGCAGACTCCACACAGACAGTGACCCAGCCAGGAATCGAACCTGGGACCCTGGAGCTGTGAAGCATTTATGCTAACCACCATGCTACCCTGCTGCCCTGATACGTTCTGTATCATTTCCTCATACACATAAGGCTTGAATATTTTCAATGTCGGAGAGGGTCACCAACTTATCTAAAATGGCACTGGAGGCCCGATGTGGGAAGCCCTACCCTGCCACCGGCACTCGCTATTTTCAATGGTTGCGGTGGGGGGGTCGGGGGTGGATTATACTTTGCACATCCTGGAGTTTCACTGTTACAGTGCAGCCGCCTTCAGTGAGATCTCATCCTCGCCTGTGGGATGTCCAGAACACAACTTGTACACATTTTCGACTCATAGCAGAAAGTCTAAAGTTAGAGGAATGCTCTGGAGTGGTGAAGCGCCCCTTTTTGGAAAAGTAGTGTGCCATTTTGAATAGGTCTAGAGACACCTTTGGGAGTGGTAAGTTGTCTTTGAGGTTGTTAAATGTAGACACAAATCCACGTAAAAAGTGGATAAACCCATTGGAATTGTTAAGTCAGTAAGGGAACTGTTAAGGGAACTGTCAAATGAACTGTAAAGTTGTGAAGGCATTTAAATCACCTGACCTTTAAATAAGAAAAGTCCGCAGGTTAAAAATAATCCAGTGCTTGCAATTTCACTCTGCCTGTTCACAACCTGTGGGTTATCATTATAGGATTTCTGCTGCATGACTGAATTCACAACCTACCATTCTTACAGTAGAATTTAGTTTGATTGATAACTCCAAGTGGTTATAAAGTCTTTGATTATGGGGTTGTGAGTACAAATGTTTGTTGTTATAAAGGAATATATTGTTTGATGCATTTAAATGGAGTGCGTGTTTTTTTTAAATCAAAGACAGCGTTGTTTTTTAAATGGTGAAATAATCAATAGAACCTAATAACTTTATTTTGTTTCCTCTTGGCATGGATCCTGAAGTCTGCCCTTGGTGGATATTGGGTGAGTTGGCATTGCACATGTTAGGAGAATGTTTGGTGAGTAAGGGTGTATGGCACAAAGTTGACACAAGGGTGGTGGGTGGATGGGGCCGAGGTGAGCAAGGAGGATACAAAGGGACATGAGATGTTGGTAGAGAATCATAGGTTGGCATATGGGGTATGAGGGGCCATGCAAGACAGTGTTATGAGGTGGCATGGGATGACATGGATGGGGTGGGGGGGGGGGGCAAGGCATGTGAGGGGGTAAGAGCTAGAGGGCAGTAATTTGCTTTATTGGGGTTTTTTAACAGCTGGGACAAAGTTTGGAGACTGAAGCCGGCCTTTCACTGAGCCCACCTCCGTATCTGGGAGCCCCTCTGCTGTCAGAACTATTTTTAGGGGCAACAGGCATGATTCCTGGAAAGGAAACCTTGATTGACCAAATAGACGCCTGTTGTTTGGGCTTTCCAGTGAGGTCAATGGGACAAAACTCCACTTTGATTTAATTGTGCCTTGAGTTATATCCTGTACATATCACTAGAACTCTTCCTTTGAGTGATTTCAGAGTTGCTGTTTAAGCTTCGGCTTGTTTGATTATTTGCCTTCGACTGATTTACCTGTCTTATGGTATTACTCGCGATGTTACCTTGCCCTGATCTATCACTCGGTGAGCGCGTGGGGAATTGTAGAACACGATTTGGCTGCAGGGAAGGCAGCAGGTGGGAACTCTGGCGTGTGCTGAGAGAAGAAGAATGAGAGCAAATTGCCACCTTTTACACGCCACGGACAGGACAATACTGTGGACTGAATCTCGACTGTTCCTCCAGGGGCTGGTTTAGCACAATGGACTAAACTGCTGGCTTGTAATCCAGAACAAGGCCAACAGCGCAGGTTCAATTCCCATACCAGCCGCGCCAGATTGTGGCGACTAGGGGCTTTTCACAGTATCTTCATTGAAGCCTACTTGTGACAATAAGTGATTGTTACATTAATATTACCCCCCAATGTCTTCATATTGTGACTGTTTGTGAACCGTTGGCAACCTCACTGCCATAAGGGAGAAAAGGGGCCTTGCTTGACTCATTCGAGTGTATCCATTGGCCTTGCATTTTGTTGACCGACTCCTCATAGCTTCTTAGTCACTTTGCGACGCCGGAAGGTGTGTTTTTCTTAGCAGTGAGGAAATTTATTTACCAACGAGGAAAGTTCCAATGTAAAACGTCCACCATTCAATACATAACATAAACAAACTGGGTATCGCCAGCCGTGTAAAGTGGCCCCACTCCTGCAGGCAGTCAGTCGACCATCCTACACAGAAATAAACAACAATGGAGTTACTAACACAGTATCGAATGTGTCAGTGAAACACACAAGGAGAAGGGAAGATAGGGTAGACAGAAAACATTCATATCATCCAGCTCACTGCAGCTGGCAAACTGTCCCTGGGGTTTTTACTGGGTGTTTCTGCCCTGTAATGTATCTACGTTCAGGGTGATTCTGCTATCTGCGGGAAACAGCACTCACAGGACATGCACTGTAAGAAAACTGTGGCAGTTCTGGGAAGCCCCAGTGATCTGAGACACATTTCTCTGTGATCCCTCTATAGTCAGTAGCCTGTTGAGACACATGCAGAGCGTGACCATTTGTGGAAGAGCCTGGGAATGTAACATAGCATGTGTGACAACTGGAAGGCTTTCGAAATATTGGATTCTAAATATTGGGCAATTTAAAAGTTAAAAGCTGCCTGGGATTAGAGTGTGCTTGTCTGCTGTGGTCCTTTTTTTTAAATGAAATGAAATGAAAATAAAAGCTGTTTTGCAGGGCCTGGGTGTTTTTAGCAGCCAGAAGATGAAATTGACAAAGGAATGCGTTTTTCAGTCTGGGCTAATGTGGTTTGACTGGAGAAGTCCCTGGGAAGTTAATGTTCTTTGCAGCCTGCAGAGATCATGGGCGGGATTCTCCGTTGGCTGATACCGAAATCGGGAAAGGCAATTGGATGGGAAATTGATCATGAGGCCAAAAACATGGGCAGTGCCAGGTGCCCACCAGAATGCCATGCTCTGGTGCCTCGACAGCAGCTACTCCGCACATACAGTAAACGCCGTCTGCGTATCATTAGCGGGCCTGACCCGGTATTCGCCGGGGCTTCCCATGCTCCACCTCCGCCGGGAGGAATTGTCGACGGCGCGTTTCACTTGTGGGTTCAAAAGTTGTGAAACAGGCGCAGTGGCTGCTCAGGAAGGGAGAGGGAGTACAAGGAGTGCCCAACATCGCTATAGTGTGCTGATAGTTGTGCCACTGACCGGAGGGCTTCTGTCAGGGCCGGAAGTAGTAGCAGGGGGTGATCAGGAGGTGGGCCGTGGGGACCGGCTGAATGGGCATGGAACACCATGCTGCAGCCTGCAGGCCCTTGGGCTGCGCATGCCGCTGACTGCCCACTGTGACCCTACTGCCGCGGGTCTTGTGGGTGTTCCCACTAGGTACCCTCTGGCCCCAGCCAACCTATCAATGGGATGGCACCAATGCCACCTTATTGGCTGGGCTGAGTGTGTGTTGGGAGCTGGGTGCTACTATGCGGCTGCAGCTTGTCACCTACTCAAGTGCCAATCCCAACACCGGTGAATCGGACACCGTTTTTCATTGGAATCGCTCGTGTTCCACGTGGCACTAGTGCGGGCCCATTAACGGTTCCAGAATTTCTCCGGGACCACCGCCAATTTTACTGTCGTAGTTGTCCACCACTTCTGTCCCGGCGTCAACACTTAGTCTCTGAGACGGAGAATCCCGCTCCATTTGTTTTCCAACTTGGGAAGATGAGGTCGTTGCTGGATGGAGCCAAGGAATGCAGGGAGACATTTTGAGAAGCTGCAGCGAAAGGCAGAGTTTTTGGAGAGACTTTGGAGCGAGCAGTTGAATTCTGATCTGCCTGTCACTGAGTCCACATTTCACCCACAGTCAGACGGATTGAAGGCTGTACCTTTCTTTACTTGTTGTTCAATGGGAAATTCAGCAGTAGCGTTTAAGGTGTAAATCAGAAGCTGTTCTTTTTGGCAGTGAAGTTAAAAAGTTAAATATTATATTCATAATAGAGTTTGTTTGGGCAGCACGTTGGCGCAGTGGTTAGCATTGCTGCCTACGGCGCTGAGGACCCAGGTTCAAATCCCGGCCCTGGGTCACTGTCTGTGTGCAGTTTGCACATTCTCCCTGTGTTTGCGTGGGTTTCACCCCCACAACCCAAAAGATGTGCAGGATAGGTGGATTGGCCACGCTAAATTGCCCCTTAATTGGAAAAAATTGGGCACTCTAAATTTTTTTTAAAAAAGAAAAAATAATAGTGTTTGTTATTAAAATAGCCAGAACTAGGCAGCACGGTGGCGTAGTAGTTAGCACTGCTACCTTACGGCACCGAGAAACCGGGTTTGACCCTGGTGCCAGGCCACTGTCCGTGTGGAGTTTGCACATTCTCCCCGTGTCTGCGTGGGTTTCGCCCCCACAACCCAAAGATGTGCAGGTTAGGTGAATTGACCACGCTAAATTCCCCCTTAATTGGAAAAGAAGACTATCTGGCACTCTAAATTTAGAGGAAAAAAATGTAAATAACCAAATCCCTATATATTCATGCAATCACCCCTGGAGCAAATCATTCTTCCCGCACAGTCTGACAAATAAAATAAGATATAGGGATTATGGTGTGGTACCCCAGCCATTGCTGGAGTCTGGCCTGCGATTGTGATACGTGGGGCAGGAGAAGAAGGGGGAACAGAGAAAAAAGTATCAAATAAATCAATAAATAAGGATCTCCAAAGCAAGTGAGTGTGATACACAGAGAGGGTCTGAATGAGACTCCCTATCCAATTGTTCTTTCTGTGGATTTCCCTGGAAATGAGAATTGATCAAGGTGTATACTGGGTGGCTATTGGATGTGGCTACTTTCACATCATTGCCCAAGATTTGAATAACCCGCTCTGAAACCTACCTGGCCAGGTGTTAACGTGCAGCTTTTTCCATCGAATGTATCCAAACAGGAGAATAGCCTGACAGTACTGAGAGATAACATTGGCAGCGGCCGAGCCTCTGAGAAAGAAGTGTGCATGTTAAAGGCAGCTTCAAATAAAGTCTGGGCCATTGTTCAGTGAAAGATTCATTTATCAGAAGCGGGAGTCAGGGGCGACAAGGTGGCGCAGTGGTTAGCACTGCTGTCTCACGGCGGTGAGGACCCGGGTTCGATCCCGGCCCAGGGTCACTGTCCTTGTGGAGTTTGCATGTTCTCCCCGTGTCTCCATGGGTCTCACCCCCACAACCCAAAGATGTGCGGGTTAGGTGGATTGGCCACGCTAAATTGCCCCTTAATCGGGGAAAAAATAATTGGATACGCGAAATTTTTTTTTTTTTAAATCAGAACCGAGATTCGAAAATATATGTTTGGCATTTGAATTGTTGGTTAGTATTTTTGAATTTTATTTTTGTAACTTTTAAACTTGTTTGTTACTTACGGCACTCCCAGGTTCAACACAAAGAGTAAGAGATAATTGATTCCAGCATTGATGATGTTGGCTATGAGACCAGTGAAAACCTGGGGCATGATGATCCCCTGGGAACAAAACGATAAAGTTATTGCTGGAATTACTCTTCAATAAACCAACATGATGTGTGACATGGTGCCAGGATAGCAGGAAGATGGAGTCGGGGCAGCACAGTGGCACAGTGGTTAGCACTGCTGCCTCACAGCTCCAGGGTCCCAGGTTCAATTCTGGCCTCGGGTGACTGTCTATGGGGAGTTTGCACTTTCACCCCGTGTCTGCGTGGGTTACCTTCGGATGCTCCGGTTTCCTCCCACATTCCAAAGATGTTGCAGGTTCGGTGGATTGGCCATGCTAAATTGCCCCTTAGTGTCCAAAAGGTTAGGTGGGGTGACTGGGATACAAGGATAGGGTGGAGGCGTGGGCTTAAGCAGGGTGCTCTTTCCAAGGGCTGATGCACACTCGATGGGCCGAATGGCCTCCTTCTGCACTGTAAATTCTATGAACTGCTCCCACCATATCCACGTTTGGAGTATAATTTTCCCCCAGTCTAAAAGGGTCACTTTCCCCTCAATTGCCCCTCAGTGTCCAGAGATGTGAAGGTTAGTTGGGGATACGGCGACAGGGGAATGAGCCTAAGTAGGATGCTCCTTTAGAAGTTTGATGGAGACCTGATGGGCCAAATGGCCTCCTTCTGCACTGGAGGGATTCTATAAAATGTTACTGGGGTTAAGTACTAAAAGTTGGGTGGTGGCTTGTGTTGGGCACAGTGTGGATCCATTGGGCAAGATGGCCCGTTTCTTTGTGATTCTGGCTACTTCTTCCAAACTGGCTCCTCCAATATTTTGAATGGACTACAGTTTACCACCTAAATAAGGACAATGAAATGGATGACTCCCAGATTATATTTGACTGCAATAATTAAAGTGATTTTATGTGCGCTCCAGCATCTGTTACTTTACCTGATTCTGAAGGTATCGGATCTCTAAGTCATAAACAAACACTGCCTAAGAAAGAATATTGAAAATAATTAGCAGCAGACAGGGCATCAATCACTATTAAAATTGAAACTCTGCTAAAGAGTGTCCTGCAGTCAGCATCACAGTGAAGCAGTCTGGGAATGGTGTCCTGCAGTCAGCGTCACAGTGAGGCAGTCTGGGAACGGTACCCTGCAGTCAGCGTCACAGTGAAGCAGTCTGGGAACAGGATGTGGGGGAAATGAGACAGTCACACACCTCCTTGTGGAATGTGCCTTTGCAAAGCAGGTCTGGAGTGAGATGCAGTGGTATCTGTCAAGGTTCATCCCGAGCAGCTCTATAACACAGGACTCTGTGCTCTACGGACTGTTTCCAGGGACACACACCAAAACAAATATCAACTGCTGCTGGAAGGTCATCAACTCGGTGAAAGACGCTCTTTGGTCTGCCCGAAACTTGCTGATCTTCCAATGCAAAGAATTGTCCTCGACCGAGTGTTGCAGACTGGCACATTCCAAGGTCCAGGACTACATGCTGAGGGACGCACTCAAGCTTGGGGCAGCTGCCGCCAAGGCGCAATGGGGAAAGACCACAGTGTAAGGTCTTACCAACAAATGTACACCGAGGGGTTGGTAACAGTGTAAAGCCCCTCGGTCCGTGTCTTCAATACCACAATGTATGAAAGAAACAAAGCAATGTAAATATTTAAGAAAGAACTGTAACTTATTGTAGGATACGTGTGTAACGTTATCCCAATTGAATTGAAGAAAGACAAATGAATGTAACTCAGATGGAAATGCACAGTCAAGACAATTTGAAATGTTCTGTAAAGTTTATGATAAATTTGATGAATAAAGTATATTTTTTGAAAAAGAAAAGTCTGAGAACGGTGTCCTCGCAGTCAGCATCACTTTGAAGAAGCCTGGGAACGGTGTCCTGCAGTCAGCGTCACAATGAGGCAGTCTAGGAACGGTACCCTGCAGTCAGCATCACGGGTGAAGCAGTCTGGGAACAGTATCCTGCAGTCAGCGTCACAGTGAAGCAGGCTGGGAATGGTGTCCTGCAGTCAGCGTCACAGTGAAGCAGTCTGGGAACGGTGTCCTGCAGTCAGTGTCACAGTGAAGCAGTCTGGGAACGGTGTCCTGCAGTCAGCGTCACAGTGAAGCAGTCTGGGAACAGTATCCTGCAGTCAGCATCACAGTGAAGCACTCTGGGAACGGTGTCCTGCAGTCAGTGTCACAGTGAAGCAGTCTGGGAACGGTGTCCTGCAGTCAGCGTCACAGTGAAGCAGTCTGGGAACAATGTCCTTCAGTCAGCATCACAGTGACGCAGCCTGGGAACGGTGTCCTGCAGTCAGCGTCACAGTGAAGCAGACTGGGAACGGTGTCCTGCAGTCAGTGTCACAGTGAAGCAGCCTGGGAACGGTGTCCTGCAGTCAGCGTCACAGTGAAGCAGTCTGGGAACGGTGTCCTGCAGTCAGCGTCACAGTGAAGCAGCCTGGGAACAGTGTCCTGCAGTCAGCGTCACAGTGAAGCAGTCTGGGAAGAGTGTCCTGCAGTCCGTGTTGCAGTGAAGCAGTCTGGGAACGGTGTCCTGCTGTCAGCGTCATGGTGAAGCAGGCAGGCAGCATCACAGTGAAGCAGTCTGGGAACAGTGTCCTGCAGTCTGGGAACGGTGTCCTGCAGTCAGCGTCACAGTGAAGCAGTCTGGGAACGGTGTCCTGCAGTCTAGGAACGGTGTCCTGCAGTCAGTGTCACAGTGAAGCAGGCAGTCAGCATCACAGTGAAGCAGTCTGGGAACAGTGTCCTGCAGTCTGGGAACGGTGTCCTGCAGTCAGTGTCACAGTGAAGCAGTCTGGGAACAGTGTCCTGCAGTCAGTGTCACAGTGAAGCAGCCTGGGAACGGTGTCCTGCAGTCAGTGTCACAGTGATGCAGTCTGGGAACGGTGTCCTGCAGTCAGCGTCACAGTGAAGCAGTCTGGGAACGGTGTCCTGCAGTCAGTGTCACAGTGAAGCAGTCTGGGAACAGTGTCCTGCAGTCAGTGTCACAGTGATGCAGTCTGGGAACGGTGTCCTCCAGTCAGCGTCACAGTGAAGCAGTCTGGGAACGGTGTCCTGCAGTCAGAGTGACAGTGAAGCAGTCTGGGAACAGTGTCCTGCAGTCAGTGTCACAGTGAAGCAGTCTGGGAACGGTGTCCTGCAGTCAGCGTCACAGTGAAGCAGTCTGGGAATGGTGTCCTGCAGTCAGCATCACAGTGAAGCAGTCTGGGAACGGTGTCCTGCAATCAGCGTCACAGTGAAGCAGTCTGGGAACGGTGTCCTGCATCTACATTTACTTTATCAATGGCTTTTAGTATTTTACATACCTTGATCAGATCCCCTCTCAGCCTTCTAAACTCCAGCGAGTACAAGCCCAAACTGTTTAATCTCCCCTCATACGTCAATCCCTTCATCCCCGGAATCAATCTGTGAACCTCTTCTGAACTGCCTCTATTGCCATCACATCCTTCCTCAGTTAAGGAGACCAAAACAGGACACAATACTCCCGTCTTGTCCTGAAAAAGCACCAGAAATCCGACCTGTCCAATTACCGCCCCAGCAGTCTGTTCCCGATCATCAGCAAAATGATGGAAGGTGCCATTGACAGTGCTGTCAAGTGGCACTTACTCAGCAAGATTCTATTCGTGGACGCTCAGTTTGGGTTCCGTCAGGGTCACTCATCCTCCCGTCCAAAACTGTACAAAAGAGCTAAATGCCAGAGCTGATGGTGACTACCTCTGCCTCCCAGGCAGCGTTTGGTAGAGGAGCCCCAGCAAAATTGAAATCAATGGGAATCAAGGTTGGAATCATAACTAACGCAAAAGACAGTGGTTGTGATTGTTGTTGCCAATCATGTCCACTCCAGAACATCACTGCAGGAGTTCCTCAGGGTAGTGTCTTTGACCCAACTATCTTCAGCTGCTTCATCAATGACCTCCCTTCCATCATAAGGTCAGAATGTTCGCTGATGATTGCACACGGATGATTGCACAATGTTCAGCACCATTTGAGCATCCTCAGACACTGAAGCAACCATTGTCCAAATGCAGCAAGACCTGGACAATATTCCGGCTTGGGATGATAGGTGACATTCATGCCACACAAGTGCCAGGCAATGACCTTCGCCAGCAAGAGAGGATCTAACCATCATCCCTTGACATTCACAGGCAATATCATCGCTGGTCCCACCATTACCAACGTCCTGGGGGTTGCATTAATCAGAATCGAAATGGACCTGCTATATGAATACTGTGGCTACAAAAGCCCAACCCATACATTAAAGATCAGGAAACGGCCGCGTTGGGAACGGGTGCGGAGACAGATGTTGCAGCCTTCGCCTCGTCGATCGCCCGAAGACGGATCCTGTTCGGGTGCAGATCAACCTCTCCACCCTGTGCCCTGGCGATGCAGGGGCAGGGGGGGGGGGGGGGGGGGGGGGGGGGGGGGGGGGGGGGGGGGGGGCCTGCTGGAATTCTTAATGCTTGAAAAGGTCAAATTTGAACTGAGGGGAAGGATGGAGGGGTTCTACAATTCATGGGCGTTATTCATTACGCACTTTCGAGAATTGGATCACGTCGAACATTAGGGGGGTTGGGGGCTGGGAGGGTTGGGGGGAGGGGGGGGCGGTGTGTGTTAATGGTGACCATGGGTGATTCCTGATTCCTTTTTGTCATTTGTTTATGCTAACATGCGGGCCAATGTCTGGGGTTTGGTGGGAGGATGGGATCGTTGTTATTGATATGGGGATCGACATTACATTCGTTATGGATTATTGTTTATTATTGGGTGTAAATTTGGGAGAAAATGTGAAAAAGGAGAATACAAAAATATATTTTTTTTAAATCATGAAACAGCAACCTCCTATCGGGTGCGCACATACCTTCACACCAGCATGTCCATGGAATCCTTCATTAGCCAATCAGAACATCCTGATGGAATGGCCAATCAGGGCACTGGAAGTTGAAGAAGGGGAAAAATCCACACTTGGCCATGGATGCCGGTGGGAGGCTGGAGTTTCCTGGTCCAGCTGCCAAGTGTCCGGCATTCGGCCCTGCAGGGTTCAGGAGAGACGGCCAGTATTTATTTTTGCCAACTGTAAATAGAATGGGAATCTGGGCAGAGAGAGTGAAGCTGTGTAGGTTAGGTGGATTAGCTATGCTAAATTGCCCCTCGGTGGGATTACAGGGAAAGGGTTTGGATTGGGTCGAGGTAGCGTGCTCCTTCAGAGGGTCAGTGCAGACTTGATGGGCCAAATGGCCTCCTTCTGCACTGTAGTGATTCTACGATTCCAATGAAGCATATTGAAGAGTAAAGAACACATTCCTGCAATCATGCAGGGCTCGGGTGAGGCTCCACCGGAAGTACTGTGTACGGTTTTTATCCCCTCATCTAAGAAAGGATATATTTGTCATGGCGGGAGTGCAACAAATGTCAACCACGTTGAGTCCTCGAATGAGGAGAGAGAGGGATTTGGGTGTGCTCGTATAAGGAATGCAAAACGTGTACGTAACAGGCGCAGCAAGCAATTATGAAGGCAAATTGCATGTTGACCTGTATTGCCAGAGGTTTGGAGTACAGCAATTAAGAAGTCCTGCTTCACTCAAAAGTTCGCGAATCTTTGGAATTCTCCATCCTAGAGGGTTGTGGATGCTCCATTGTTGAAGTCTGGGAGAGGCCGATGAATTAACGGATTTGGAGAGCAGGCAGGAAAATAGAGCCGTTGGCCACGATCAGCCATGATTGTATTGAATGGAAGAGCAGGTTCGACGGGCCGAGTGGTCTATACCTACTCTTATTTCCTGGGTCCTTGGGTTGAGCATTTAGGACTGAGGCGAGGAGACATCTCTTCATTCAAGGTTGCAAAGCTTTGCATTTCGCTACATCAGAGAGCTATGGATCTTCAGTGATTGTGTGTATTCAAGCCAGATCCTGCTAGAATTTTGGATGCTAACGGATACTAAGAGTAAGGGGATAGTGTAAGAAGCTGCAACTAAGGTAGAAATCTGCCATGATTTTCTAAAAAGCCAGAGCAGATTCGAAGGGCCAAATGGCCTGCTCCTGCTCCAATGTTAAGTTCACATATGGAGAACGGTGACTTGGATGGGGTACTTGTAGTGATCTGTATATCTGCTGGTATTTAAGGGGTTAACATCTGTATTATAGTGCGAGACAACCACTAGATAGAACTCAGAGGAGATTCCCACCTTTTCGTATCAGGAGTGACAAGTGAGCAGAATATTAGAGATATAGCTTAGTTGGCACTTGTAGTTGAACATTTATTCACTTAATCATCAGTTATAGTTGTAGAAGAGTGAACAAACTCATAGATATTTATATTCATTATTCAATAAATGTTATTTGCTTAATTTGAAGACTGACAGTTTTCCCGAACTGTAAGCACCAGCCCATTCTGGAAGTAAGCAAAAGAGTAACGACAAATTACTATCACGTAATATAACAGTACTGATGGTATCTGACTTTGGATTGTTCAAGACTTCTTTGTTTATTTAGCACTGAGACACTGAGTCCCTGTGGCTCCCAATGAGATCAAAGGAGCCCGTTGATCTGTCTACACGTTAGGTAATGAGTGACTTTAGTTGTCTAATGAGCTGCCTGCATGTGCTCACTCCTGAAGGGGTTGGTTTAGCACCGGGCTAAATCGCTGGCTTTGAAAGCAGACCAAGGCAGGCCAGCAGCACGGTTCGATTCCCATATCAGCCTCCCCGAACAGGCGCCGGAATGTGGTGACTGGTGGCTTTTCACAGTAACTTCATTGAAGCCAACTCGTGACAATAAGCGATTTTCATTTCATTTCATTTCATAATTAACTTACAGGAAGAGCAGGAATAAAGATCTTCACACAGAGTTGCGTTAACCTGCAAGAAAAATGAAAGATATTGGCATCAGCGGGGAGACCAGAGAAGAGCAACATCTGTAACAAAAGGTAAACTCAAACCATAGCAGCAAAGTCAGGCAGCACAGCGAAGCGTACTCCACCAATGGAGGCAGTTAGTTAAACTGGGCACATAGCAGAGTCACGGCCAGTCCTTGAGGGAAGGCAGTGTACAAGAAATAGAACAACATATCATAGAGATGGTGGGCTCCTGCTACTCTTAATGTTTCAACTAACATCTGGAATTAGGCAGCTTTGAATTCAATGTTCACTGCATTGTCTCACTTACATATTTAAGGGAATGAACAGCATTTTCATGTGGCTGCCTGGGGAAGCTGATAAATTGGAATTAATTTGCAATGAAAATTAGACAAGATACTCACTTGGCCACCGCAGGAGATTGTTTGAAAGCCAGTAAAATGTGCTTGATGTTGATGAAGATGGCCCAGCAGGGAAAGCAGGCTATGCTGAGAATGAGGATCCCTCTTTGGAGGATCACTCCGATTCGCTTCATGTTCTTACTGCCGTGTGTCTGCAAAATCAGAATAAAAGTTAAAGGGCTGAGGATTTCTGGCCATTCTCTGGCTGGCTGGATTCTGCGGCCCCAGCGCCGTGGGGCGGTTTCAATGGGAAGTCCCACCGACGGGCGACGGGAGTAGAGAATCCCGCCGCCAGTGAACGGCGTGACCAAATTCTCCGTCCTCGCTGGCAACGGTAGTGGGGCGGAACCTCGCAACGGAGAATCCAGCCCAACGTGAATTGGGCCAACACTGACCAGCATCTGCTGGACTTAACTTTTCTCCATAAGCTTAAAACTGCAAATAACATCAAAAGATTATGATGCGGAGATGCCGACGCTGGACTGGGCAGGGCACAGTAAAGAGTTCCACAACATCAGGTTAAAGTCCAGCAGGTTTATTTGAACTCACATGATTTCGGAGCGCTGCTCCTTCATCAGGTGAAGTGGAGGCACAGCATATATAGGAGAGACACAATTACAAGATAATTACAGATTGTAATGTGAAGAGTTATTAGAACATGAGTCTTTACTGAGACTTGGTTGAAAAAGGGACAGAGCTGGCAGCTAAACATTCCGGGATAGAGGTGTTTTAGGCGAGACGGGGGGGAAGGTAAAAGAGGTGGGGGTGTTCCAATACTGGGTAGAGAACATGGGCGGGATTCTCCCCTGCCCAGCGGGGCGGGGGGGTCCCGGCGCCGAGGAGTGGCGTGAACCACTCCGGCGTGGGCTGCCCCAAAGGTGCAGAATCCTTCGCACTTTCAGGGGCTAGGCTGGCACTGGAGTGGTTTGCACTGTGCTGGCCGGCGGGGAAGGGGCTTGCGCAGATGGCTTCGTCTCCGCACTGGCCATGGCAGACCGCTACAGCCGCTGGTGCGGAAGAATAGAGTGCCCCCATGGCACAGGCCTGCCCACGGATCGGTGGGCCCCGATCGCGGACCAGGCCAGCGTGGGGGCACCACCCGGGGCCAGATCCCCCTGTGCCCCCCCCCTCGCCCCCCCTCCCCCCAAGGAACCCGGACGCCACCCGCGCAGCCAGGTCCCGCTGGCAAATACCTGGTGCAACATACGCCGGCGGGACCTGGCTGCGGAAACGGGCGGCCACTCGGCCCATTGCGGGCCGGAGAATTGCCTGGGGGGGGTGCGATCCCTGCCCCCGGTACCTCCGGCGCCGGGGAATTTGGCAGCCGGCGGGGACGGGATTCACACCGCCCCCCCCGGCAATTCTCCAACCCGGCGGGGGGGTCGGAGAAGCCCGCCCCACATTCCAGTTATGCAGAGGGAGGACACCTTGCAAGAATCAAGTAACGAGGCACTGTGGGTAGAACTCAGAAACAGGAAGGGGGCAGTCACTATGATGGGGGTGTACTACAGGCCTCCCAACAGCCCACGGGAAGTTGAAGAACAGATATGTAAGCAGATTCGGGATAGATGTAGAAATAATAGGGTTGTTGTAGTGGGAGACTTTAAGTTTCCTCGTATTGACTGGAAATCCCTTCGGCCTAGGATGGATGGTGAGGAATCTGTTAAGTGTGTCCAGGAAGGTATTTTGGAACAATATGTGGATCGTACGACTAGAGAGGGGGCAATACTGGACCTAGTACTAGGGAACGAGTCCGCCCAGGTCATTAAATTCATAGTGGGGGAACATGTGGCGAACAGTGACCACAATTTCTGTAACTTTTGGATATCCATGGAAAAAGGACGAGTTGCCCGAGGGTTAAGGTTTCAAACTGGGGAAGGCTAACTTAGGCAGAATTTGGAGCTTTGACAAAGGATCAGCTGGACTCGAAATGTTAGCTGCCCGACCTGCTGAGATTTTCCACCATTTTCTCTTTGGTTTGGGAGGCTGTTGTTTGGGAGAGGCTGTTTGAGGGTAAATCCACATTTGGCATGTGGGAATCTTTTCAGGAGCAGTTGATGGGACTGCAGGACAGGCCTGTGCCGATGAAAAGGAAAGACAGGAGAGGCAGGATTCGGGAACCATGGATGACCAGGGAAATTGTGAGTCTAGTCAAAAAGAAAAAGGATGTATACATGAGGTCTAGGCAACGAGAAACAGATGAAGCACTTGAAGAATACAAGGAAAGTAGAAACGAGCTCAAGCGGGGAGTTAGGGGGGCAAAAAGGGGTCATGGAATGTCCTTGGCAGACAGGATTAAGCAGAATCCCAAGGCTTTTTATACATATATTAACAACAAGAGGGTGGCTAGAGAAAGAGTTGGTCCACTCAAGGACAAAGGAGGGAAATTATGTGGCGAACCAAAGGAAGTAGGTGAGGTCCTTAATGAGTATTTTGCATCGGTATTCACAAAGGAGAGGGGCACATTGATTGGTGGTGTCTCAGAGGGATGTATAAACACTTTAGAACAGGTTGTAATGAGGGAGGAAGTGTTAGGTGTGTTAAAAAGCATTGAGGTTGACAAATCCCCAGGCTCAGGTGGCACCTATCCCAGATTACTGAGGGAGGCAAGAGATGAAGTCACTGGGCCTCGAACAGAAATCTGTGTGTCCTCATTGGCCACAGGTGAGATCGCAGAGGATTGGAGGATAGCCACTGTTGTACCGTCATTTAAAAAGCGTAGCAAGGATAATCTGGATAATTATAGGCCAGTGAGCTTGACGTCAGTGTTAGTGAAATTGTTGGAAAAGATTCTCAGAAATAGGGATGTGGATTCTCTGATTCAGAGTCTAAGTGCTGACGCCGGCGTGGGAACACTGGCGTTGTACGACCGGTAAGAGGAAGCAAAATAGCCACCAATCCTCTGTCTGGTGGGGGGGGGGCTAGCAGGCACGCAGCGTGAAGCCCCTGTCTCTAGCTGCGGATGCGGCCGTAGAACTGCTGGGTCCGTGGCCACGCATGCGCACGGCGGCAGCCAGCGGTGGAACGCTCCAGGGATTGTTACTTTCCTGGTCTGTGTGGCTCTAACTCACTCGAGGGACCAAGGCCTGAAATTAAAAGATTTATTCTGCTCTATTATTTTTTTAAATATATTTTATTCCAACAAAAAAAAATCACGCAACGATCCAGAAAACCGTGGGTTTCCTCCGGGTGCTCCGGTTTTGCCCCGCAGTCCAAAGATGTGCAGTTTCGGTGGTTTGGCCATGCTAAATTGCCCCTTGATTCGGTCAGGTTACTGGGTTACGGGGATAGAGCAGAAGCCTAGGCTTAAGGAGGGTGCTCTTTTCAAGGGTCGGTGAAAACCAGATCGGCCGAATGTCCTCCTTCTGCTCTGTAAATTCTATGATTCAGAGTACAAGCTGTGTCATCTTTTTTTACCCCTTTTTGAACCATAAGTAACTTGACCCTCCCCCAAAACACAAAAATCCACCCCCTTCCCCTCCACACCCCCCCCCCCCCCCCCCACCCCCTCCACTCGCCTGCGACAGACAAATCTTTGAATGCCGATATGAACCGCTTCCATTTCACGGGGCAGCACGGTAGCCTTGTGGATAGCACAATTGCTTCACAGCTCCAGGGTCCCAGGTTCGATTCCGGCTTGGGTCACTGTCTGTGCGGAGTCTGCACATCCTCCCCGTGTGTGCGTGGGTTTCCTCCGGGTGCTCCGGTTTCCTCCCACAGTCCAAAGATGTGCAGGTTAGGTGGATTGGCCATGATAAATTGCCCTTAGTGTCCAAAATTGCCCTTAGTGTTGGGTGGGGTTACTGGGTTATGGGGATAGGGTGGAGGTGTTGACCTTGGGTAGGGTGCTCTTTCCAAGAGCCGGTGCAGACTCGATGGGCCGAATGGCCTCCTTCTGCACTGTAAATTCTATATATGGACTATATCTATATACGTGAAACCCGTCCTGTGACCCTCTAAAAGCAAACTTAGTTTTCTCCAATTGCAGGAATTCTACATATCCCCCAGCCATACCCACACCTTCGGCGGCACCGCCACCCTAGCAGAATTCACTGCCGGACAATCAGAGCGGCGAAGGCCACGACATCGGACAACACCCCCCTCCAGAAACTGCAGCAGCTCCAATATCCCAACAGGCATGGTTCCACGATCTCCAACCACATCTTAAAGATCGATGTCCAGAATGCTGGTAGTTTCGGGGAGGACTAAAACATATGTACGCGATTCACTGGCCCCCTTGCGCACTTCTTGATTCTGCGCTGTTATAACAAAATCTTTTTGCTATGTCGAAAGGACATCACTGCTGGGGTAATATAATCAGGGCCAAGTTTTAAGGCTGATCAATAATAATAATCACTTATTGTCACAAGTAGACGTCAATGAAAAGCCCCTAGTTGCCACATTCTGGCGCCTGTTTGGGGAGGCCGGTACGGGAATTGAACCCGCGCTGCTGCCTTGTTCTGCATTACAAGCCAGCTGTAAATTGGATATCTTAAATTAAAGAATTGGGCACTTTAAATTAAAACCACAGTCTGCAGAAGCCTGAAAAATCCTGATCTGCAGAACTCAGTCATGCATGTCTGAAGCAGCCCCTGATAACCCATCAAGTAATTATCTCTCCTACTTGAGATGCATTGGCCTATTGTCCACAGTTCCTGACAACCCGTCAGGCAATCAGCGGTCCTCCCAGGTGCCCTGTCAACAGGTCATCAACCAGACCATTGGGCACTGAGACCCTGCCTTCTGAGACTCCATTGGTCGAAGGCCAAGGGTAGGTGGAAAAGGAGGTGGGTGGCAGCAGAGGGATAAAAGAAATAGGCATTCGGGACATCTTGGGAGTGAAGACTCGAAGCAAAGACTCGGTGTGTGAGATGACCTTGACCAGACCAGAAGGAGCAACAGCCAGCAAGAATCACCTTTGCAAAGAGGAACCAGAGGAACTCAGGGATCAGATCTACAGCCTACCAAACCACTTTTGCAGGTAGTGTCGTCAAATCCTGGGTGTTTCCTGTGTGTAAAGTGGGTAATTTATGGGTTAACTATATTTAATAAAGTGTGTTGCATTATATCTGTGTCCATACTTTGTTCTACTTATAAATAAAGACACCTGGGTGAACTTTAATTAAGGAGCTGGTTGAAGTATCAGAAGTGGACTAGATACAACACTGCCCCTTATACAGTCAGGGTTTAGGGGCACCTACCTGAGATATGAGAGTGTCACACGCCGTGGACAGTCCCATGCCTATGGAGATACCGGCAATAGTTATTACCTGGCCAAAAGAATGAGAAAGAAAAGGAAGCATTTAGCAATATCATGCCAGGTGGAACCAACATACCGCAAATCAATACGCGATATACAAATGAGTAAAATACCATGGCGATTTTATTAATGGCTTCATGTCCTTCCCCTTTTTCTAATCCTTCCCGTCAAGTGTCAATTCTTGATCAGCTTTTGTCTGCTGCGGGCTCAGACCGTTCCTCTGGCGGGCACCCAATCCTCCACCCACTCTTCCACCCAGAACCTGGCAGCCTGCCTCCCAACTCAACCAAAAACTCCCTTCACCTGCGACCAAGTTCACTTGAGCTGCGTGATTGCACAGCAGCCTGCGGATTTCTGTTCAGGCTGAGCACCCACCATAGAGTCCTCGGCTCATTATGGGGTCGAATGGGGTAGAGTTTTTCAAAAACTCACTGGGGACAGTGCCCATGATTCCTCTGCTCACTGAGTGAAATTGGCTACTAGTTCATCAATGCCATGAACTAAGAATTTTTTTTGTTTGTTTATGAATTTAGATTTATTTTATTCCAATTGAGGGGCGATTTAGCGTGACCAACCCACCAACCCTGCACATCTTAGGGTCGTGGGGGCGAAACCCAACGCAGACACGGGGGATTGTGCAAACACCACACGGGCAGTGACCCGGAGCCAGGATCAAACCCAGGTGCTCGCCGCCGTGAGACAGCAGTGCTAACCACTGCGCCACCGTGCTGCCCCGAACTAAGGATTCTTATCCTTGTGTCCAAGTTCCCCCCCTGGCCTTGCCGCTCCTTGTGACCATTTCCATCCCCATAATGCTCTGAGAGCTCAATGCCGCTCCTGTTGTGGCCGTTTGTGCAACCTTGAAATCCCTTTACATCGCTGCTGGCAACCTCTTCTGTTGCTGGACATGAAGCGCTGGCATTTCCACTTAAAACCACCTCCCTTCCTGGCTTCTGGAGCAATTCTTAAAATCTGCCTCTTTGACCAAGATTTTGGTCCCCCACCGTAATACCTCATTTGGCTCAATTGTTTATTTATCTGAAAACACGCCGGTGAGGTGCTTTGGGACATTTGCTACAGTAAAGGCACAAGATAAATGAAACCTTATTGTTATTTATTACAGTTCCATGGCCTTCAACAGCCATTGAATAACCCGCACAAGCCACCAGTTTTCTGGGCCAAATGGCGAATTCCTGCCCCAAGTCAATGATCTTTTGTCGGCCCGTCAAACTGTCCGTCCCGCCCACCTTGGGGCGGGTGGGACTGGGAAGCTCCACCCTGAGCCACGTGCCTGCCAGAGGATTGAATATCTGCCCGTGAAGAGTATTGAGACTGAGCCCAGTCTCATTCCCACAGCGCAGGCCCTAGGGTTGCTGGCGCCCCGGGCAAGCAGAACTTCATCGCCCTTGGGGGGCGGGGCCGAGGGGGGCGGGGCCGGGGGGGGGGGCGAGGGGGGGGGGGGGGGGGCCGAGGGAGGGCGGGGGCGGGGCCGAGGTGGGGGGGCGGGGCCGAGGCGGGGGGGCGAGGCGGGGGGGTGGGGCAGAGGCGGGGGGGGCGGGTCCGAGGCGGGAGGGTCCGAGGTGGGGGGGGGTCCGAGGTGGGGGGGGTCCGAGGCGGGGGGTCCGAGGCGGGGAGGGGCCGAGGCGGGGGGGGTGGGGCTGAGGCGGGGGGGTGGGGCCGAGGCGGGGGGCGGGGCAGACGGAGTGGGGGGCGACCGGAGGGGAGGGGGGGCGGAGGGGGCCGCCCTGGGTGAGGGCGGCCACCGCGCATGCGCTGGTTGACACCGGCCCAACTGCGCATGCGCGGGACCCGAGTCTGGCGCCCCCTAGCACATGGCGCCCCGGGCGACTGCCCGAGTTGCCGGTACCTTGGGCCGGCCCTGTTCCCACCTAATGTCCGCACACATCGGCCTTCCAGGACGGCTCATTGACAATGGCGATGAGCAGACGTTTCTGTTCTTTAGCCGAGAGCCACTGAAGTATCTCTTGCTCTCTAGTTGCCCCTCCATTGAGGGCAGCAGGTAAAGGCCAGACTTCTTTACAATCAGCTGATAAAGGCCCACAGCTCAAAACTGATAGGGATCTCCGCAATTCCATCACTATTTTATACAGGATAAATAATGGTGAATAAATGTGCACATTCCGACGGAAAACTCACCGCTGTGGCAAGGCTAACTGCGCCCAATTCAACTTTTCCCAAATGTCCACAGAACGCGGAGCTGACAACACTTATTAGAAGGACCATCAGCTGTGACAAAAACTGGCAAAGGAGAACGAATGATAAATAACATAGACTGGCAACATCATTTTGATCAAACTCTTAGACTTTAAAAAAAAATGCTTGTAATCTAATGAAACAGATCACATTTCTTACCGAGAGTCCTCTTTCTTCCAAAATCTGAGGCAATGGGAAGCGGCAGGAACCAGGGACTCAATGCTGACCAGACGGAGACTGCCCGTCTGGAGTTTGCACGTTCTCCCCGTGTCTGCGTGGGTTTCAGCCCCCACAACCCAAAAGATGTGCAGGTGAGGTGGATTGGCCACGCTGATATGTCGTTGACAACGGCGGAACCAGAAAATCCCCCTGACGGGGCCGCCTCCACTGCCTGAAAAACTCGCGGTGGGTTGGTTGGTAAATCCCGCCCAGAGTCTCTTTTTTGGGCCCTGGGGAGTTTCTCAATGGGTTAGTCCGCACTTGGAATTATTTTCATCACTAGGGAACTCAACTCATTGGCCAGACCGGTTCCTCCGAGATCCTGTCACTATTTTGAAAGGGTGCCCTGATCTCTAAGTGGACTTGAGTGTCCTCCCCTCCCTACCCCCCCCCCTCCCCTCCGACAGACAAAGTCAACCCCCCCCCCCACACAGATCGGCACAACCACACAGCCCTCCCCCTCCTCCCCCTCCTCCCCCTCCCAAGTGATGACGCGACATTAGGGGATCGCGACAGGGCCCCCTTTTCAGGATTTCCATCACCCCCTTTCGGGCCTCCCCTTCCACCCAGGAGCCTCCAATGGCCTGGGAGACCCTGCAGGTGCCGTTCCGCCTGGTCCACATTTGTGTGGACTAGCACTGAGAGGCGCCCGGGTGGGGAGCCCAGTAGATCCCAGGCCAGCACCCCAAAGTGGGTTTTAAACCTACTTAGGCATGCGAGGCTTGGTCCCACCCATTGTGGATGGGACAAAAGAAAAAATGGGAAAATATGTCATTTGAAACATGGAAGTCTGGCAATACCTACATGAGAGAATGTAGGGAAAAATCTCACAAAGGGCTAACAGCAGCTGCAAAAGAAGGTTTTGAAATGCAGATAGCCTTTATCAAACAGGCATGAAGAAAACAGCTCGTGACTATTGTAGCCACCTGGGGTGGCCACGTCCCGATTTCAAAATGGACACTCATGAGGAGTGTAGGGAAAATTGGGCAGCTACAGGGAACACAAGCAGGTGCAAGGTTTCCTGTGTATTAAGATTTGCAGAACCCAGACAGAACTGAAACCAATAGCCATATTAACATATTAATGAGCGATCTCCAGAAACAATCAGAGACATTGAAACAATCGGGACCAAGACAGACTCCCCGGCGCCAGTGGGAGCTAGAACAAAGGCAGGCCAATGAACACCCAGCCCAACGATCAGGGAACAACTCCAGTATTGGAGAAAATCGATGAGAACAATTGAGACATGGTCCAATTAATTGGGACCAAGTCCGGGGCCCGCCCAAAAGGGCGCGAAACCCCTGGGGCCTATAAGATAGCATCCCCAAGTTCAGTTTGTTCTTCTTGGCATTGGCTCTCAGTGAGGAGAGACCTGCCTAACAGCTGCATCAACCAAGTAAGTCTAAGGTCAACGCACGCTACAAGATAGACACTCCTAGCTTCTATTCCGTACCAGCTCGAAGCCAACAGAATCAGAACCGGACAAAGGCATTGCTAGGCCTTTTCTCATTAGAACGGAGAAGGATGAGGGGCGACTTGAGGATGAGGATGAGGTTTATAAGATAATTAGGGGAATAGATAGAGTAGACAGTCAGAGACTTTTTCCCCGGGTGGAACACACCATTACAAGGGGACATAAATTTAAGATAAATGGTGGAAGATATAGAGGGGATGTCAGAGGTAGGTTCTTTACCCAGAGAGTAGTGGGGGCATGGAATGCACTGCCTGCGGTAGTAGTTGAGTCGGAAAAGTTAGGGACCTTCAAGCGGCTATTGGATAGGTACTTGGATTAGGGTAGAATAATGGAGTGTAGGCTAACTTCCTAAGGGCAGCATGGTAGCATTGTGGATAGCACAATTGCTTCACAGCTCCAGGGTCCCAAGTTCGATTTCGACTTGGGTCACTGTCTGTGTGGAGTCTGCACATCCTCCCCGTGACTGCGTGGGTTTCCTCCGGGTACTCCGGTTTCCTCCCACAGTCCAAAGATGTGCAGGTTGGGTGGATTGGCCATGAAAAATTGTCCAAAATTCTATGATTAACCGAGGACAAAAGTTTGGCGCAACATCATGGGCCGAAGGGCCTGTTCTGTGCTGTATTTCTCTATAAAACTGTTCCTCTGACCTGGTGGGCCATTCAAAGCTAAGTATAGGCTTTTAGTAGTAGTGATAGTTTAGCAAGTAGAGTTTATGCATGAGTAGTGATTGACTGTGTGTATAATAAATGTGTATTGATTTCAAACTTACTAACTGGTGTATTGAGTTATTGATCAGTACTTGGATTTGAACTTCGTGGTGGTATCAGAAAGATACCTGGCGACTCTAGAGCAAAGGTTATTAAAACAGAGCAATTAAGTAAAAGCATAACGAGCAACACTATTCACTATTCAAGCTGTAAAACTGATGCATGTCTTTTAATTCACAGCAGATTGAACTTTTAGTTACATGGAAAAAAGCAATATTCTGCACCTTCTTTGAAGTTAATTATTTTAGCAAGCAGCTAGAAAAGAATGGCTAGGAATTTCAGTTGAATTGGGTGACAAAATGTTTAGGTGTGAAATTCTGCTGACACCAGGTGAATATGGGAAGCTGGAGACAACGTGTCCACGGGAACACACATTAGCCCCAAATCGGAGTCAGAGTTCTGAGCTGGGTGCACCCTTTGGTAATAAAGCAACTTTAGAAGTGGCAGGAACCAGATGTAACACCCCTCTGGGATCAAAGCACTTTTGAACATCACAAAGGAAACAATGTAATCAGAGTTCGATGAGCTTAAGTCGTGCTCAATATGAGTACATAGTCATGTTAGAAATAATTCAGATTAAAGGAACCCTGTACAATCAAGAGTAAAATAAAGTTACTTTATGATAATGTCATAAAAACTTGGTAACTGCTGGAAGGGGAATATAAACCCTAAAAAAGGGGACAGCCAGCAGAGTCAGCTCTCATAGCTCGGTCATGGGAAGGATAGAGCACAGAGACTGAGTAGAACAGCGAATCCATCTGAGGAAGACCAAAAGCTAAAGAAGAGAGATTGTCAAGGTGGACCTGAAGGCCTTTTCAACCAACCAGGGGAATCCAGAAGCAAGATCTTTTTACTTTTCTGCAAAGACAGTGATCGCATCTTTTAAAAGAAAAAATATAATAACAAAATAACTTTAAAAATTTAACCTGAAGCAGTGGTTATTACAAAGTCTACTGTACTTACTTAGCAATGCGGGACCCAGGATCGATGCTATTAAATGGTAAGTAGATAAAATTCTTCTATGAAGATATGGGTTATACTGCGGATAACTAGAAAATATAGTTTGATCCGAATAGCACCCACCTAAATCTGCATAGGAGTCAGGGAGTGAGAATCCCTGTCTTATTTACCCTTTTTGGTATAGGAGGAATTCTAAGAATAGTGGTGAGTTTTTTTACTTCAGATCTTGATCTGGGTAGATCTTGTGAGGCGTACTAGCTGTCGAGAAGCCTGTTGGAGGCCTCACCTGGCACCTATCAGCCACGCCGCATTCCCGTTCGGGGGCAAAGTGGCTAGTAGACCGTGTCCATGGTCTTTGAAGTGAAGCAGGAAATTTTCATCTTTCAGGGCAGGGAATTGTGGAATAAGTTAGCCATGTTATTGTAAGGAACTTGCTAAATTATTATTTATTACGTTATTGTAAGGGATGTGGTAAATTAAATTTTATTGCCAACACAGTAATAAAATATCTTTAACATCACACAAGAAATTAGCTTGCTAATCAATACTGCGACACAATAACCCTTAACTGCTATCTTTACTCCCACTCAAACAACAAAACCATCTCGGGTCGCAATCCACTTTTAAATACAATCAGCGCTCAGGGAATGCTTGCTGCAAAGAGATGACTTGGATGCACAACTGTGAGAAAGAGAGATCTTTGGAGATTGCTTGAAAGAAAGCGACCTGACACTTTGCCAGAATAGTGCAGAATCTCTATCTGTAATCTTCAGAAACCTTTTCAGCGCCCCCTCCAGCCAAAAACCAACACTGAAAACCTCAACACCTGACTGATTCAGCCCCTGATCTTCCCATTAATTACACCACCTTTACTGAGCTGTCTCGGATTAACAGGGATCCCTCTTAATATAAATAAAAGTCAATTAGCCCAAACTTTTATGGCGCTATAATTGCACCTCTGGCTCCAAAAGGTCGAGCTGTCTTTCAAACCAGGATTTTTAAAACCATGACTGCAGCAGTCACACACACTAAACCAGATTTTTTTTTAACCCGTACAGCACCAAATATATATAGTACAATATACCTGAAATTGCTACATTTATCACAGTAGTCAATGAGTTATTTTCTGGAGAGGGCAGTGTGTGAAGGATATTATGGGATATTAGGTGGGTGTAAACTCACCACTGGCCCAGCCAGTTTGGAAATGCGTTTCGCTTCCTGACAGAAGTTGACGGGTTTCAATCTCCTTATTGTCCTCACAAACCAATTTCCAGAAGTTCCACGGGTCTGGACAACATTGTCGAAGCTTTGTTCCTTTGAATTCTCCATTTTACAAATCGTTCACTAAAAAATAAATCAGTTACTTTAGTTCTCTTGTTTGGACATCCCCCCTCCCCACAATCCCATCGCACCAAGCACCCCGAGCACGTTACGACATAGAATTCCTGCAGTGCAGAAGCGGGTCATTCAGCCCATCAAGTCCGCACCGGCCCACTGCAAGAATACCCTACCTAGGACCACCCCCCTGCCCTCTCGGCATAGCCTCACTTAACCTGCACATCGTTGGACACTGAGGGGCAATTTAGCCTGGCCCATCCATCTATCCTGTACGTTTTTGGACCGTGGGGGAAACCGGAGCACCCGGGCGAAACACACGCAGACACGGGGAGAACGTGCAGACTCCGCACAGACAGTCACCCGAGGCCGGATTCGAACATGGGTCCCTGGCGCTGTGAGGCAGCAATGGTAACCACTGTGCCGCCGTGCTGCCCAACGCTTCTCCATGTGGTTCCGCAGTCCACATCTGTTACATTATGTGGTAACAATGTTAAAACTGTTTGAAATTAAATGAAAATGAATATCGCTGATTGTCACGAGTAGGCTTCAATGAAGTTACTGTGAAAAGCCCCTAGTCGCCACATTCCGGCGCCTGTTCGGGGAGGCTGTTACGGGAATCGAACTGTGCTGCTGGCCTGCCTTGGTCTGCTTTCAAAGCCAGCGATTTAGCCCAGTGTGCTAATCAGCCCCTGTTTTCACCCCTAGACGTGTGGTCATGATTAAATCTGAATAGCAGTTCTTTCAGAGCTGAGTAGGAATTTCACCATCTATATTCAGGATTCAATGTTTTTCAGGATCGCTACGTATGAAAAATCGAACATTAATTATTTTTTAAAACTCCCATCACAAAAGCTCAATGAATAATTTTTTAATGGTGCTTCGTTAGCTGGTGGTGGGAATATGCAATTATTCATGGTGTAATTCTCCGTTCCCGAGATTAAGTGTTGACGCAGGGTAGGATTCGCGGAATTCTGCGACAGTAAAATTGGCACGGCACCTGGTACAATTCACCGACCGTTGAGGGGGCCAACCGACCGGCGCCATGTGGAACACGATCGATTCGAATGAGAAATGGTGCCGGATTTGCCGGGTTCGGGATTGACACTCTACAGCCGCATATACACGCGGTACTCCCTTCCCCCGCTCCCAGGTCCACAATCTAATCATGTGCCTTGCAGGACCTGCTGGTGAATCTGGTCCAGGACACCCCAGATCCCGAGTCCGATGATGACACTGATTTCCTTCCTCAGCTGCCTCCAACACCCTCCAGCATCCTCCACCACCCTCCACTCACCTGGGCTGGACGCTTTAGTGAAGAGGTTCCGCGGACACTATCTGATAGCAGGTGGCGGTAGGAACTCCCGAGAAGGCAGATGGCCGGAGGGCGGGCCGACCCCCAGAGACTAGCTGCCGTCCAGGTGAGTTGCAGGCTTGTGGATCGGGCAGTCCCATCGACCGTGGAGATGCAGTCTCAGAGCCAGGGACTGCATGAGGAGTTCTCAGCGAGCATCCAACACCTCAAGCGTGTGCTTGCAATGCACTTACCTCTCTTTGATGTGGTTGATGTTTGTAAACATTGGGTTTCAACACTTGGAGTCACTCATACACGAAGGGAGATGAATGAATCCAGGCTGCAACTGTTTTGTGGACGCTGTCAATCACAGCCCACTACTGGAAAGGAACGATTGGCTTGTAGCTAATGCAGCTACGAGTTGAAACACAGATCACAGCTATTATTCTTTGAGAAATGGACATGTGGAGCTTCCAGGTAAGTGTTGCAGCTGTAATTTATTTCACTGCCCCTGTCTGGACTGCCCTCCACCTCGATAGGGGGTCCCAATGGTGGGGGTCCCTTTAGCTAGGGGATCTCTTTTGGGGGTTCCTTTAGTTAAGGATCTCTGTGGGGGGAGTGTGCGGCTGCAGCTTGTCAATCATAGAATTATAGAATTTACAGTGCAGACGGAGGCCATTCAGCCCATCGAGTCGGCACTGGCCCTTGGAAAGAGCACCCTACCCAAGCCCACACCTCCACCCTGTCATCACGAGCCCACACAACCTTTTTTTTTATACTAAGGGGCAATTTAGCATAGTCAATCCATCTAACCTGCACATCTTTGGACTGTGGGAGGAAACCGGAGCACCCAGAGGAAACCCACGCAGACACGGGGAGAACGTGCAGACGCCGCAAAGACAGTGACCCGAGCCAGGAATCGAACTTGGGACCCTGGTGCTGTGAAGGAACTGTGCTAACCGCTGTGCTACCGTGCTGTGTAGCACCTTTTCTGTGTTTTAAATTCCATTTACCCCTTGTCTGCCCATTCTGCTGGCCGCTCAATGTCCTATTGCAGTCGTACGCTATCGTCCCCACTGGACCTCCAAGTTTGTTATCATCGGCAAGTTTTGAAAATTTATTTTCCCACACATTTTCACGTATCAAAGCCAACAAGAAGGCACTGGTTGTGTTGGGTCGGCTGGGGCCAGAGGGGCACCCAGGAAGGTTCCGCGGGGGGTGGAGGGGGTCACCTATCCGGCCCAGGGACCAGGTTTAAAGCGGGCTATCAGCGGCGTGCACCGCTGCACGGCTGCCTTGCCGACTGCGGTAATGGTGTTGCGTACCCGACCACCCCGACCCCACAGCCCACCTCCTGGCCACCCCTCCACTACTCCCCCCGACCCTGGCAGAAGCCCCCCCCCCCCCCCCCCCCCCCCCTCCCCCCCCAGTCAGTGGCATGACTGTCGGCGAATTACGCCCCCTCTCTCTCTCTCTCTCCGCAGCCAACCACGCCAGGTCCACGACTTTTGAGAGCGCACGTGGACTGCGCCGTCGGGAGCCCGGCCCGTCAGAGGCGGAGAATGGCGGGTCGGCCGAGTAATGAGATGCAAACGGTGATTAAAGTACCATTGACGCCGTTTTCGAGGTGATGGAGAATCGCGATTCAACATCAAAGTGGCGCCTGCTACGATTTTGGTGGCGGAAGCTCTTCTCCGCCCAATCACCCCCCCCCCCCCCCGAATTCAGCTGACGGAGAATCCCACCCCACATCACTGATGTAGCTCCCCACTCCTCCAGCAGCTCCACAAGGTGCCTCAAGAGTTCCAGAGGTTTTGGAGCAGAGTCCTTTTAACCATTGTGGGTTTCCCCACCCTCTCCCCAGCCACTGCTCTTTACCTTTTTCCTCGATGCTCGGTGCATCTAGGTTCCTCCACCTTGGATTGGTTTACGATCAGGAATCATTGACTGCTGGGATTCCCTGAAATCACTGTCACCAGAGAAGATCAGCTGGCATTTGTGCAGAAGGGGATTGAGTAGTGAAGGTGCACATTTCGGACCATTCTCGGGTCTAAACCTGATTGGCGTCAGACACTGTCGTGTTCGCAGAGAAGGCTTTCTCAGTAAAAGGGTGAGTGTCCTTAACTAAATGCCACGCATGCAGTTATGCTACCAGTTATTCATTAGATCTTTGGCTGCCGAGCTCACTTAGTGGATAACCTGACCTGCCCTTTAACTCTGTAATCGATGTTTAAGTTGATTGAGTCATTAAAAAAGTTTAAAAACAAAGTTTGGTTCAATAACCTACCTTCTGAACAGCAGGAAGCCTTACAACACCAGGTTAAAGTCCAACAGGCTTGTTTCAAAACACTAGCTTTCAGAGCACTGCTCCTTCCTCAGGTGAATAAAGAGATGAGTTCCAGAAACATATGGTGGAGTTGTAGACAGTGCGGAAGGATGTTGCAGGTTACAGAGGGACATAGATAAGCTACAGAGCTGGGCTGAGAGGTGGCAAATGGAGTTTAATGTGGAGAAGTGTGAGGTGATTCACTTTGGAAAGAATAACAGGAATGCGGAATATTTGGCTAATGGTAAAATTCTTGGTAGTGTGGATGAGCAGAGGGATCTCGGTGTCCATGTACATAGACCCCTGAAAGTTGCCACCCAGGTTGATAGGGTTGTGAAGAAGGCCTATGGTGTGTTGGCCTTTATTGGTAGAGGGATTGAGTTCCGGAGCCATGAGGTCATGTTGCAGTTGTACAAAACTCTAGTACGGCCGCATTTGGAGTATTGCGTACAGTTCTGGTCGCCTCATTATAGGAAGGACGTGGAAGCTTTGGAACGGGTGCAGAGGAGATTTACCAGGATGTTGCCTGGTATGGAGGGAAAATCTTATGAGGAAAAGCTGAGGGACTTGAGGCTGTTTTCGTTAGAGAGAAGAAGGTTAAGAGGTGACTTAATAGAGGCATACAAAATGATCAGAGGGTTAGATAGGGTGGACAGCGAGAGCCTTCTCCCGCGGATGGAGGTGGCTAGCACGAGGGGACATAGCCTTAAATTGAGGGGTAATAGATATAGGACAGAGGTCAGAGGTGGGTTTCTTACGCAAAGAGTGGTGAGGCCGTGGAATGCCCTACCTGCAACAGTAGTGAACTCACCAACATTGAGGGCATTTAAAAGTTTATTGGATAAGCATATGGATGATAAGGGCATAGTGTAGGTTAGATGGCCTTTAGTTTTTTTTCCATGTCGGTGCAACATCGAGGGCCGAAGGGCCTGTACTGCGCTGTATCGTTCTATATATATAGACAAATTCAAAGATGCAAGACGATACTTTGAATGCTAGCATTTGCAGGTAATTGAGTCTTTACAGATCCAGAGAGAGAGGTAATCCCAGGTTAAAGAGTTGTGAATTGTCTCAAACCAGGACAGTTGGTAGGATTTCGCAAGCCCAGGCCAGATGGTGGGGGGTGAATGTAATGCGACATGAATCCAGGTCCTGGTTAAGGCCACACTCGTGTGTGCGGAACTTGGCTATAAGTTTCTGCTCAGCGATTCTGCGTTGTCGCGTGTCCTGAAGGCTGCCATGGAGTACGCTTATGCGAAGATCAGAGGCTGAATGCCCTTGACTGCTGAAGTGTTCCCGACTGGAATGGAACATTCCTGCCTGCCGATTGTCACGCGATGTCCATTCGTCTGTTGCCGCAGTGTCTGCATGGTCTCGCCAATGTACCACGCTTCGGGACATCCTTTCCTGCAGCGTATGAGGTAGACAAGGTTGGCCGAGTCGCACGAGTATGTATCACGTACCTGGTGGGTGGTGTTCTCACATGTAATGGTGGTACCCATGTCGATGATCTGGCACGTCTTGCAGAGATTGCCATGGCAGGGTTGTGTGGTGTTGTGGTCGCTGTTCTGAAGGCTGGGTAGTTTGCTGCAAACAATGGTTTGTTTGAGGTTGCGCAGTTGTTTGAAGGCAAGTAGTGGGGGTCTGGGGATGACCTTGGCAAGATGTTCATCTTCATCGATGATGTGTTGAAGGCTGTGAAGAAGGTGTCGTAGTTTCTCCGCTCCGGGAAAGTACTGGACGACAAAGGGTGCTCTGTCGATTGTGTCCCGTGTTTGTCTTCTGAGGAGGTCGGTGCGGTTATTTGCTGTGGCGCGTTGGAACTGTCGATCGATGAGTCGAGCGCCATGTTCAGTTATTACGAGGGCATCTTTCAGCGTTTGTAGATGACTGTTACGCACCACCTCGTCTGAGCAGATCCTGTGTATATGGAGGGCTTGTCCATAGGGGATGGCTTCTTTAATGTGTTTTGGGTGAAAGCTGGAGAAGTGGAGCATCGTGAGGTTATCTGTGGGCTTGCGGTAAAGCGAAGTGCTGAGGTGACCGTCCTTGATGGAGATGAGTGTGTCCAAGAATGCAACTGAGTTTGGAGAGTGGTCCATGGTGAGTCTGGTGGTGGGATGGAACTTATTGATGTCATCGTGCAGTCATTTCAGTGATTCTTCACAGTGGGTCCAAAGGAAAATAATGTCATTGATGTATCTGGTGCATAACATCGGTTGAAGGTCCTGTGCGGTGAGGAGGTCTTGTTCAAACTTGTGCATAAAGATGTTGGCATATTGAGCTGCGAATGTGGTCCCCATGGCTGTTCCCATGGCTACTTTCTGAAGTTGAAATGTAGGAGACACGGAAGCCAATTGGCGACCAACAGGATAGCACCGCCTTAGGGATGTGTAATCTGTTTGTTCGAGGGGTAAAGATTGGCCCTTTCTCTTCTTTGAAATGCTGCAACATTTTCATCCAACTTAGAGAGGCAGAGGGTCTCAGCTGGCATCTCATGTGACCGACAAGGCTGCACTCCTTCAATACTGCACAGGCGTGTCCACAGGATTGTGCGCTCAAATGGTATGAATCGTGGCGGGGTGGGAAGGTGGTAATATTCATGGAATCGTAGAATTCACAGGCGAGAAGGAGACCATTTGGCCCATCGAGTCTGCATCGGGCCTTTGAAAGAGCACCCGACTTAAGCCCACGCCTCCACCCTATCCCAGCAACCCCACCTCACCTTTTCGACACTAAGGGGCAATTTATCGTGGCCAGTCCACCTAACCTGCGCATCTTTGGACTATGGGAGGAAACCGGAGCACCCGGAGAAAACCCACGCGGACACGGGGAGAACGTGCAGACTCCACATAGACAGACACCTGAGGGCGGAATTTGACACGGGTTCAATGGAACTGTGAGGCAGCAGTGCTAACCACAGTGCCACCATGCCACCCTCATGCCAGTGTGCTGCCCTCAATAACTAATTAATATGCGATAGCTGCCAAGAATTCCAAATGGGGCAAGGCTTGTCAAAATGTGGTATCTAGGCCATAGAACATAGAACATAGAACACTACAGCGCAGTACGGGCCCTTCGGCCCTCGATGTTGCGCCGACCTGTGAAACCATCTGAAGCCTATCTGACCTACACTATTCCATTTTCATCCATATGTCTATCCAGTGACCACTTAAATGCCCTTAAAGTTGGCGAGTCTCCTACTGTTGCAGGCAGGGCGTTCCACACCCCTACTACTCTCTGAGAAAAGAAACTGCCTCTGATATCTGTCCTATATCTATCACCCCTCAATTTAAAGCTATGTCCCCTCGTGTTCGTCATCACCATCCGAGGAAAAAGACTCTCACTGTCCACCCTATCTAACCCTCTGACTATCTTATATGTCTCTATTAAGTCACCTCTCAGCCTTCTCCTCTCTAACGAAAACAACCTCAATTCCCTGAGCCTTTCCTCGTAAGGCCTTCCCTCCATACCAGGCAACATCCTAGTAAATCTCCTCTGAACCCTTTCCAAAGCTTCCACATCCTTCCTATAATGTGGTGACCAGAACTGCACACAGTACTCCAGGTACGGCCGCACCAGAGTTATGTACAGCTGCAGCATGACCTTGTGGTTCTGAAACTCAATCCCCCTGCTTATAAAGGCTAGCACACCATATGCCTTCTTAACAGCCCTATTAACCTGGGTGGCAACTTTCAGGGATTTATGTACCTGGATGCCGAGATCTCTCTGTTCATCTACACTACCAAGAATCTTGCCATTAGCCCAGTACTCTGCATTCTTCTTACTCCTTCCAAAGTGAACCACCTCACACTTTTCCGCATTAAACTCCATCTGCAACCTCTCAGCCCAGCTCTGCAGCTTATCTATGTCCCTCTGTATCCTATAACATCCTTCAGCACTATCCACAACTCCACCGACCTTCGTGTCATCTGCAAATTTACTAACCCATCCTTCTACACCCTCTTCCAGGTCATTTATAAAAATGACAAACAGCAGTGGCCCCAAAACAGATCCTTGCGGTACACTACTGGTAACTGAACTCCAGGATGAACATTTGCCATCAACCACCACCTTCTGTCTTCTTTCAGCTAGCCAATTACTGATCCAAACCGCTAAATCACCTTCAATTCCATACTTCCTTATTTTCTGCAATAGCCTACCGTGGGGAACCTTATCAAACGCCTTACTGAAATCCATAAACACCACATCAATAGCTTTACCCTGATCCACCTGTTTGGTCACCTTCTCAAAAAACTCAATAAGGTTTGTGAGGCATGACCTACCCTTCACAAAATCGTGTTGACTATCGCTAATCAACTTGTTCTTTTCAAGATGATTATAAACCCTATCTCTTATAACCTTTTCCAACATTTTACCCACAACCGAAGTAAGGCTCACAGGTCTATAAATACCAGGGTTGTCTCTACTCCCCTTCTTGAACAAGGGGACAACATTTGCTATCCTCCAGTCTTCCGGCACTATTCCTGTCGACAAAGACGACATAAAGATCAAGGACAAAGGCTCTGCAATCTCCTCCCTGGCTTCCCAGAGAATCCTAGGATAAATCCCATCTGGCCCAGGGGACTTATCTATTTTGACATTTTCCAAAATTGCTAACACCTCCTCCTTTTGAACCTCAATTCCATCTAGCCTGGTCGACTGAACTGGAGTGTTCTCCTCGACAACATTGTCTTTCTCCAGTGTAAACACTAACGAAAAATATCCATTTAACGCTTCCCCTATCTCCTCTGATTCCACACACAACTTTCCACTACTATCCTTGATTGGCCCTAATCTTACTCTAGTAATTCTTTTGTTCCTGATATACCTATAGAAAGCCTTAGGGTTTTCCTTGATCCTATCCGCCAACGACTTTTCGTGTCCTCTCCTCGCTCTTTTTAACTCTCCCTTTAGGTCCTTCCTGGCTAACTTGTAACTCTCAAGTGCCCTAACTGAGCCTTCATGTCTCATCCTAACATAAGCCTTCTTCTTCCTCTTGACAAGTGCTTCAACTTCCTTAGTAAACCACGGTTCCCTTGCTCGACAACTTCCTCCCTGCCTGACAGGTACATACTTGTCAAGGACACGCAGTAGCTGTTCCTTGAAAAAGCTCCACATTTCGATTGTACCCATCCCCTGCAGTTTCCTTCCCCATCCTATACATCCTAAATCTTGCCAAATAGCATCATAATTGCCTTTCCCCCAGCTATAATTCTTGCCTTGCGGTATATACCTATCCCTGCCCATTGCTAAAGTAAACATAACCGAGTTGTGATCACTATCACCAAAGTGCTCACCTACATCTAAATCTAACACCTGGCCGGGTTCATTACCCAGTACCAAATCCAATGTGGCCTCGCCCCTTGTTGGCCTGTCTACATACTGTGTCAGAAAACCCTCCTGCACACACTGCACAAAAACTGACCCATCTATAGTACTCAAACTATAGTATTTCCAGTCGATATTTGGAAAGTTAAAGTCCCCCATAACAACTACCCTGTTACTCTCGCTCCTGTCGAGAATCATCTTTGCAATCCTTTCCTCTACATCTCTGGAACTATTCGGAGGTCTATAGACAACTCCCAACAGGGTGACCTCTCCTCTACTGTTCCTAAACTCGGCCCATACTACCTCAGTAGACGAGTCCTCAAGCGTCTTTTCTACCGCCGTAATACTTTCCTTGATTAACAATGCCACACCCCCCCCTCATTTACCATCTTCTCTGTTCTTACAGAAACATCTAAATCCTGGAACCTGCAACAACCATTCCTGTCCCTGCTCTACCCATGTCTCCGAAATCGCCACAACATCGAGATCCCAGGCACCAACCCATGCTGCAAGCTCACCCACCTTATTCCGGATGCTCCTGGCGTTGAAGTAGACACACTTCAAACCAGCGTCCTGCTTGCCGGTGCCCTCTTTCGAACTTTTAACCCTATCCCTAACCTCACTACTCTCAACATCCTGTACACTGGGACTACAATTTAGGTTCCCATCCCCCTGCTGAATTAGTTTAAACCCCCCCGAAGAGCACTAGCAAATCTCCCCCCCAGGATATTGGTACCCCTCTGGTTCAGGTGAAGACCATCCTGTTTGTAGAGGTCCCACCTACCCCAGAATGGGCCCCAATTATCCAGGAGGGGCCTCACGGTAGCATGGTGGATAGCATCAATGCTTCACAGCTCCAGGGTCCCAGGTTCGATTCCCGGCTGGGTCACTGGCTGCGTGGAGTCTGCACGTCCTCCCCGTGTGTGCGTGGGTTTCCTCCGGGTACTCCGGTTTCCTCCCACAGTCCAAAGGTGTGCGGGTTAGGTGGATTGGCCATGCTAAATTGCCCGTAGTGTAAGGTTAATGGGGGGATTGTTGGGTTACGGGTATACGGGTTACGTGGGTTTAAGTAGGGTGATCATTGCTCGGCACAACATCGAGGGCCAAAGGGCCTGTTCTGTGCTGTACTGTTCTATGTTCTATGAAACCAAAACCCTCCCTCCTGCACCATCCCTGCCAGCGTTGCTAAGAGCTATGACAAAGGGTCATCTGGACTCGAAACATTGGCTCTTTTCTCTCCCTACAGATGCTGCCAGACCTGCTGAGACTTGCCAGCATTTTCCCTTTGGTTTCAGATTCCAGCATCCGCAATAATTTGCTTTTATCCAGTTACTAAGAGCCTGCCTGTGCATTGTGGTCTCATGCAAATCTGTGAATTGCTGCATTCCTATGAGTGGGTTGTCGAGCATTTGTGCCGAGTTAGTTAGTCACGACTATTTCTACATCCAGTTTTCAATGGTGATTTTTTTTTTTCTTTCTTGTGGCTCCCACTTGAACAGGGTTCCGTGCTTTGGTGCCGTGTGCTTTATGGGAAACTGGTGAGTGTCGTGGTCGGTAATATCTTCACCACTGCGCAGTGAAGGCAAGAAACAATTCCACTGCTGTGGTAAATGATTGAAACCACTCAGGTCTGTAAGTTGCAGCAACTGAGACGTCTATTCACAAACCTGCCTGGGAGACACAACCTGCTCTGGGAGGGTGCCTGATACCAAGGCTGTGAAACACGTTGATATCTTTTGGTTAGAGGCCTCAGGTTATAAAACCCTAATATTATGGGCCAGGGATTAGAGAACCCCAAAGTGTATCATGGAGTTCACCTGACCCACAACTTTTAATAGATTGTGGTATGGGGAACACACGGCCCACTCTACAGGTGTAGTACAGCAGAAATGGAGAAGTAGTTTTTAAAGCAAAACGACGTTTATTCTATGAACTCAAGTTAAGCTTTTTAAAACATACAGTGAACATCTTAGCAACCATTAATTCAAATCCAACCCCCAAAGAATACAACACTTAGTAATCCTTAAGCTTGCCTTTTAACATTAATAAGACTTTTTAAAAAAACCTTTAAACAGAAGCACATCAGGTTAAGGCCACTACTTAGAGCAGTTATTAGTTTTAAATCACCATAGGATCGATTTACAGTTTTTTAGATTGCAGAGAGTATAATACCCCGTCTAGCTGTGACTGTAGATATTCAGCTCTGAAAATGAAATTAAAACACACCTTGCAGCAAACAGCCTAAAATGAAAGTAAAATGCTGACAGGCAGCCCAGCTCCACCCACACTCTTAAACCACTGATAAACACACATTTTTTAAAGGTACATTTCTTAAACACTCATTTCTGAACTCTCGCATGACACCTCCCCCCAAGAAAAATGGTTTAATTTTTCAACTTTTCACTATCCTTTAAGAAATGCGTACAGTAAATATACTTTTTCGTTTTAAAAAAACACACATGAAAGGTACAATAATATAGTCCATTTTTTATTCGTTCTTCTTCCTCCAACTGAAATCCTTCTTGATTGACAGTCTCTTTGAACAAGAAGGTCTCTGCACGATCCATCCATTTCTCTTCCCCTCTGCATTTCTCTTTAAAGTCAGATACTTTAGTTCAATCTGATCACAGAGTCTCTTGCAATTCTCCAACACAAGTGCATTGGTTATTACAGCTTTCAGGCAGTCAAATGCCTGTTGAAAGTCCGCTGTCCACTGAAATTTTTTACGCTTCTTCAGCATGCCCATCAGTAACTACACTACAAAATCTTTGCACAAATGTTTGATCAAATCCACTCATGCCAAGAAATCGCATTATTTTCCTTTGTACTGAGGTTTTTCGGAAACTCCCCAATAACTTTTGGTTTCACATCCCATAGGACCATTCGACCCTGTCCGATTGTATAGCCAAGGAAAGTGACATGGGCTTTCCCAAATTCACTTTTGGCTAGGTTTATCACCAAATCCGCCTCCTGACGTTGATCGAATAACCCCATCAGATGTTTTAAAAGTTCTTTCCATGTCTGGCTGAAAATTACCAGATCGCTGATGTATACCGCACAATTGGGTAACCTAAAACAACTCTGTTAGTTAACCGTTGAAATGTGGCTGGGGCATTTTTCATGCCAAATGGCATAACTTTGAAATGGTATATACCATCTGGAGTCACGAAAGCTGAAATCTCCTTCGCCCTTTCGGATAAAGGTACCTTTAAGTTAATCCAGTTTGGAAATAAAAGCTGATTGATCCACTTTTCCAATGCAATCCTCCAAACGTGGGATAGGATAAGAGTCCGTTCTTGTAACTGCATTAACCTTTCTATAGTCCACACACAACCATTGGTTACCGTCCAGTTTAGGTAACAATACTATGGGTGAGTTCCATTGGCTGCAACCCACTTCAATTATGCCATTTTTAAGCATACTCTCAATCCCTTTGTTAACCTGTGCCAATTATAAAGGGTTAAGTCTATATGGATGTTGTTTAATTGGTACAGCATTTCCCACATCTACATCATGTCTCGCCATTTTAGTACTTCACAATTTATCTCTACAAATTTGCCCACGTGATATCAATAACTCTTTCAGGTCAGTCCGCTTTTCCTCTGGAAGGTAACTCAACAATTAGAAGCATAGAAGCATAGAACAGTACAGCACAGAACAGGCCCTTCGGCCCTCAATGTTGTGCCGAGCCATGATCACCCTACTCAAACCCACGTATCCACCCTATACCCGTAACCCAACAACCCCCCCTTAACCTTACTTTTATTAGGACACTACGGGCAATTTAGCATGGCCAATCCACCTAACCCGCACATCTTTGGACTGTGGGAGGAAACCGGAGCACCCGGAGGAAACCCACGCACACAGGGGGAGGAAGTGCAGACTCCACACAGACAGTGACCCAGCCGGGAATCGAACCTGGGACCCTGGAGCTGTGAAGCATTTATGCTAACCACCATGCTACCCTGCTGCCCAATTCATCCCAATTTTTAAGAACATCCTCGTTTTCGAATTTAATTTGAGGTATGTCAAATTCACAGTCATCTGGATTTGGTTCGTTACTTTGAGTTGACTCTCTCCTTCCCTTTCAAAGTACCTTTTAAGCATATTCACATGACACACTCGGTGAGTCTTCCTTCTATCTGGTGTTTTTACCACATAATTCACCTCACTTAATTTCCTTTCAATCAGATACAGTCCACAAAACCTAGCTTTTAAAGGCTCACCTACCACTTGTAACAGCACTAAAACTTTATCCCCACAGACAAAACTACGAACTTTGGATTTCGTGTCCGCTACCTGTTTCATCACATGCTGTGCGTCTTTTAAATATTGTCAAGCCAATTCACCTGCTCTATTTAATCATTCCCTAAAATTTGGCACGTAATCCAATAATGTAATTCCCGATTTCTCACTCACCAATTTTTCCTTAATCAATTTAAGTGGGCCTCTTACCTCATGACCAAAAATTAGTTCAAAAACACTAAATTTGGTTGATTCATTTGGTGCATCCCTAATTGCAAACAGTACGAATGGAATTCCATTATCCCGATCCTCTGGATAATCTTGACAATAAGCCCTCAACAATGTCTTCAATGTCTGATGCCACCTTTCTAATGCTCCCTGCGATTCTGGATGGTACACAGTTGATTTAAATTGTTTTATTCCTAAGCTATCCATAACTTCTTTGAATAACCTTGAAGTAAAATTTGATCATTAATCCGATTATATTTCTGTGGGTAGTCCATATCTCATAAAGAATTTAAGTAACTCCTCCACAATCCGTTTAGCTGTAATATTACGTACTGGGATGGCCTCTGGAAACCGAGTAGACACATCCATTATCGTCAAAAGATATTGATTCCCACATTTTGTTTTAGGAAGCGGTCCTATGCAATCAACTAGGATTCTTGTAAAAGGTTCCTCAAATGCTGGAATTGGTATTACGCGTGCTGGTTTTATCACTGCTTGAGGTTTCCCTATCACTTGACATGTGTGACATGATTGACAAAATTTAACTCCATCTTATGTAGTCCAGGCCAAGAAAATTGTTTTTGTATTTTAGCTTGAGTTTTCCTTATTCCAAAATGACCTCCCACTGGTACCTCATGTGCAACTCACAACACTTCCTTTCTATACCCTACCGGCAATACTACTTGATAAACTTCAGCCCACTTTTCATCCGCGTGCATATATAAAGGTCTCCATTTTCTCATCAAGACATCACTTCTACGGTAATATCACTCTGGTATACACTCAGATTCTTCTTCCATATATCTCGTACCAGCCTCCCCGAACAGGCGTCGGAATGTGGTGACTAGGGGCTTTTCACAGTAACTTCATTTGAAGCCTACTTGTGACAATATGTGATTTTCATTTTCATTTCATTTCCATGCTTTCTGAGTTTTATTTCTACATCTTTCTGTTGTAACTCCGCCAATTTTCCTGAACTAAAAATATCCGCCTCATCCTCCACCTGTTCTTGTTCTTTTTCAACCATCTGATCAAAAATCGTTTCTGACAATTGCACTTCAACTTCATTTCACTCTTTGATTTCTCCTCTTGTCTTAACCTGTGACTTTGCGACCTTGTTACTACACAATCCGGAAAAATCCCAGGATATTCGTCCTTCAACACTTCAATTGTCTGATTTGCCACTGGCTTATCAACCACAGTAGGCAACACTCCCACCTACGATCCAGCTATATCATTACCCAAGATAAACTGTATTCCTGGACAAGATAGTTTCCCTATTACTCCTACTACCACTTCACCACTCTTCACTGGACTTTCCAACCTTACCTTATATAATGGAACACTACCCCTCTAACCCTGAATTCCACATATCACCACCTTTTCTGGCAATATTCTTCCCAAACTACATCATTCCTCATCTCTCACCATTAAAGATTGATTAGCTCCCGTATCTCTTAAAATTGTGACTTCTTTACCTGCTGCTCCTGATACACATGAGTAAACATTACCCATACAAGTAAATTATTTAAAGAGATCTGGCACCTTCTTATCAATCACCTCTTCAAAAGCTGTACAATCTTTTGCCCCTCCTTCGCTACACTTGGGCTTTCCTTTACCACTTTAACAAACCCCACTGTCTGATCCTATTTTACCACATCAGCCTTCCCAGTGCTTTTCTTCAACCACCAACACTGTGACTTTACATGGCCTAGTTGATTACAGTGAAAACATTTGATACTTTTCATGTCTCTTCCACCCTCCTGGATTTATTTTTTAATCTGAGGTACACTCTCCTTATTATCTCCCATCAGATCACATTTACCTTTACCACTTGAGTATTTCTCCTGTCCCCAGTTTCTATCCCTCACAGGCTGAAACTGAAGTCGGAAACCAAGCTTTGATTTATGAACTAATTCATAATCATCTGCCATTTCTGCTGCTAATCTCGCAGTTTTAACCCTCTCCTCTTCCAAATGAGTTCTCACTGCATCAGGAATTGAATTTTTAATCTCCTCCAAAAGTATAATTTCTCTGAGAGCTTCATACGTTTGGTCTATTTTTAAAGCCCTTATCCACCTATCAAAATTACTCTGAGCCTTTCAAACTCCATGTAATGTTTGCCCTAATTCTTTCCAAAATTTTCTGAACCTTTGTCTGTCGGCTTCAGGCAGGAGTTCATATAGTTTAGCTCACTGAGCTAAATCGCTGGCTTTGAAAGCAGACCAAGACAGACCAGCAGCACGGTTCGATTCCCGTACCAGCCTCCCCGGACAGGCACGGGATTGTGGCGACTAGGGGCTTTTCACAGTAACTTCATTGAAGCCTGCTCGTGACAATAAGCGATTTTCATTTCATTTCATTTCATATGCACCTAAGATCGATTTTTTCACCTCCTCATACGTCCCAGATACCTCCTCCGGTAGCGATGCTGCCCAGGTCCTGGCGATGGGGCCCACGGCGCTCATGGCCTCTGCCACCTGAGTCCAGGCCTGGTTGGCATCTGCGGGTGGCAGCCGCCTTCCCACCCCGGGGAGCAGGGTGTCCCGCTTTTTCTCCCACGGCATCCAGCAGGGTCTCGAGCTCTGCATCGTCGAACCTTGATGCCACTCTCCGGGGTGGCATGAATGAGAGTGTGTGGGGAGTGGAGTGCTTATACACTGCTGCAGCTTGCCAGGCTCACCAGCGCCATTCCCAAACGCCAGCAAATCACACGCCGGCATGCGTTGGAATCGTTCTAGTTCCACATGGCGCCGGTGTGGCCTTTAAGCATGTCCCAAATGGCATCAAGACCAGCACTGCCATCGAGACCATGGAACACCCGCGATTCTGTCCCGGCGTCAGCACGTAATGTCTGAAATGGAGGATCTCGCCCAAGATTACTAAATATATTACACTGCCAGTCACAGAATGTAGAAGTGCCTCTACTGCAGCTATCAACATTGACAAACTGACAGTTATCAACATGTATAAATCCCTCAGAATGCCCTAATCCAGTTTTCAACCGTTTACTTGGGAGATTTCCAGTTTGGCCAAGTGGAATGGGGATACGATTCAAACTATAACGATGGGGAAGACCTGACAGATTTGTTATTGGTACAGGATGTGTATGACGCTGAACATCACGTACGCTTCTGATCAGGAAGGTGGGGGATGGAATATAACGCTGACCTCGGCACTGTTTCGCCAAGTATCGAAGGTGCCCCTGCGTGTCTATGCTGACCTGTCATCCAGCCGACTCACACAGCCAACAGAGGCTGCTTATCAACCATGTGGGGGGGTTAAAATCCCTGTCATGTTATCAAAACAATGGCCCAAGATGCAAATTTCATACGGAAGGCTGGCTTGGATTCACTGCCGAGATGGAGGAAACCATCCCCCAATTCTGTTGCAGCCACCCTGTGGGCCAGCTTAAAGGGATCCGGCCGGCGATAGACAACGCACACAGGAGGTTCAGAAAAAGCTCAGATGAGCAACGTCAAGTTGTCCAGAGTCATCTGAATCGGCTACGCCGGGGTCATCTGAGCAGTTCAATCAAGGGGGCGCTGCATTTAAACGTTCCCCAGCACTTGCTCACCTTACAGCCAGGACGACGGCAGCAGGGAAGCCAGTCCCAAGCTTCACGGAGGGAGCCCTGATACGGATACTGCGGAGGAGGGGAGGGAAACCATTTACCTGCAGGTGGGCTGGAGACCCTGGAGTGTCCAGTCCGCCTGACTCACATGTCCAGATACCAAAGTGCGCACGGCCCAGCGGGCAGGGCAGGTTGACACCACAACACGCGCGCGTCCCGCGGTGCAGGCCGGAGCCCTCCAGGGGGGTGTTCGCTAGTGCTGTTGGGGAGGGTTTAAACGAATGTGGCAGGGGGGGTGGGATCCAATGTAGGAAGTCGGAGGGAAGTAAAACGGGGCCAGAAACAAAAAGCAGTCGGCGGGGGGAGGGTGTAAGGCAGAGAAGCCATAGTCAAAAATCAAAAAGTGCCACAGTACAGGGTACATCGACTGAGGAGACTGTGAAAAGGGAGGTGGACAATGCAGGACTGAGGGTGTTGCACCTAAATGCGCGCAGTATACGGAACAAGGTAAATGAGCTTGTTGCGCACATTGAAATTGGCCGGTACCATGTTGTGGGCATCACAGAGACGTGGCTGCAAGGGGATCAGGGCTGGGATCTAAATATCCAAGGATATGTCCTATCGAAAGGACAGGCAGATGGGCAAAGGAGGCGGGGTTGCATTGTTAGTAAGGACAAAAGTTAAATCGATAGCAAGGAGCGATATAGGATCAGAAGGCATAGAATCTCTGTGGGTGCAGTTGAGGAATTGCAAAGGTAAAAAGACCCTGATGGGAGTTATGTACAGGCCCCCTTCCAGTAGTCAGGATGTGGGGCAGAAAATAAATCAGGAGATAGAAATGGCATGTATAAAAGGCAATATTACAATAATCACGGGGACTTCAATATGCAGCTGGACTGGGAAAATCAGGTTGGTAATGGATCCCAAGAAATGGAATTTGTGGAATGTCTAAGAGATGGTTTTTTGGAGCAGCTTGTGACAGAACCTACTAGGGAACAAGAAATTCTGGATTTGGTGAAGCGTAATGAGGCAGACTTGGTTAGGGAACTTAATTTGAAGGAACCCTCAGGGAGCAGTGACCACAATATGATAGAATTTACCCTGCAGTTTGAGAGGGAGAAGCTGCAATCAGATGTAATGGTACAGGGTATTACAATGAAATAAGGGTAACTACAAAGACATGAGGGAGGAGCTGGCCAGAGTTGATTGGAGAAGGAGCCTAGCAGGGAAGACAGTGGCAGGAGTTTTTGGGGGTTATTAGGGAGGCACAACAGAAATTCAGCCCAAGGAGGAGGAAACATGCTAAGGGGAGGACAAGGCATCCATGGCTGACAAGGGATGTCAAGGACAGCATAAAGGTTAAGGAAAAAACATACAAAGTGGCGAGGATTAGTGGGAAACCAAAGGATTGGGAAGCCTTTAAAAGCGAGCAGAGGACAACTAAAAAAGCAATAAGGGGAGAGAAGATGAATTACGAGTGCAAGCTAGCTAGTAATATAAAGGAAGATAGGAAGAAATTTTTTCAATATATAAAAGGTAAGACAGAGGCAAAAATAGACATAACTACTAGAAAATGCGGCTGGAGAAGTAATAATAAGAAACAAAAAAATGGCAGACGAACTGAATAGTTACTTTGCATCAGTCTTCATGGTGGAAGACACCAAAGGGATGCCAGAGCTCCAGGAGAACCAGGGGGCAGAGGCGAGTGCAGTGACCATTACTAAGGAGAAGGTTCTGGGGAAACTGCAAGGTCTGAAGGTGGATAAGTCACCTGGGCGGATGGACTACAGCCCAGGGTTATAAAAAGTTAGCTGAGGAAATTGTGGAGGCATTAGTGATGATCTTTCAGGAATCACTGGAGGCAGGAAGGGTACCAGAGGACTGGAAAGTAGCTAATTTAACACCACTGTTTAAGAAGGGAGGGAGGCAGAGGACGGGAAATTATAGGCCGGTTAGCCTGACTTCGGTCATTGGTAAGATTTTAGAGTCTGTTATTAAAGATGAGATCGCGAAGCACTTGAAAGTGCATGGTGAAATAGGACTGAGTCAGCACGGCTTTGTCAAAGGGAGGTCATGTCTGACAAATCTGTTCGAGTTCTTTGAGGAGGTAACAAGCAAGTTAAACAAAGGAGAACCAGTGGACGTGATTTATTTAGATTTCCAGAAGGTCTTTGACAAGGTGCCGCATGGGAGACTGTTAAATAAGTTAAGAGCTTATGGTGTTCAGGGTAAGATCCTGGCATGGATAGAGGATTGGCTGATTGGCAGAAGGTAGAGAGTGGGGATAAAGGGGACTTTTTCAGGATGACCAGTCGGTGACTAGTGGTGTGCCTCAGGGGTCTGTGCTGGGACCACAACTATTTACATTATACATTAATGATCTGGAAGAAGGTACTGAAGGCACTGTTGCTAGGTTTGCAGATGATACAAAGATCTGTAGAGGGACAGGTAGTATTGAGGAAGCAAAGGGGCTGCAGAAGGACTTGGACAAGCTAGGAGAGTGGGCAATGAAGTGGCAAATAAGATACAATGTGGAAAAGTGTGAGATTATGCACTTTGGAAGGAGGAATCTAGGCATAGACTATTTTCTAAATGGGGGAAATGCTTCAGAAAGCAGAAGCACAAAGGGACTTGGGAGTCTTATTAAGGTTCTCTTAAGGTTAATGTGCAGGTTCAGTCATCAGTTAAGAAGGCAAATGTAATGTTAGCATTCATGTCAAGAGGGCTAGAATACAAGACCAGGGATGGACTTCTGAGGTAGTATAAGGCTCTGGTCAGACCCCATTTGGAGTATTGTGAGCAGTTTTGGGCCCCGTATCTAAGGAAGGATGTGCTGGCCTTGGAAAGGGTCCAGAGGAGGTTCACAAGAATGATCCCTGGAATGAAGAACTTGTCGTATGAGGAACGGTTGAGGACTATGGGTCTGTACTCGGAGTTTAGAAGGATGAGAGGGGATCTTATTGAAATGTACAAGATACTGCGAGGCCTGGACAGAGTGCACGTGGAGAGAATGTTTCCACTTGTAGGAAAAACTAGAACCAGAGGGCGCTATCTCAGATTAAAAGGACGATCCTTTAAAACAGAGATGAGGAGGAATTTCTTCAGCCAGATGGTGGTGAATCTGTGGAACTCTGCTGCAAAAGGCTGCAGAGGCCAATTTACTGAGTGTCTTTAAGACAGAGATAGATAGGTTCTTGATTAATAAGGAGATCAGGGGTTATGGGGAGAAGGCAGGAGAATGGGGATGAGAAAATATCAGCCATGATTGAATGGCTGGACAGACTCGATGGGCCAAGTGGCCTAATTCTGCGCCTATGTCATATGGTCTTATAGGTCCCAGCCCTCCAGAGGACACCCACCAAGGTGATCTCAGGCAGCAGGGCATGGCAGACAGCAACCTCAGGTTTGAATGCTAGGAGACACCTAGACTAAGCAGTGGGGTTAGGAAGATTAAGAAATTGCAATCAAACAATGTGGGAACGGACGATGTACGGCACTTCGGAATGTGGAACACTGATACTTGTATATTTCTGATTTCGCGATTTGTTAAAACTCACTTTTCTCGACCACTTTTAGACTGCCCGATCTTCACTGATTGACAGCAATGGAACACCTAACATTAGGGATGCATTCGGACTTACAACCTCCATCCCCTCTATGCAATTATGTCACCTCAGTGCATGTGTTTCCCTCGCATTGACAGGACTCAGTAATGTGCCAGGGAATCCTGTAACGGAACCCTGGATCAGAACCCCCAGGTCCCCCAAGTCAGCATCAAGGGAGAGGACTGACTCGGCGCATCATCGCTCTGAAATGACCCAAGACACAGAGAGGGAGTCTGCGAGCTGCCACCAGCCAGACAGGAGCCAAACATTCGCAATACCTCTGAGGAGCATCACAGCCCCTTCCTCACTGCAAGCCATCATCATCATCCTGCATTGAGTTGTTGGCCCAAGCACATAGGAGGGGCCATGTCCAGAAGGGTCACCCAAATGTCTTCCCAAACCCTGGACGTCCTGAACTGTCTCACGATGAGGGTGCCTCTAGCCCTCATGCCCTTGCGCATGGGACTGCTGAAGGCACTTTCAGGGGGGACTCTGGTTTCCTGATTGTACCTAGATGCTCATACTTGGACCGTGAGTTAACAACGTGAAATGGGGAGGAATCCAATGGGATGGCTAATTCAGGAGTTGGGGGTCCTGGGGCAAGGTGAACCCCCTGGCCCTTCGCTCCGAGGAATTAGGTCTGCCAGTCCTGTCGTTGAAAGCACCTCCCCACCCCACCCCCAACCCAACAGAGCTGTCCGTTGTCCTCTCCCCCATTGGAATCCCTGGTGGATAGTGGTGACAGACACTCTGGTCAGTTTTTCTGCGTGAACTTTATGAAGATTCTGCCGATTTTTAAAATTTAGAGTACCCAATTCTTTTTGTTTCCCCAATGAAGGGCCAATCCACCTAACCTGCACATCTTTGGGTTGTGGGGGTGAGACCCAGGCAGACACGAGGAGGAAGTGCAAACTCCACACGGACAGTGACCCGGGGCCGGAATCGAACCCAGACAGTGCTAACCACCACACCACCATGCCGCCCAAACCTTCTGCTGTTAATGCCTCCTGTTGCAGGGTAAGATTGAATTACATTTGTCACTGCAACCTCTTCCAAATGCTTCTAAATAACTGTTTGTTGGATTCTTACCTGAAACCTGAAGTTCTTTCTTTCACAATTATCACTGGAGTGGATTTGAGAAGGTGTGTTGTGATCTGAGACATCAAACGCACTGATCATGTCAAAGTGACAATGAGCAAATGAGCCTGACTTTAATTTTGCAATAAACCCTGAAGTTTTGCCCAGATGCAAATTGAAGTTGGAAAAGGCTTTACATAAAGCCTTTCCGGTTTTATACTGGTTTGTAGGTGTTTTGCGTTAAAAAAAAGAACAGGTATGTGTATCGTACCCTCTGACCAGTGCCTGGTCTTTCCGTCTGTGTTCCTAGCCATCTTTCTTCAGTGTATCTTTAAAAGGAGACGGTTTGGACACTGTGTCATGGTTCACACTCCTCATCCCAATGGAATGACTTTGATTGGCTATCTATGCTGGCCGATCCTACTCCTCCGCTCAATGGCGATCTGCCGGAGCCGAAACGCCTTTGTCATCCGACCACTCCGAGCGCTGCACCAGTTTCCTCTTCTTCTTCATTATGGTATTATCATGACTGTTAGCATAGCAAGGGTTAATGAAGTGTCGAGAGTAGCCAGGAGAGGGAGCTTCAGTTACAACTATATAAGGCAGTGATGCTAAGCCTTGTGGGCGAGTGTGTGCAGGAGTTAGCTAGTGAGAGTCAGAAGTGCAGATAGTGTAAGTGAGAGCAGATCATAGTTTAAACCAGTAGTGAGATTAGCTGTAGTTGAGTGTAATATAGATGTTATTAATCAACTGTGTATTCTTTCGGAGTACGTGTCGAATCCAAGTTAGTATTGTTATTAAATTTATAGCTTTGTTTACGCTGAAGCTATTTGTGGTCTTTGTGAACACTACGCCAACCAGCCTGAAATAAGCAACTCACAAAGAACACCAGATTTGTCAACGATTTTCATAACTTTGTCACCTTCTCTTCATCATTGTCTTTGGTCTTTGGGGGGGAGGAATGTAATAACCAGCATGGGACATACAGTGTGGGAGTGATTGTTTTTCCCGTGTTCCTGGAGGAGTACGGGCTCCCTCTGCTAGGAGGGGAGTAACTTAGCTTACCCAGACTTGTATAAAAGGTCGGCCAGTCTGGAATCGATCGACAGGAGAGAGAGAGAGTACCTGGTGAGGTTCGACCGGTACTCTTGTATATAAATGTTGTAAAATAAATGTTGTTTACTTTTTGATTACTTCGGACTCCCCGCGTCTTAATAAAACGTGGAGAATGCGGGGGAATGGAACGAGATGAGTTGCTCACTGAGAGAGCTGGTGCAGACACGTTGGGCCAAATAGCCTCCTTCTACGCTGCAACGATTTTGTGATTCTGCGATTCTTCCCCATTCTTCTGCTCTAAGGGGAGAATGTCTAACTCTGCTCAGGGCACGACTGAGGGTAAATGATGAAATGTTCAAATCCCAGAAGGGGAATTTGAATTGACTGACCACACGTTGGGATTTTGAAATTTGTCGAGGATGAGGAGAGGTTTTGAAATGCAGAACTGATGTCCCCAACTACTTGTGATGATTTTATAGTGAAGTGAATGTTTATTCTGAAATAGAAAAAGGACAATAAAATCAAATAGAATAACACTTAAATAAGGCAATGGCTTCACACAGCCCCAGTACTTTAAAAGAGTGCCAAACAATCTTAATTCAACTTCTTTCACAACTAACCTTCCCCATCTGTTCAGCAATACCTTATAGATTTTAAGATCTATAAAAGTCCAGTAATTGTTACCACACAGGGTCTTTAAGTCTCCTTTGTGGTGCCCTCTCAGGTTAGCAGCAGTTGTCATTTCAGATCTGTTCACAGTGCTTGTTGGGAGTCCACCAAGTGTTGCTGCTGAGATCGAAAGCAGTTCCTTCATACACTTCAGTATCTCCTTAAATATGTTCTTTCCCTTTGATCTCTCCATTTATCTCTCCCCGTCTCTTTAGAATGGCTCTCTCCCAGTGTTGATTAGCTTGATCTCTTTATTTTATTTTTTAGAATTTTAAAAGAAAAATAAATTCCCTTTATCTATTATTTACCTCTCACTTTCTTTCACGCTTTGTGTACCTTATAGAATAGAGCTTTAATGTCCATGTAAATGTGGACATTTGCCTTTGGCTTCACCTCCAATATAGCGGGGTGCATTCTCCACTGCCCCTCCGCCAGCAGCAAATTTCCAGATCTGGCAGAGAGTCGAGCGTTGGCCAAAAAAAGGGATCGGCGCCAGACATTCAATTACCAGGAACCCACCCCCACCCCCACCCCCGTGAAGCTCCAAGCCTCTCAGCCGGGATTCACGTGGGTGTGAATTGGTGCGGGTATTTCCAAGCATGGCCCTGACATGGTGGACCCCATGATGGGGCAGGGGGTCAGTGCATAATGGACGTGCCCCTCAAGTTCATCAGCAGGCCCCCATCCCCTCACAATGCAAATCCTGTTTCCCATCCGACCTCCCAACACCCCCCCCCCCCCCCCCCACCCCATCAGAGACCCCTGCCTGAAAGCTGAAGAACCGCTTTGTGGGCAGCTGTGTTCGATTCCCCACTGGGTCACTGTCTGTGCGGAGTCTGCACGTTATCCCCTTGTCTGTGTGGGATTCATCCAGGTGCTCCGGTTTCCTCCCACAGTCCAAAGGTGTGCAGGTTAGGTGGATTGGCCATGATAAATTGCCCTTTGTGACCAAAAAGGATAGGAGGGGTTATTGGGTTACGGGGATATGGGGGAAGTGAGGGCTCAAGTGGGTCAGTGCAGATTCGATGGGCTGAATAGCCTCCTTCTGCACTGTATGTTCTACATTCAACAGACCAGGCAGTAGGGTGAAAATAGCACTGCACTTTCACTTACCCTTTCCTAACATCTGCTGCCTCAGAGAAAACTGTGCAGAGCAGCAGCTGGTACAAGCTTTTTCGAAAGGCCAGTACACTGCAAAGGGCTTGAAATCCCTCGACAAGCTCGAAATCTTTCATTCAATTTCACACAGCATTCGCCAGTGATTTACCAGTTTTATTACTCCAGAGACAGCGGTCGGTGGATTGTTGCTCTATCTTTCTCTTCATGCTTGAATGTATCTCCATTACCATGCTTTAATGCAAACCACAATGTTTATAAACACTCTCACTATGATTCATAGTTCTTCACCACACCAAATGTACTTTGACTTCCGGGGCCGGCATCAAACCCAGATCATCGGTACCGTGAGGCAGCAGTGCTAACCACTGCGCCACCATGCCGCCCAACTTCCACTTTTTAACAACAAAAAGCACATAGCTGCCTTTGGTGTGGCGAGGAGCTGTCAGCAAGTTAAATTTACATTGGGGGAGATTTTGAGCCCGCACTAGCCACGCACGGGATTTCGCAAAGCAGGCGCAAAATCAGGAGAGAATTGGAAAACTCGAATGTCTCGAGCAAGATCACGATTTCCAACTCCTGCCCATATCAACAGAGTAACACAAAACATGCCACGGTACCCCAGGAATCTTATTTTAAACATTAGCATCTGATTCTCAAGCATCCACTTCCGGACCTCCCCGCTCGCTGGATTGAGGGACCCGGGAATCTGTTCCTATCAATCCCCTTCTGTTTGGGTTCCAGGGGTTCCTTTGCTCCTGAATGGGATAGAGGGGCAACTGGAGTGAGATTCAGAAACCCCAACATCCGATAGCACACATACTCAATGGATTTCGACCAGGGACTGCACCATGCAGTTGGAGCCTTGCACCAGGAGCTCATGCCCTCAGCTGTGGAAGTCATGAGCTGAACCATGGACTGTACATCCCCCCGCCACGGAGCGCGCCTCCTGCACCAAGGTCTCCATTGTGGACACCACCCTCATCGTGCTGCCCTCCCGCGTCGGAGTGACGGTGCCATCTGCTCAGACAGAAGGCAATGGGACTCCTCCAGTCCCATCCTGATGCTCGTGACTCAGCAGTTCCAGCAGTGCTGGGGCGACAGGCACCAGGGGTGCGTAATCAGCCAGGAGCTCAACAGCGTCCTGGGCTCCGGCGTCCCTCCGAGTGCCAGGGATTCTTGGGCAGTCACTCAGCGCCGAGGGTGGCTTGCGTCCGCTCTGGGAAGGTGGGTTCGATGGTGGCTGAGAAGTCCAATCCTGGATCCGCAGACTCTGCCACAGGTGGTGTTGGATGAGGTGGGTGGGGTGGGACGCTCTGGATTCCGCGCTCTCCTTCCACTGTTTATGCTTGGCCTCCACGTGCTCCACCCTGTGACGGCCGTGGTGGTTAGTTTGTGTGTTCTAAGGCAAGCGATTCCCACGTGTTGGTGGAGGTGTTGCATTTGTTTAGGGAGGTTTCCTGAGAGCCCTTGTAGTGTTTCCTCTGCCCTCCCAGCGATCGCTTGTCATTGCGGAGCTTGGAGTAGACATGTTTTGGGAGTTGTGTTGGGCATGCAGGCAATGTGGCCCACCCATCGCAGCTGATCGAGCGTGACCAGTGCCTCAATACTGGGGACATTGGCCTGGGAGAGGTATCGGTATGCCTATCCTGCCAGTGGATTTGCTGGATGTTGTGGAAATAGCATTGGTGATATTTCTCCAGGGATTTGAGGTATCTGCTGGACATTGTCCATGTTTCTGATGTACACAGGAGGGCGGGGACCACGGCTGCTCTGTAGACCCTGAGCTTGGTGTTGGGTTTAAGGTCTCTGTTCCTCAGTTGGCCGAAGACTACACTGGCGCATTGGAGTCTTTGCTGGATTTCGTCGTTAATGTCTGCTCGCACCAAGAGGACGTTCCCGAGGTACGGGAAATGATCCGTGTCCAGCAACTCACCATGGATTGTGATGGTCGGGGGGAAGTTTTATGTGGCAGGAACGGTTGGTATAGAGAACCTTTGTTTTCCAGATGTTTAGTCTGAGGCCCATTCTCCCGTATGCCTCAGTGAATGCATCAACGATGGTTTGTAGCTCGGCCTCTGAGTGTGCGCACACGCAGGCATCGTCCGTGTCCTGCAGCTCGGTGATAGAGGTTGGGCTGGCCTTGATTCTGGTCTGGAGGCGTCGCAGGTTGAGCGGTTTCCCACTTGTCCAGGAGGTTAGTTCCACTCCAGCGGAGAGGTTCAGGCTGATGGGGTGGAGTGCTGCTGTGAGGAAGATGGAGAAGAACGTTGGTGCAATGACGCAGCCCTGTTTGACCCCAGATTTCACACGTACTGTGTCTGTGGTGGTTCTGTTGGTGAGAATCACGGCCTGCATGTCATTGTGGAGCAGGCGGAGAATGGTGAAGAACTTCTGTGGGAAAACCGATTTTCAGGTGGATGTTCCATATTCCCTCACGGTTGACAGAGTCGAAGGCTTTTGCGATCTCGAAGAAGGCGGCGCGGTGATACAGTGGTTAGCACTGCTGCCTCACAGCTCCAGGGACAAGGGTTCAATTCCAGCTTCGGGTGACTGCCTGTGTGGAGTTTGCACTTTCTCCCCGTGTCTGTGTGGGTTTCCTCCGGGTGCTCCGGTTTCCTCCCATTGTCCAAAGATGTGCAGGTTAGGTGGATTGACCATGCAAAATTACCCTTAGCGTCCAAAAAAGGTTAGGTGGGGTTACTGGGTTATGGGGATAGTTTGGAGGCATGGGCTTAAGTAGGGTGCTCTTTCCAGGGGCCGGGGCAGACTCGATGGGCTGAATGGCCTCCTTCTATGAAGGCCATGTACAGAGGTTAATGCTGTTCCCTGCATTTGTCGTACGCTGAAGATTATGTCCACTGATCCTCTTGACGGCACTCTTTTGCCCTGTAACTGCTGCTCTCCACACACTCTTTCATCCTGTGTCTCCGCCGCTCTCCTTTAACCTGTGTCTCTGCCGCTCTCCTTGTGCTCGCAGAGCAGAGTAGATATCGGGGGAGAGTGTGGGTGGGAGGTGTGGGGGAGGGGGACCTCATTAAAGCTGTTGGCAACCCATGAGGTGGCTGGCTGAGAGATCACCTTGGTGGTGCGAGGGGCGCATGAGGGGGTGCAGTGAGAGGCCGGAGACTTACCCTGGCCACGCAATGTAGGTCGTTCACCTTTTTGCGGCATTGTTGACCCTTCTACCTCCCAGGCGGGGTGGGGGGGGGGGGGTGACCTTGCCAGATGGTCATCTGTGCGGCCGCGGATAGGGAACATCCCGCCTCTTCTGCACTCCATCCAGGAATCTGGTCAGGGCTGTCTGTGAATCATGGGGCTTGCTTCCCGGCAGCCACTCCCTCAAACGGATCTGGTACAAGTGCTGGGGGAGGGTTTACGTGAAGGTGTTTATCGATTGCAAAATGTTAGCTACCCCGGGACAAGATTATCAATGTTAGGCCGCCATAAGTGTGTCATGATTCACGTGGTTAAGAAAGAATTTGGGGCGGAAACTTTAGAAAATTGCCTTGTGGGTATGGCGCTGTATTGGGAGATATGCTCCGCAGCCGCCTGGTCTGCGGGATAATCGGCAATGCAACTCAGGAGGAACCTCTGGGTGAAAGCTCCCTCGTGTTTCAGCAGACGCTGCAAATCTCCCTTTCCCAAGAGAGCGCGACAAGGGCCATTCAGGAGTTACAGGGTATGGAGGTGAATGTTATCCAGCGCCACCTCCCCACGTGGTTCCTATGTGGCTCAGAAAGAGCGCCGCGATGATTCTGGCCTTTGGCCAAGGGGACAGTCATTGCGCCGCACACCATCCCCGGACTCCGCTGATAGTGACTCCACCCCATGCAGGACGTATTGTCGGCGGGCTAGACGTGATCAGCAGCAGCAAGAGAGCCCGGCGTTCTGGGTGCCCTGGTTGTGGTCGGCCCCAGCCCCGTGATAAGGTCCTAGACCTGGATGACCCGGAGGAGGCTGAGGATGAGGCTGAGATATATCTCAATTGCATGTCGCCCCGTATAGCCCCAATTCGTAATCCGGTGCAAGTCAATGGACATTTCTCTCGACGCCCAGCTCTTTGACACTTTGCACCTGGCGACGCGGTCTACATTCGTAACTCCGTCGGCAGCGCTCGCTGGCTCTTGGAATTATCGTCAGTCAATCGGGCCCTGTGTCTCACCAGGTTCATGTCCGGCAATACTCTATATCTGGTCCTGGGGGTCTGTCCTTCAAAAGATATCCCGGACAAGATCCACACCGGATGCTCCTGTTCCACTGCCGGTACGGCCTGATGCGGCTGCTCCATTTTCCCCCGACGCCGACATGCCAGACGTCCGTCCTCAGACTCCAACATGGAGACGCAGACATCTGGGACCTCCGTCGCTGACGTCGTGGTTCCATCACCTTCAGCTGATTGTCCGCCCAGGTGTACCTGCCGTAAACGTCGTTCGCCAGCAAGATGCACGCCGGCCGAAATTGCTCATCCACTCAACGGCGACCGGCCGGAGCGGGACCACCTTGGCCATCCGACAGCTGCGAGCGCTGGACCTGGTTCTTCTTCATCCTCGAGTTTTACATCTTCATTGTCTTCTCCTCATCATCGCCCTCTGAGAGGAGGGAGGAATGTAATAACCAACACGGGACATACAGTTTGGGGATGGTTGTTTTCCCTGTGCTCCTTGAAGAGTACGAGCTCCCCTGTTGGGGGTGGGGTAGCTTCCCCGTACTTGTATAAAGGATCGACCAGTCTGGAACCGACCAACAGAGAGAGAGACAGAGAGTACCCAGTGAGGTTTAACTGGGGGTCATGTATAAACTTGGAAGAGAATTGACAGATAATTAAAAGCTGTTTAAACACTGTTTTGTTTCCTGTGTGTACATGTTGTTCCAATAAATGTCTTTTAATTCTACTCGCTATAGACTCTCTGAGGCTCACTAACGATACCTCCTGCTCTCAAGTCACAGGAAAACAAGCCAAACACAGCTAATCACCCCAGTAGCTTCATCGCAATCTTTACTGCCAGTAACATTCTGCACAAGATTGGATTTCATCTGTAGTAAGCTCTGAAATAGAAATAGGACACTGTGGAATGTGCAACAGGCTGGATCTGAAGGAGGCGTGCTGTCGCTAAGACAGGATAAATATGACAGGATAATTTTGAAATAATTGTGTTAATATTGAAAAATGACAACGCAAATTTGTCTTAATATTACAGATGCCGAAGTACTAACACGTATTGGAAATACTTCTGAGACTCGCTGAATAACATCTTTGGGAAATGGAAAGAAGGCTAACAGAGAGCTTTCTACTAATTCTACTAATCAGTTTTGTAAATGTGTGTTGATGAGATTTTATGCCTGTACAATTACTAACTTTTTTTTAATGCATTTTATTCCAAACATATATAAAAAGTTACAAAATGTAAACAATTTGGGGAGCAAATTCCCAACACGCAACTATAGAGTTTGTGCAAATTTCTCTTTTCCACCACACTCCTCCCTCCTCCCTCACTATACCCCCCCACCCCACCCCATGACCAACAGCTCCTCGAACGTGTCCACGAACATCCCCCACCTTACCTCCAAGCCCTCCACTGAACCCCTTAGAACATAGAACAGTACAGCACAGAACAGGCCCTTCGGCCCTCGATGTTGGGCCGAGCAATGATCAACCTACTCAAACCCATGTATCCACCCTATAACCGTAACCCAACAACCCCCCCCTTAACCTTACTTTTTAGGACACTACGGGCAATTTAGCATGGCCAATCCACCTAACCCGCACATCTTTGGACTGTGGGAGGAAACCGGAGCACCCGGAGGAAACCCACGCACACACGGGGAGGACGTGCAGACTCCGCACAGACAGTGACCCAAGCCGGAATCGAACCTGGGACCCTGGAGCTGTGAAGCATTTATGCTAACCACCATGCTACCGTGCTGCCCGAAGCTACTTGACCTGTTCCAGCCGAAGGAAGTCATATAAGCCCCCAGCCAGGCCGCCCGGTGGCGTTGCTGACCGCCACTCCAACAGAATTCTTCGCCGGGCAATCAGAGAGGCGAAGGCCACAGCATCGGCCTTCCTCCCCTCCATGACCTCCGTCTCCTCCGATACCCCAAATATCGCCACCCAAGGGACCGGCTCAACATCCTCCCCACCTATCCTTGCGAGCGCCGCAATCACCCACTGGCCAGAATCACTCCAACTTTTCACAGTCTCAGAACATATCTGCCAACAACTCTGGATCGAGCCTCCACCCCGGCCTCTGCCCCGTCCCGATCTAAGCCGAATCTCCAGCCAACGGGGTGCATGGTCCAAGATGACTATCCCCGCGTACTCTGCCCCCTCCACCCCAACAAAAACACACCCTATAAACATGTAAGAAAGATGAATACTCCAGTCCCCCCGTGTTCTTGAAATGCCACGGCTCCACCCTACCCACCTCTTCCATGAACCCTCCCAGCTCCATTGCCATTCGTACCTTACCCATTGACCTGGGACTCGACCTATCTACCCTCGCCTCGAGGGCACAATTAAAGTCTCCTCCCACAATCAACTGGTGCATGGTCCAAGATTACTATCCCCACATACTCTGCCCCCTCCACCCCAACGGAAACACACCCTATAAACATGGCCAAGTCCAGGATCGCTGCCAGCAACTCCCTCATAAAACCAACATCATTCCAATTCGGTGCGTACACATTCACCATTACCACCGGCATCCCCTCCAAAAGCCCAATCACCATCATATATCTCCCACCCAGGTCCCTCACTTCCGTCGCGCCCACAAACCCCCTTTTCTTGCTCATCAAAATGGCCACCATACCCGACTTCGAATCAAACCCCGAGTAGAAAACCTGACCCACCCATCCCTTCCTCAGCCGAACCTGGTCCTTCACGCAGAGGGGCGCCTCAAGCAAAAAGACCACCTCCGCATTTAAACTCTTCAGGTGCGCAAAGACCCAAGATCTTTTCACCAGTCCATTGTACCCTCGCACGTTCCCGGTTATAAGCCTTACCGGGGGCTTACGCCTCCATTCCACTCTACCGTCCAACATCCTCCCCTTTTGGCTCTACCCTTGTTAATTTCCCCTTGGCCCATTCAAGATGGCTCCTTTCTCCGCCCCGACCATGTTTCTTCTTGAACTCGCCGCGTCGCATCTCCCGCCGCAATGGTGGAAAAGAAAAAAAAAACCTCCCTGCAACCCCCACTCCCCCCACTCCCCACTCTACCTGTATACATTATTCCAGAGTGCCAGCACCTCCATCTCCCAAAATTCTTCAGTTCTCCCCCAGTTTATGGTCCTTGGCCGCTTCTGGGGTCTCATAATGATATCCCTGCCCTTCATAAGTCCCCCATTCAGAGTTCCGCTTCTCCCTGGCCCAATGCAAGATCTTCCCTTGCTCCACCAACTTGTGGAGTCACACGATCAATGCCTGTGGCGGCTCCCGTGCTCTTGGCTTCTGCCTCAGAGACCTGTATGCTCTGTCCACCTCAGGGGCCTTTTCCAGCACCCCCTCCACCACCAAAACCACCAGCATCCTCGAAACGTACCTCGTGGCCCTCGCACCTTCCACTCCTTCAGGCAGGCCAACTATTCCCACATAGCGGCACGGTAGCCTAGTGGTTAGCGCAGTTGTTTCACAGCTCCAGGGTCCCAGGTTCGATTCCCGGCTTGGGTCGCTGTGTGCGTGGAGTCTGCACGTCCTCCCCGTGTCTGCGTGAGTTTCCTCCGGGTGCTCCGGTTTCCTCCCGCAGTCCAAAGATGTGCAGGTTAGGTGGATTGGCCATGCTAAATTGCCCTCAGTGTCCAAAAAGGTCAGGTGGGGTTGCGGGGATGGGGTAGATGGGTGGGCTTAAGTGGGGTGCTCTTTCCAACGGCCGGTGTAGGCCTAATGGGCCAAATGGCCTCCTTCTGCAGTGTAAATTCTAGGAAATTCTGCCTGCTCGATCTGTTTTCTTGCTTCTCAACGTCTTGCAAACGTCTCCTAACAGCCTCACCTCAGCCTCCAGTGCCACCACTCTATCACTGTTTTCAGAGATCGCCCTCTCAATCACTCAGATCTGCGACCCCTGAGCCTCCAGACATTCCTCCACCCTCTCCATTGAGTCCTTCAGGGATGCCGCAGCCCGTTCAATGGCCTTCGTTTGATCCTCCTGCATCACCTTCCTCTGCGGGCGGAACTCTTCCTTGATGAAGGCCACCAACTATTCCATCTGAGGCTTTGCTGCTTACACTGGTCCTTCCCCCCTCGGCCATCTTTCCACCTGCTGTTGGGCCACAGGTTTCCTCCAAATCCTTGGCCAGATCTTTCACCTTCTTCTGCCAGGTTTGGTAACCAGTTTGACATACCACTCCCGGGGGAACTTCTCCTCCAACCTTCAGTAACACTTTTCCGTTGAAGTTACACCCGATTTGGGGTAAAAAAGAGCTCTTTGCTTTGCCTTCAAACAGGAGCTGCCCTGTGTGCGACCACTCACAGCATGGCCGCCTCCGGAAGTCATTTGTTTACTAACGTTTCGCTGACCAACCAAATTCCTTAATGCTCCAAGTAACACTGCAATTACTGAGGCGATGCACCCTGCGAAATACACCTGCAAAACACAATGAATTATCATCAAATAATCGATTTGAAGTTTGAGATAACCTTTCCTTTTAAACTATAGTTCATTGCTTTTGTTTACTCTCTCTTTTTCTGACACATGTGAACTGTCCACCTCCCATCTTCTTTATTGACTGTCGACTCACTGTCTGGGTAAATTTGATGGACTTTACCATTCCCTGTTGCTCCAGGAACCTTCTTCCCAGCCAATCCTAGCCAGCGAGTGTCAACCTATTTGATTGGGAGCTGGAGGAGTCATGGGGCGGGATTCTCCGGTCGCCGAAGCCAAAATCGCGTTCGCCGATCGGCTGGAGAATACCCGTTTACGACCAAATCGAGGTACTGCTTAGGTGTGTCACACACTGTAGACAAACTGACAGCGAAAGAGGAACCAGATACATTGATCTGAGCCACACGGAATATGTCGAATCCCTCCTGTGCAGAGGGAGACCATTCGGCCAATTGAGTCGGCACCAGCCCTCCGTAAGTGCCCTCTACCTAGGCCCACTCCCCTGCCTTATCCCCGTAACCCCACCTAACCTGCACATCTTTGAACACTCAGGGACAATTTTAGCGTGGCCAATCCACCACCTGAGCTGCACATCTTTGGACTGTGGGAGGAAACTGGGAGCACCCGGAGGAAACCCACGCAGACACGGGGAGAATGTGCAAACTTCACACAGTCACCCAAGGCCAGAATTGAGCCCAGGTCCCTGGCGCTGTGAGGCAGCAGTTCTAACCATTACGGAAAAGTTATGGAAAAGTTAACAGGCAAGGTTATTGAAAGGGATTTTCTAAACAGGTTCAGTAAAATTACTTGTGTAAATGGAATCAGCGAAAGGAATTTTATAATTAGGCTCAGTGAAGGCGATTGAATAAATGGATGAATCGAAGGGATTATGTAAATGGTGTGGCGATGAGAATTGAGTCAACTGGTTGATTGAAGGAGGTGGTGGTAAATGCCGTGAATAGACAATTAGATACATTTCTGAAGAGATTGAAGTATGAGAGACATGATAGAATATGAGGTGGGTGTAGACTCACCATTGGCACAGACAGTCTGGAAATATACTTCACTTCTGCCAGACTTTACTGGGTTTCAATCTCCTTATTTTCCTCAGGAACAGGTCACTGCAGATTCCACAGGTTTGGGCAACATTTTCGGAGATTAAGTGAAGTCTCAATTTGTCCCATCCTTCACTGCATAGGAAAAATAAACCAGTTATTTTACTTCTCTCTTTTGGTAGCCCCTCCCCCGCATCCCGACCCACTAACCAATCCCAAATATGTTAAATTTAGATTAAGGTTTACTGTCATGTGTAGCGAGGTCAGAGTAAAGATTATACTCAGTGTCCACTTTAGCCTGTAAACCACACTGAGAAATTGTTATCTTTTGATAAATTTAGAGCACCCAATTATTTTTGTCCCCAATCAAGGGGCAATTTAGCATGGCCAATCCACCTACCCTGCACGTCTTTGGGTTGTGGGGGTGAAACCCACGCAGACACGGACTTAGAATGTGCAAAGTCCACACGGACAGTGACCCGGGGCCGGGATTGAAATGAAAATCGCTTATTGTCACGAGTAGGCTTCAATGAAGTTACTGTGAAAAGCCCCTAGTCGCCACATTCCGGCGCCTGTCCGGAACTGTTCACTATGCAGTGAATCCAGGTCCTCGGCGTATTGAGGTATTAGTGCGCCCCTGTGTGGGCCTGAGAAATTGTAGTTTTGTATTATGTCTGTTGGAGTGGCTCGCACTACAGTGGTAGTACCTGGAGTAAAGTTACTGAGATTGTATCCACTCGGGATATGGGCATGACTGGCAAGGCTGGCATTTATTAATAATCCCTTTGAAATGCTGGTGGTGAGCCTTATTCGCAAACCATTGTGGTCCATGTGATAACACAATGCTGCCTTGCTGGAGGTAATAATCTTACATTGAGCAGGTTTACAAACACTACTTGCTTCAAACACTTATCGATGCAGGGGAAAGGGCGGCACGTGGCACAGTGGTTAGCATTTCTGCCTACGGTGCTGCTGAGGACCCGGGTTCGAATCCCAGCCGTGGGTCGCTATCCATGTGGAGTTTGCACATTCTCCCTGTGTCTGAATGGGTTTCACCCCCACAACCCAAAGATGTGCAGGTTAGGTGGATTGGCCACGCTAAATTGACCCTTAATTGGAAATAAAATAAAATTATTGGATACTCTAAATTTATTTTTAAAAATAGATACAGGAGAAGGGAGTACAATAGCAATTAAGGAAAGTGTTTGTTTGGATCCTTAGCTTCCCTGCCCTACTAAAACTGGTTGACGAAATAAATATTTCTAGGTGAAAGGAAACAGACTGGAGTTAAATGCAACCCGCACACGTCTTTCTAAAGTGTGGTGATCAGAACTGGGCGCAATGCTTTGAAGCTGCAGCAAAGCTATATAAAGGTGAAGCATAACTTCCTTGCTTTTGTACTTAAATCCTCTAATTTAAGGTCCCGACCACAGTGCTTTTTGTGGGTGCTTGCTGTGCACCAATCGGCTGCCATATGTCCTATAATTACAGGAGTGACTGCTCTTCAAGTTGGCTGTAAGCGCCGGGATGATTGGTGGCCATGGAGGCGGCTGCAGAAATGCAAGTTGAGACAGACCAAAAGAAAATAGACCCAATAATGATAGAAAATTAGAGGAGAGGCAGAACAAGCTGCGAATAAAAGAGGCAGGAGGTTGCCGAAGGAGTTTGGTTCAAGATTAGTCAAGAAATGGCCAGCAACCATTGAATGGAGAGAAATGCATTGTTCAATCTCCCACTTTCAACACCCTGGGGGTCACCATTGACCGGAACCTGAACTGGACCAGCTAGATAAATACTGTGGCTACAAGAGCTGGTCAGAGGCTGGGGATTATGCAGCAAGTAACTCATCTCCTGACTCCCCAAAGCTTGTCCACCATCTACAAGGCACAAGTCAGGAGTGTGATGGACTACACCCCACCTGCCTGGATGAGCGCAGCTCCAAGAACGCCCTCTTGGCTCAACACCATCCAGGGCAAAGCAGCCCCGCTTGATTGGCACTCCGTCCAATACATTAAACTTTAACTCCCTCCACAATCACCGCACAGTGGCAGCCTCGTGGACCATCCACAGGTTGTGCTCCAGCTAAACTCACCAAGGCTCCTTCAACATCACCTTTCAGACCGAAATTTCATTCAATTTTACTCTTTTGATTAAACAAAAAAGAAAAGGGGGCAAATAAATAAAAGATCAAAGTAACACATTAAAGGGGAAGCCCTTTAGAGGAAATTTAGTCAATTTTCGCTGAGATGAGGGTTTTAGTTGCTTTAATTAGATCTTTCCAGGGCTAATTAAGAATTTGATTGCGTGGTTCTCCCCACACCACGGGTGAAATGATGGAGAAAGGGTTAATTCGGCAAACCAAAAAAACAAGAATAATACTGGACAATGGGCATTAAATGATCAAATCAAGGAGGCTTCATCCATCGGTTGTGTGGGATGTATGTACATTTGTTTTTATGGTATGATACAGATAGAACATTTAGATAAACATTTCAAATGCTCTGGATATTTCAAAGCACTGAACAGCCACAGCGACATTTAACGTGTAGTCCACTGGGGTATTTTTCGACGTGCCATCTAGGTTTAACACTGGTGTTACAGATTAACTTTCAACTAGAGAAAGTTCCCGGATTTAACTTGCAATCATCTCCAATTCACAAATCCAGCTTTAAGCCCACGTAACTGTTCTATTTCTTGTCTTGTTCTCCAAGAGTCAAATTGGCAAAGAACATAAAACTATGGGTGTGATTCTCCGCTCACCACGTGGTGTGGGAGAATTGCGGGAGGGCCTCCCGACATTTTTTACGTCCCCCCCCCGGCGCCCCCGCGATTCTCCCCCCCCCCCCCCCTCTTGGAAAAATCCGTCGCCGGTTACCGGCGAACAGCGATTCTCCGAGCCCGATGGGCCGAGTGGCCGGCCCTTCACGCCCGTTTCGCCACGGCAGCAAACACACCTGGTCGCTGCATTCGTGAAACTGCCGGCAGATGCCCGTTTGGGGCATCTAGGGGCCCGATTGGCACGGGAGCACCACGACTGTGCTCGGGAGGGGACAGGCCCGCGATCGGTGCCCACCGATCGTCGGGCCAGCGTCCAAAACGGACGCACTCTTTCCCCTCCGCCGCCCGGCAAGATCAAGCCGCCACGTCTTGCCGGCCGGCGGTGGAGAAAGACAGCACCGCGCATGCGCGGGTTCGTGCCGGATGACATCATGAAAAGCGCGTTCGCGCGTCATTTCTGGCGGCCGAGGTCGCTGCCGGGAACGACGGGGGCCCGCTCCTAGCCCCCGGCTGGGGGTGAATTAGGTGCGGGGAGCGGGCCCCGTGGCCGTCATGAACCACGGCCGAGTTCACGACGACCTCCGCGATTTTTGGCCTTAGCGGAGAATACCGCCCTATATGTTTAAATCAAAACTAATTTTTTTTACACTACTTAACTTAATTCGGTTCGTACACTTTACTGAGTAACCGATAACAAAATAGTAGTACTGAATCTGTGATACAGTCATTAAGAATCTCTCTAATATATAAACTTCTTCCAGACCCTTCCATCAGGCAGAAGGTACAGAAATCTGAAGACCTGTACATCCAGACATAGGAACAGCTTCTTCCCCACGGCTACAAGATTCCTCAACGACTCCCCCTCGGACTGATCTGTTCCCTGTAAGAACACTATTCACGATGCCCTATGCTGCTCTTGCTCATGTATTTGCTTTGTTTGGCCTCTTGTTCCGCAATGTAACCAATCACTGTTTGCCGATGTACCATTTGTCAATGTTCTCTGTTGATTATTCTTTTGTCTACTATGTATGTACTGTGTATGTTCCCTTTGCCGCTGAAAAATATTTTTCACTGTACTTGGTAGATGGGACAATAAATCAAAATCAAATCAAATAAAACTACACTCTCACTCAACTCTACACTATCCTTCTACATCGAACTCTCCATCAAGTTTCTCCCAGCATGCCTAGAGACACAGTCACTCAGTGACGCCATCTAGTGTTGATATACATGTAATCTCTCTTATTAACCCTTTACTATACTTGGACTATGCATATCATTACAGTAACAAGTTAAACATTTACACATGCATTTATAATTGTTGTGTTTCTATGCCTGTTAAACCGAAGCGCCAGGCCTTTTACCTACAATGAGACAGCATCGTGGGAGAGCCTTGTCACATGTACGATAGGAGGAGAGAAATGGGGGAGCAAAACGGCAAGAAAGCCACAGAGAGGCGATTACCAAGGAAGAGACTGATGGCAAGGTATCAGTGGAAACCAAAATGATTGAGCAAATGAAGGGGACGATAATAGGAAGAGTCCTCCCTATTTATCTCCTTTGTTCCCATTTATTTTGTTTTATTTTTGTTATCTTGGCACGTGGACCCATAATCACGATGCACCTTGAAGCTGAAGACTCAAGGTTGCTTGCCAGGACACTGTGACCCAGGTTTTGTACTTTGGAAAGGAGAAACCTGACTCTTTGGCCTGCAACCAAGATTGCAGAAGTGTGGGTGGAGACGGTAGAAAGGCCAGCATTCCCCCTTACACATGAAGGATGTGCCAGGAGTTTGGAAGTGGCAATAGAGGCACCCTTATTCCAGAAAGAATGTAAGGTCATTCCTCGTAACTGCAGGTCACAGTTTAATATCAGTACTGGGTAAGGTTTTAGAAACAATAATCGGATGAAAAAAAATGGGCTGAGGTTACAGCTAGTTAAGAAAAAGCAGGACAGAGAGATCATGCCTGACTAATCCAACTGAACCTTCTGATCACGTTAATGAAGGGAATGTAATGGATTTTGCCCATATGGATTAGAACAAAACCTTTGACAAAGTGCCCCATAAAAGGCTGACTAACAAAATTGAGACTCATGGGATAGGAGGACCAGTTTCAGTTTGGAGAAAATTAATTGACTTGAAGACAGTAAACAGCGAATTGTGGTGAATGGATGCTCCCAGATTGGAGGATGGTGTTCATAGAATAGAATAGAATTCCTACAGTGCGGAAGGAAACGATTCAGCCCATCAGGTCTGCACTGGCCCTCTGAAAGAGCACCTTACCTAGAGGAAGGTCCCCACCCTATCCCCATAACCCAGTCACCCCACCTAACCTTTTGGACACGAAAGGGCAATTTAGCACGGCCAATCCATATCTAACCTGCTCATCTCTGGGCTGTGGGAGGAAACCGGAGCACCCGGAGAGAACGTGCAGACTCCACACAGGCGGTCACCCGAGGCCGGAATTGAACCGGGGTCCCTGGCACAGTGAGGCAGGAGGGCGAACCACAGTGCCACCATGCCGCCCATGTTCCCCAAAGGTCAGAGCTAGGGTCACTGTGCTTTTGATTATTATAAATCACTGGGCATTGGGACACAGCGCATAATTCCCCAACTTGATGATAACAAACTTGGAAGCACAGCAAATAACAATGATAACGCAAATCAACTGCAACAGGATATCGATAGGCTGGCAGAATCGGCACACAATTGGCAGATGGAATTTAATACAGAGGCGGAGGGGTATTTCACTGCCATTGTATAGGGCGTTGGTGAGGCCACAGTTCTGGTGTCCTTTGGCGTGAACCACTCCGGCGTCGGGCTGCCCTAAAGGTGCGGAATCTTCCGCACTGTTAGGGGCCTAGCCCTCACCTTCAGGGGCTAGGCCCGCGCCGGAGTTGTTGGCGCGCCGCCGGCCGGCGGGAAAGGCCTTTGGTGCCACGCCAGCCGGGGCTGAAGGGACTCCGCCGGCCGGCAGAAGTCCGCGCATGCGCGGGAGCGCCAGCGGCTGCTGGCGCCATCCACGCGCACGTCCAGGAGATGGTCAGCTCAGCGTCGGCCATCACGGAGGGTGATGCCCGACGCGGAAGGAAAAGAGTGGCCCCATGGCACAGGCCCGCCCGCGGATCGGTGGGCCCCGATTGCGGGCCAGGCCACCCTGGGGGCAGCCCCTGGGGCCAGATCGCCCCGCGCCACCTCCCCCCAGGACCCTGGAGCCCGTCCACGCCGCCTGGTCCCGCCGGTAAATACTTTGTTTAATTCACGCCGGCAGGACCGGCATAATAACAGCAGCGGGACTTCGGCCCATCGCGGGCCGGAGAATCGCCGGGGGGGTGGGGGGGGGGGGGGGGGGGGGGGGTGGGGGGGGGAGGGGGTGGGGGGGGGGGGGGGGGGTCCCGCTGACAGGCGCGGCGCGATTCCCGTCCCTCCCCAATATCCGGTGCCGGAGATTTCGGCGGCTGGTGGGGGCGGAATTCACGCCGGCCCCCGGAGATTCTCCGACCCGGCGGGGGGGTCGGAGAATCCAGCCCCTTATCTGAGGAAGGATGTTCTTACTATGGAGGGAGTGCAAGGAAGGTTTACCAGGCTGATTCCTGGGATGGCGGGACTGCCATGTGAGGAGAGACTAAGTCAGTTCGGATTATATTCATTGGAGTTTAGAACAGTGAGAGGGAACCTTGTAGAAATGTATAAAATTCTGACAGGGTTAGATTCAGAAAGAATGTTCCCAATGGTGGGGGAGTGGAAAACTAGGGATCACGGTTTGAGAACAAGGGGTCAACTTTTAGGGCTGAGCTGAGGAGAAATTTCCTCACCCAGAGAGTGGTGAATCTGTGGAATTCACTGTGGAATCTGGTTGAGGCCGAAACATTGTGGGCGCGATTCTCCCAACTTACGAAAAATCGGGAAATCGGCGGGAAAAACGGGCGCGTTTGACGACGGTCGGGAAGGGTCCATTTCCCGACGTATTCACTTCCGGGAAATGGGCTAGTAACGCGGCCGCGTCAATTACGTGCGCCATTACGACGGAACGCGGCGACGACACGAACACGCCCACGTGACGCCGCCCGACGCCGTAAAAAGGCGCGGGCGAGCACAGAATCTGTCGGCCATGATGTCGGAGCCGAGGAGAGCTGCCCCTCGGTTTGTTGAGGCTGATGTGGAGGCGCTGCTCGATGCCGTCGAGCAGAGGAGGGGCATCATCTGCCCACGTAGAGGGCATCGCCACCCTGCCAGCGAGGTGCGCCAGGCCTGGCGTGAGGTGGCTGCTGCCGTTAGTGCTGTGGGGCAGACCCCTCGCTCTGCAGAGCAATGCAGGAAAAAGCTGCACGACCTCACCAGGGCTGCCAGGGTAAGTGCCAAGAGGGTGCCCCCTGGTCACAACCATCCCTCCCCCCTTAACTTAATCACCCACCTGCCCCCCCTGGCACGGGGGGTGGAGGGGGATTGGGGCAGAGTTATTTGAGGGTGGTAAACAAAGTTGTCACAGACCCAGCGCTCTGGCCTCCGTGGAGAGATGCAATGGTCTTATGACAACTTCACCCCCAAACTGTGCCAGTATCTGAACGGACTGCTGATACCTGCCGTATTGTAATGATCTACCTATGCCCCCTCCCCCAACAGGCCAAGTCCGCTCACAACACCCGTGAGCGGCACAAGACTGGAGAGGGTTCGCCTAACCTGCACCCCCTGACCACATTTGAGCTGAGGGCACTGGACCTTGTTGAGGGGTCTGGCACCCGGGAAGTCGCGCTATGCGAGGTTGGCGGATCTGCAGCAAGTGAGACAACCCTCCTTGACAAACACCCACCCCTCCCCCATCCTCTGTCCCTTCACACACCCTGCCCACTTGGACACCTCCCCCATCCTCTGTCCCTTCACACACCCTGCCCACTGGGACACCTCCCCCATCCTCTGTCCCTTCACACCCTGCCCACTGGGACACCTCCCACATCCTCTGTCCCTTCACACACCCTGCCCACTTGGACACCTCCCCCATCCTCCTTCACACACCCTGCCCACTTGGACACCTCCCCCATCCTCTGTCCCTTCACACACCCTGCCCACTTGGACACCTCCCCCATCCTCTGTCCCTTCACACACCCTGCCCACTTGGACACCTCCCCCATCCTCTGTCCCTTCACACACCCTGCCCACTGGGACACCTCCCCCATCCTCTGTCCCTTTACACACCCTGCCCACTGGGACCGTCCAGTGGCCGGCCGAGCGAATCTAAATAACCCGTTTCATTCTCTTCCCTAGGACGTGATGCCGAACGACCAGGGCCGTCTGGCTGCAGACGGACACAGGCATCTGCCCCCACCTCACCTGGGGCCGAACGACAGAGTGTGCTTAATCAGCGGGGAGTCCCATCCTCCCCAACCCAATCTGCGGAGCAGGACGCCCAGAGGGTGGCGATACCAGAAGTCACAGAAATGGCCAGCGAACACCCTGCGGACTCTCAGCGGCCCCATACCATAGAGGAGGCGTTAAATACAGACGACCTCGGGCTTGCGGCACTGCTATCTCCCACACCACCCACCATCCCAGAGACACTCACCCCGGCGGGCCTATTTAGTGAAGAGTCTCCTGGGTCACAGTCTGGTTCGCACATCACAGCTGAGCAGGTACAGCAGGTGGAGGTCGGAGCAGCCGAGGGCCCGGACTGGCGGAGGCCAGGCCAGGCCCAGCATGCAGCTGGCACCCAGACGTTTTCTGAGTTCCTGGAGTTTCTCAACCCACCCGCACAGCCGATGCCTCAAGAAACCCAGGGTAACAATGACGGGATGAGGGCTGTTTTCCAGACTCTGCAGACGCTGTTAGAGGAGTCGAACCGCGTCCACGAGCAGGGAGTGGTGCCGCTCATGGCAGAGACCCAGGCTGACACCGCACGGGTGGCATCCGCGGTGGAGGCAATGGGTCAGGTTATGCAAGGCATTGGGGTTAATGTGCACGCGTCATCCTCGGCCCTGGACAGGGTTGCCCTCTCACAGGCAGCAATGCGCCAGAGCCAAAACAACATTGCCGACGCCCTGCGGGCCTTGGCCCAGTCTCACCAGGTCATGGCCCAGTCGCAGCAGTCAGTCGCCAAGAGCATCAACCGCCTGACACACGTGCTGGATGGCGTCGTGCACTCACAGGTTGAGGTCGCACAGTCCCTGGCGGGAATGTCTAAATCCCTGGACTCCGTGTCTGCAAACCTTCGGATCCTGGTCGATACCGTTGCAGGCCTCCAGGACTGGCAGCGCCAGGTGTCGGTGGTGCGACGGGGCACCTCCCCGCTCGCACCTCTGTCCCAAAGTGAGGCCCGGGGGCCACCGGGCTCCCCGAGGGAGGAGGAGGTTTCGGGGCCCGTCCCATTAACTCAATCACGGGATGTCCCGGAATTCTCGGCCTCCCCCCGTCCCATCCCTGGTGCATCGGGTGGGCAGCAGGCAGAGCAGGGTGGCACAACGTCACCCGAGACGCCCGCAGAGCAGCCTGGCCTATCAAGGCCGGGTCGCCCCAGGAAACGCTTGGCCAAGGAGAAACAAGTCGAAGGGGGCGATTCGCAGTAGTCCTCCTCCACTCCTGCTGTATCATCTGGGGACTCACGTAGACGTAGTGGTAGGGCCCGTAAGGCAACTAAGTGAGACACAGAGTAAGTTGGCGCGGGTGAAGGGCACAGTTTAGTTGTAGGGGCTAGGGCACCTGTAAATGTTTGTTCACATTAAACGCACTGTTCCACCTTACTTGTAATACCGTGTGATTGTTCCACAGCCACAGGAATCGTGATGGTGACCGCATGTCGCTGGGGTTGACGAACGGTGAAACTTCGGTGCCGGGTGTGCAGTCCCTGCCCCTCCCCCCACCCCCTCCCACAGCTAGCCCACGTGGGCACGTGATGGAGTGTCCGTGACGAACTCAGCGGCCACCAAGGTGGATGGCTCAGCTATTGCCATGGGTCAGACTCTCTCTAACGATTCTGAGCTCACAGCTCTTCGCAGAGCGGGCTGTCATCATTCCACATGGCACTGATCACACCCGCTGACACAGCCATCAATGTTGTGCCATACCGTCTGGACCCAGTGGTAAGGGTGATGTCGAAGTGGAGCACTGTACACTGAGAGGGAGTTGGGGGGGGGGCTGTGGTGGTGGCAGTTATGTGTTGCCCCTTTGCACGACTAGCGATGCAGGTGGTGGTTTGGTGTTCAGCGGGGACGTCGCATGCGACGCGTGAACCGTGCTGCCACCAAGGCGTTGTGTGCCCGCCGTCCTCGCTGGGTCTGTTGTGCCGCCTCCTGGGCATCACCAGCACCTGGGTCGTGTCTGCGTGCTGCGCCCGCCACTCCGCCAGCCTTCTCCTCCTCCTCCTCCTCCTCTGTGCTGGCACCACTGCAACTGGTTTCTCCCTCCGCCTCCTGCAGCAGGTCATCTCCCCTCTGCATCGCCATGTTGTGCAGCGCACAGCAGACCACAACAATGCGAGCGACCCTTTCAGCCTGGTACTGCAGGGCCCCTCCGGAGCGGTCCAGGCACCTGAATCTCATCTTCAGGAGGCCAAGGCAGCGCTCCACCACACCCCTGGTTGCTGCATGGGCCTCGTTGTATCGTGTTTCCGCATTGGTCTGAGGCCTCCGTATAGGCGTCATCAGCCAAGACATCAGCGGATAACCCCTGTCACCTAGCAACCAGCCCCTCAGCCGGGGGGGACGTCCCTCAAACATCGCAGGGATGAACGACTGCGCCAGTATGTAGGAGTCATGCACACTCCCTGGGAACCTTGCACAGACATTCATGATCCTCATGTGGGGATCGCATACCACCTGGATATTCATGGAGTATGTCCCCCTTCTGTTTGTGAACACGTCCCTGTCCCCTGCAGGCGGGCGCATGGGGACGTGAACACAATCGATTGCCCCCTGCACCATCGGTATCCCGGCCACTCTGGCAAATCCACGAGCTCGTGAGTCTTGACTTGCTTGGTCCTTGGGAAAGGTGATGTAGATGTTAGCGATGGCATAGAGGGCGTCGGTCACATCCCGGATGCACCTGTGCACCGTTGACTGGGAGATCCCGGAGACGTCCCCGCTCGGAGACTGGGAGGAGCCGGTATCATAGAAGTTAAGAGCGACCGTCACCTTGATGGCAACCGGGATCGCGTGTCCTCCCCCCGTTCCACGTGGGGCGAGGTGCGCCACGAGGTGACAGATATGTATCACCATCTGCCTACTCAGCCGGAGTCTCCTCCTGCAGGTGATGTCCATTATTGTTAGGAAAGAGACCCGGACACGGTACACCCTCAGCCTTGGTCGTCGCCTCTGGCACCGTGGCTGCACCCTCACTCTCTCCTCCTCCTCCTCCTCCTCCCCATGCTGCTCGACGACTGGCAACTCCTCAGCCCGTCCCTCTGCTGCTGCAGCTGTCCCTACATCCACTGCGGGTTGTGGGTGTGGATGCTGCTGCATCTCCAAATGCAGTGCAGCGGCCCCAACCACTGCGCAGAACATAGCCGTTCTGTTCACAGACATTGTGCTAACCTACAGAAGGGTGGGGGGGGCAGAGAAACGGGACATGTTAGACGGAGGTTAGTCGACACCTCGGCAGCCGCCAGCCACGGGATACCTGTGTGTCCCGGTGGCCTGGACGCGCTGCTGACACGCGGGCAGCCTAACCCCTGGTCACTTTCTGCATCCAACGGGCAGTAAACTATGTCCTCCTCACCGGTGCGTCAGTAGCCTGTGGCCGTAAGCCACAGGGCAAACAGCGGCCTTGTCCTTGTGACCGGCACGCCATGGCATGGTGGCAGACATTTTGTTACGGGGTTGGACGGCTCACTCGCTCACTCTCTCCCTAACACCCCCCCCACTCCCACTCCCCCCCGTCTCCCCCACTGCCCCCTCCATCTCCCCCACTCCCCCCTCCGTCTCCCCCACTCCCCCCCTCCGTCTCCCCCACTGCCCCCTCCATCTCCCCCACTGCCCCCTCCATCTCCCCCACTCCCCCCTCCGTCTCCCCCACTCCCCCCCTCCGTCTCCCCCACTGCCCCCTCCATCTCCCCCACTCCCCCTCCATCTCCCCCACTCCCCCCTCCGTCTCCCCCACTCCCCCCTCCGTCTCCCCCACTCCCCCCTCCGTCTCCCCCACTCCCCCCTCCGTCTGCCCCACTGCCCCCTCCATCTCCCCCACTCCCCCCTCCGTCTGCCCCACTGCCCCCCTCCAACTCCCCCACTCCCCCCTCCGTCTCCCCCACTCTCCCCTCCATCTCCCCCACTCTCCCCTCCATCTCCCCCACTCTCCCCTCCAACTCCCCCACTCTCCCCTCCAACTCCCCACTCCCCCCTCCATCTCCACCACCCCCCCCCTCCATCTCCCCCACTCCCCCCTCCGTCTCCCCCACTCCCCCCCTCCGTCTCCCCCACTCCCCCTCCATCTCCCCCACTCTCCCCTCCATCTCCCCCACTCCCCCCTCCGTCTCCCCCACTCCCCCCTCCGTCTGCCCCACTGCCCCCTCCATCTCCCCCACTCTCCCCTCCAACTCCCCCACTCTCCCCTCCAACTCCCCCACTCCCCCCTCCATCTCCCCCACTCCCCCCTCCGTCTCCCCCACTCCCCCCCTCCATCTCCCCCACTCCCCCTCCATCTCCACCACCCCCCCCTCCGTCTCCCCCACTGCCCCCTCCATCTCCCCCACTCCCCCCCTCCGTCTCCCCCACTCCCCCTCCATCTCCCCCACTCTCCCCTCCATCTCCCCCACTCCCCCCTCCATCTCCCCCACTCCCCCCTCCGTCTCCCCCACTCCCCCCTCCGTCTCCCCCACTGCACCCCTCCATCTCCCCCACTCCCCCCCTCCATCTCCCCCACTCCTCCCTCCGTCTCCCCCACTCCCCACCGCTCTGGACCCCCCTCCCGTTCTCAGGGATGCCTTCCCCGTTGTGGCCAGACTCGAGCGGTGCGCTGAGCGGTGCGCTGAGCGGTGCGCTGAGCGGTGCGCTCACCTCCTGGAAGCAGTCGTTAGCCAGCACGACTGGTTGACGAACTTAAAAAGCAGGTGTGTTTCACGCCGTGTAAACAGTGAGCGATTAAGTCGGGACTTCGGCCCATCCGGGCCGGAGAATAGCGGGGGGGCCAAAAACTAGCGATTCTAGTCGTGTCGGGGGCGCGTTAGAGGCGTTTGGCAGGAATGGCGACTTGGAGTCTGTGCGGGGTTCGGAGAATAGCGGGAGGGCGTCGGACCAGCGTCGCCGTAAAAATTTGTGACGCCCGCTATTCTCTGATTTTTCGTAAGTCGGGAGAATCGCGCCCTGTGTAATTTCAAGAAGGAATTAGCCATAGCTCTTGGGGCTAAAGGGATCAAGGAATATTGGGGGTGAGGGGATTGAACTTGATGATCAGCCATGATCATAATGAATGGCGGAGCGGGCTCAAAGGGCCGAATGGCCTCCCCTGCTCCTATTTTCGATGTATGTTTCTCTGAATGATGCATTTTGGCGGAAGACATCGAGAGATGCAATCTAGACTCAATGGCACAGTTTTTAAGTGTGTACAGGAAAGAGGGAGCTGGGTGTTCATGCCTTTGAAAGCGGCACAACATACTGAGGGTGTAGTTAGCAAAGCATGCGGAATCTTTTCTACTTTGGTCACATAACGCAAGGAAGTTCTGCCAAATATTTACGAAGCCACAGCTAGTTTGTTACACCCAGCTGAGGTCGCGACTCGTAGACAAAGCAAAGCTGTTTCTATTAGCTGATTTAAATGATAGAGCAAGAGGTAAGAGCGGATTTGTGGTCAGTCATGTTTGCGCAGGCCACTGGGGTGGTGGAAAATGGATGGGTTCTTCAGGGTGATAAACTTGCAGGGGCTAGATTGGGAAAATGGAACTGACTGGATAGCTCTACAGAGAGCCAGCATGGACGTAATTGGGCCGAATGGCCTTCTTCTGTGTTGTAATGTCTCGAAGACTCCAGAAGGTGGTTCACCTCCACTTCCTCAAAGGAAAATGATGAATAGTCAATAAACGTCAGTCACTCCCATATCCTGAGAATGAATTAAAAATCTGTCACCTAGAGTCACTGGACATGAGTGAATCCCAGTGAATTTACTACAGAAGCAAAGATTTTACCGTGTCAATATGTACAAAGAATGACCTTTGAACCTGGACCCATATCAACAGATGAGTACAGCTTCTCAGTGTAGTTCACATGCGGCATGGTGGCACAATTGGGGGTGGCACAGTGGTTAGCACTGCTGCCTCGCTGGCTCCGATTTTCTCCCACTGCCCAAAGATGTGCAGGTTAGGTGGACTGGCCATGCTACATTTCCCCTTAGTGTCCTAAAGATGTGCAGGTTAGGTGGGGTCATGGGATTATGAGGACAGGCTGAGGGAGTGGGCCTAGGTAGGGAGTTCTTTCAGAGGGTCCATGCAGACCTCTGCACTGTGCGGGTTCTATGATTCTATGCTACAGAGGACACTGATCATCTCCTTCAACCTACATCAAAATGGGCACCGAGCCGCAGCACAGCAGTTAAGTAAAATTTGGAAATGCGACGAGCCAGTATAATTAACTTTTCATCACTTATATACAGAAATCCTATGAAAGCATTGGACCTTAAATGATGCAGCCTTCAGCTCTGAAAGAACAAGTGTTAAAAATTAATCATGATCAGAAGGCTAGGTGGCAAAATGGATTTAAGATTGTAACAATATTTTATATCGGCGGGGTGAGTGTGGAACCTATTGGAAGGGCGGGGTGTCAGGGTGGAAATGTACAAGCAAGAGAAGTAAAATAACTGGCTTATTTGCTGTTTGCGAAGGGTTGGAAGAATGGAAATTTCGACCCAACTCAGCTCTGACAATGTTGGCCAGACCCGTGGAACCTGTGGTGACCTGTTCCTGAGAAAAATAAGGAGATGGACACCCGTCAACTTCTGGCAGGAAGCAAAAGAGATCTCCAGACTGGCGGGGCCGGTGGTGAGTTTACACCTATCCAATTTCTCACCATACAGTTCACACATCGCGGTCTGTAAATGTATCTAATTGCATTTATATCAGGGGCTGGTTTAGCTCACTAGGGGCTGGTTTAGCTCAGTTGGCTAAATCGCTGGCTTTTAAAGCAGACCAAGCAGGCCAGCAGCACGGTTCGATCCCCGTACCAGCCTCCCCGGACAGGCGCCGGAATGTGGCGACTAGGGGCTTTTCAGAGTAACTTAATTGATGCCCACTCGTGACAATAAGCGATTTTCATTTCATTTCCTTCACAGAACTCGCTGATGCAACTCATATCTCTGTGCACAATTATTGCATTCCGGTTAAATTATGCCATTCATCCAACCACCTTCACTGAACATATTTATGAAATGCCCTTCATTTAAGTTTTCACAATTCATTTTGTTGCACCCATTTGGAAAATGCCGATCAATGACTTTGCCTGTGAACATATTCCGCAACGTCCTCCCCTAAAGGTGAAAATCGTCTGCCTGATTTTGGTTTTATTACTTCAAAGACGATTGTTTCGAATTTGTGCATCCCGACCCTCCAGCAGTGAATAATTTGCCTGTATCAACGTTGCCACTTCCTTTCATAACTGTGGAAACCGCATTGAAATCAATTTAAAGAGCACTGCTGCCTCACGGCGCCGAGGTCGCAGGTTCGATCCCGGCTCTGGGTCACTGTCCGTGCGGAGTTTGCACATTCTCCCCATGCCTGCGTGGGTTTCGCCCCCACAACCCAAAGATGTGCAGGCCAGGTGAATTGGCCACGCTAAATTGCCCCATAATTGGAAAAAGATAATTGGGGACTCTAAAGTTATAAAAGAAAAGAAAAAGAAAGAAAAATAAATCAATTTAAAATGCTTCGGCTATTTGAAGAGTAAAAAGGACACCTGTTTTATGAAGGGTTTAGTGAGAGTAAAGCTATAAGAGTTTGATCGATGTTAAGTGGCCAGTGCAAGTTATTTATCACTCATTTTCCTTTCACAGTTTTTGACAGAGTTGATGATGCTTCTAATAAATGTTGTCAGCTTCACGTTTTGTGGACATTTGGGAAAAGATGAATTGGATGCTGTTAGTCTTGCCACAGCGGTGAGTTTACGTTCAGAATGTGCGCATTTATTCATCACGAGGTATGCTGTATAAAATAATGATGGGTGGGCAGCACGGTGGCGCAATGGTTAGCACTGCTGCCTCACTACGCCGAGGTCCCAGGTTCGATCCCGGCCCTGGGTCACTGCCCGTGTGGAGTTCGCACATTCTCCCCGTGTTTGCCCCCACAACCCAAAGATGTGCAGGGTAGGTGGATTGACCATGATAAATTGTCCCTTAATTGGGGGAAAAAATTGAATTGGGTACTCTTAAAAAAAAATAAGGATGGAATTGGATTGCTTCCTATCATTTTGAGCTTAGTGCCTTTATCAGCTGATGGAATGCTCCTTGTAAAGAAGTGTGGTGATATGATTTGCATACCTGTCTGCTATTGGGGCAGAACACCGGCTTACCATTGGCCCTGGTCAGTCATGTGCCTCTCGACCGATTGGTCGAGAGGCTGAGTTAACCACGCCTCCTTGCCGAGGTATAAATAGTCAAACGCCCGGCGGTCGTCCATTTTATTGTAGACAACCGCAGGGCTAAGTTCTAGTTTATTAAAGCCTAACTTTTGTAAAGCAACTCGTCTCTCGTGCAATTGATGGCTCATCAAGAAGTCTGGCCTTTACCTGCTGCCCTCAGTAGAAACACTTGCTTCAGTGGCTCTGGGCTGAGGAACAGAACCGTCAGATCGGAAAGCCACCTCATCACCATTGAGCCATCCTGGAAGGCCGATGTGTGCGGACATTAGGTGGGAATGAGACTGGGCTCAGTTAATCCTCTGTGAGGCACTTGGCTCACACGCGAGGACTGGTCACTTCTGCAAGTTACTCATGGGCTGCTGAGGCCCAAAGGACTGTGCTGACAACAACAACAACTGGCATTTACATAGCACACCAACAGAGTAAACTGCCCCAAGACAACTAATAAAGATCAGAGGAGATTATATTATATCCACAGGCGTATGATCAGACAAATAATTTGACACCGAGTCAAGATGGAAAGAATGACCCAAAGCTTAATCAGCAAGATAAGCTTGAAGGACTATCCCTGATGGAGGGGAGAGAATCGGAAAGGCAAAGAGTTTGAGGATGGGCATTCCAGATACTGGGCAACTGAAAGAAGTGCCACCAGTAGGGGGATGAATTGGAAGAGGATGGGCTCTTGGGAGGGTTGAAAGGATGGAATTAGTCACAGTGATAGGGAAGGGTGACGCTAGGTAAGAAGCTGAACACCAGGATAGGAATTCTACATTTGAAGCATTGCTGTATCGGAAACTAATGTACCTCTATATTGTGGACACTGTCTCCTCTAATTGTTTTTTATTGCGGCCTGTTAATTTGAAAGCACAGGACCTTTAAGTCCTTTTGCATGGCCCCATGCACAGAATGACTTACCGGGATTATCATGTGCTCAGAATGACTGTGTGGCCACAAAGTTTAACATGGGGCACTTATCGTAAAGGAAGGGGACTTAGCGTCAATTAGGATCGGGGCAGCAAAGTTGTGTACGAGTGCAGTTTAGGAAGGGCGGAAGATCAGATGTCGTTTGGAGAATATTGGAACAGTCGAGTCTGGAGCGAATAAAAGGTCATCAAAAATTAGTTTCTGCTGGGAAGGAGAGAAAAAGAGGAAAAGAATGAAGAGCAAAAACAAAACCCCCCCATCTTTCAGAGAAAATCCGTGAATGGGATTTTCCAGCCCTGCCAATGTCTCCGGAATTTTATATGGTTCGCCCGCCCCCGTGGGAGGGCTCACCTTCAGTGGCCCCGGACGATTCTGACAGTGGGAAAGGCCGCCATGTTCTGTATTATTTTGTCGCGTGTTGTTGACATCCCAGGATGGATCTTGCTAAATGGTTCCTTTTCTTTATTTCTTTTGCACAGTCAATATCTGTAGCAGGTATCTCCATTGGTACTGGCTTGTCGTCGGCGTGTGACACACTCATATCTCAGGTAGGTGCAGTTAACTCCAAGCTGTGCAATGGGCGGTGATGTTCTCCCGAAAATTAATTCGCTAACCCAAGGAAGAATTGATGTTTGAAACTCAGGCCTAGAGTATTACGTCTATGAGTCTGCCGCAAAGAGAAAAGGTACAGAAGTGCTCACGCTCTGGATTCGTACAAACACGGATGTGAGGTTTTAGTTAGGGGTGATGATCCTACAATCTAAGATGGAGAACTGATGCCTGAGTGTTTAACCTCACTGCTGACGTCACTATAGATCACGTGACGTTTCACCAGCAGCGATGTATTTTATGATACATAACACCCTTCCCCCTTTGCTTCTTTAGTACAATCATAATGACTATTATCCAGCAAACACACTTATCCATTATCTCTATATATACACGTACAATTTAATAAGACAATCTTTCAGGTAGATGTCTACCCCCTTTTGGGTTGTATTCAACATTCTGGAACCTGGCTACTCATGACCTTGGAAGTGTCCTTTGTTCCTGGAAAGTTACTCCAGTGTCTATCTCTAGCACTGCAATGTCCTCAGAAACAGAATCCGAACTTACCTGTGTTCAGGCTCTCTTCCAAAGTATAGGATCGAATCCCTACAGTGCAGAAGGAGGCCATTCAGCCCATTGAATCCATACAAACCCTCCGAAAGAGCCCTCTCACCCATCCTATCCCCATATACCCGTGCATTGATCATGGACTATCCAAATAACCTGCACATCTTTGAACACGTAAGGGTCAATTTATCACGGCCAATCCATCTAATCTGCACAGCTTTGGACTGTAGGAGGAAACCGGAGCACCCGGAGGAAACCCCCGCAGGCACGGGGAGAAGGTGCAAACTCCACACAGTCAATAGGCCGGAATCGAACCCTGGTCCTTGGCGCAGAGAAGCAGCAGTGCTAACCACCATATCACTGTCCAAAGTTTCCACTGGAAGTACTCTCTGAGGGGTTTCAGCGATTTAACTTTGTGAAGCTAGCAGTTGGTCAGTATGATGCCGCCAAATTCTTTCACCACCTGCCTATGTATGTGTGATATTGGACCTTTCTTTGCGAGGATCACAGCAGGTAACCATTTCCCGCTCGAGGCGTAACTTCTGGCTGGCACTCGCTCTCCTTGATTGAATGCTCGTCTTTTTGAGTTTTATTCTCTCCGAGCAATCTGTGCTTGGTGCTGCCGCTTGACAATCTCATAAGTATTAGGTGGTATTAACGAATCGAACTGTGTTTGCATTTTCTTCCTGAACGCCAGCAGTGCTGGTGAACTGTGTGCTGTTGCATGTGCGGTGTTCCGGTAAGACATTAAGAATTTGTTCATTCTTCATGCCCATGACCTCTGATCCTTCGATGCCTTGATGTAATATTTCAATGACGAAACAAAACTTTCAGTCAACCCATTCATTGCAAGGTGGTATGGAGCTGACTTGATGTGGCGTTTACCGTTCGGGTAGTCCTTGAATTTCTTCAAAGTGAACTGAGTACCATTGTCACTACTCGTGGCCTCCTCCGGTTTTCCAAATGTTGTCCCCTTCTGCAGTGTAGGGATTCCATGGTTCCACAGTTCTATGAGACACGCTTGACATGTAACGGCAATCTTGACAAAAGGGTCAGCATTTGCCTGTTGTGTTATTTGGTATCGTATGTGCATGCCAGCAATATCAATGATCATCTTTGTAATCTACCAGCTGACAAAGAAGGAATGCCTTGACCCACAGATTGTGGTCAGGGGTTGATGGTCTGTCAAAAGAGTAAAATTACATCCATAAATGTGGTGGTGGAATCTTCTTACCCCCAAAATGATGCTCGAAACCTCTTTTTTTAGCTGAGCGTAATTTGTTTCAGTGCCAGTCAGAATTTATGAAGCAAATACGATGGGTCGTTGCTCTCCCGAAGGCATCATGTATGAGATAACTGCACCAACGCCAGAGGGTGACTAATCGCAAGCAAGTTGTAACTTTAGCTTGGGATAGTAATGAACCATTAGCTCTGACTTCTGTAAGGCATCGCTTATCTGATTGTACGCACTTGCACATTCTTCTGACCAGTACCACGCCTGTTTGACACAGAGCGAAATGTGTAAAGGCTATATCCATGTTGCTAAATTCGCAACAAATTTACCATAATAATTGATCAACCCTAAATACTACCTAAGTTGTGTTAAAACATCTAACATCTGGTTAGAAATGGGATTGATGATGATATACCAAGGTACAGAGAGAGATGGTTAAAGTGTGTGACCCATGACATAGTTATAATAATAATAATCACTTATTGTCACATGTAGGCTTCAATGAAGTTACTGTGAAAAGCCCCTAGTTGCCACATTCTGGCGCCCATTCGGGGAGGCCGGTATGGGAATTGAACCTGCGCTGCTGGCATTGTTCTGCATTACAAATCAGCTGTTTAGCCAACTGTGCTAAACCAGTTATAGAATCATAGAGTCCCCACAGTGCAAAAGGAGACTATGCGGCTCATAGAGTCTGCACCGACCCTCTGAAAGGGTATCCCACCCAGGCCCACTCCCCAATCCTATTGCCGTAACTCCACCTAACCTTTGGTAACTAAGGGGCAATTTAGCACCGTCAATCCACCTAACCGACACAGCTTTGGACTGTGGGAGGAAACCGGAGCCCCTGGAGGAAACCCACGCAGACACGGGGAGATACGTACAAACTCCACACAGAGAGCCACACGAGGTAGGAGGTGAACCCAGATCCCTGGCGCTGTGAGGCAGCAGTGCTAACCACTGTGCCGCTGTGCAGTCAGAGTTCTGAGGAAGGGCGAAAAGGACCCGAAACATTAACACTGCTTTCTCTCCCTCCAGATGCTGCCTGACCGGCTGAGATTTTCCAGAATCCTCTGTCCTTGTTTCAGATTCCAGCATCCGCAGTATTAAATGGCTAAACGGCTGTCTTGTAATGCAGAACAATGCCAGCAGCGCGGGTTCAATTCCCATACCGGCCTCCCCGAACAGGTGCCGGAATGTGGCGACTAGGGGCTTTTCACAGTAACTTCATTGAAGCCTACTTGTGACAATAAGCGATTATTATTATCATTATTATTCTGCTTGTGTTCTGTTATGGTTTTGGTAAATAAATACGTTATTTAATTTTTTGATACAGTTGCAGTTGTTGTAGAAAAGCGGGATCATCAGAATTTGACGCAACAGTCACCATTGATTCAATTCACTTTAATTTTTATTCTGATTTTTCAGACATTTGGCAGCAAGAACTTGAAGCGAATCGGGGTGATCCTCCAAAGAGGGATCCTCATTCTCAGCATAGCCTGCTTTCCCTGCTGTGCCCTCCTCATCAACATCGAGCAAATTTTGCTGGCTTTCAAACAATCTCCTGCAGTGGCCAAGTGAGAACCTTGTCCATTATGACCTTACTCCAACTGACAGACGTCCCGGTCAGCTGCATAGACAAAGTGTTTTGTTCCCTAATTACGCACATAAATGATACACTAAAATCAATGTTGACTTCAAAGCGAAGATGCGCGAATGTTCCAGCAGCTCCAATGTCGGTAGAAACATTTGCGGTTTCCAGGGATGACCATTTCTAAGGCCGCAACATTTTCTTTCTAATGTTTTGACTCCCCACAGGGAGCCTGGCTGTAACTTGGCTATGTGCCAGGTCTGACCACCTGCTTTCGTTGCCACGGCCACCGTCTGTTCACCAATTCTGCACAATTCACTGCCCCGTTTTGAGTTTACCTTTGGTTACAGATGGTGACGTGCTGTCGTTTCCCTATTGAAAATGAAATGAAATGAAAATCGCTTATTGTCACGAGTAGGCTTCAATGAAGTTACTGTGAAAAGCCCCTAGTCGCCACATTCCGGCGCCTGTCCGGGGAGGCTGGTACGGGAATCGAACCGTGCTGCTGGCCTGCTTTAAAAGCCAGTGATTTAGCCCAGTGAGCTAAACCAGCCCCTGTGTCACCAACATCTTTCATTTTTCCTGCAGGTTAACACAACTCTACGTGCAGATATTTATTCCTGGCCTTCCCGTGAGTACTATATTACTATATGTTGGTAAAACCCAGATACAGACAGGCCGCTAGACAACAACTCACTACCTGAAATGCAGGCGGAACAAAAGAACCTAGACAGCAAGAAAAAAAATCCTTTGATTAATAACAAGAACAGTAATAATAATAATCTTTATTATTGTCACAAGTAGGTTTACATTAACACTGCAATGAAGTTACTGTGAAAATCCCCTAGTCGCCACAATCCAGCACCTGTTCGGGTACACGGAGGGAGAATTCAGAATGTCCAATTCACCTATCAGCACGTCTTTCGGGACTTGTGGGAGGAAACCGGAGCACCCGGAGGAAACCCACCCAGACACGGGGGAGAACGTGCAGACTCCGCGCAGACAGTGACCCAAGCGGGGAATCAAACCTGGGACCCTGGCGCTGTGAAGCTACAGTGCTAAACACTGTGCTGCCCATCTGTGAACATTCAGGAAGTGGAATCCCTTGTTTATACAGAGCACTCCCTGATGCCCCAGTGCTCGCATGGCAACATGCGTGCCATCGATGGCCTCTGGACCTGGGAATCCTAGTCAATGGCTGAATGCCAGGGCAGCTTCCGCAGGATCCACACCAGCAAATGTAGCTTTATTTGGAAGGAAGAGCATCATAGGTGAACCTGTCTCTGCTGCATCCAATGTCCACACATCCGCACACACCCCTTTCAATCATGAATAATTGACCAGCATGTTTGGCTCATTTCTTAACCTCCATGATTCTGGATTGCTAAGGTCCATAACAGTATCACATCTGCTGTGTCTGCCTGACCTTTAGCTTCTGAGTTGACTCCGTTATGGAATAGCTTGACACTTTTATATACAGAGCCCTTGGTGCCCTTTAATCTAGGAACATAGAACATACAGTGTAGAAGGAGGCCATTCGGTCTGCCGACCCACTTAAAGCCTCACTTCCACCCTATCCCCGTAACTCAATAACCCCATCTAACCTTTTTGAACACGAAGGTCAAGTTAGCATGGCAATCCGCCTAACCTGCACGTCTTTGGACTGTGGGAGGAAACCGGAGCACCCGGAGGAAACCCACGCAGACACGGTGCTATGTCTTTTCGTCCGACGTCATTTCGTCCAACGACACTTCGTCCACGTCTTTTGGTCCAACGTCTTTTTGTCCGCACGTCTTTTGGTCCTACGTCTTTTTGTCCGATGATTTTTTTCGTCAAAGACTTTTTGTGACTTGTTACGTTTTTTTGTCGGATGATTTTTTTTGTCAAAGACTTTTTGTAACTTGACTTTTTGTAACTTGCTTATTAGCACTCCACTCCACTCCCCACATTATCTTTTTGTAAATAGAAATCTTCTCTAATGCACATAGCAAGGTATAATATGCAATAAAGGATTTTTATTACCGGTCTCTTTCCTTTAACGAGCCTCGTTAAAGGATAGTTATTATCGTTCTCTTTCTTAATTCGCCCATCCTGAAATGGCAAAGTTCATTGTGTCAATTTACATCAATTTTAAGTAAATTCGGGAATTTTAAGTAAATTCGGGAATTTTAAGTAATTAGTAAACTTTTAGATTTTTTAACTGCATTTTTAGATTTTTTTAACTGCATTTTTCAACTTGCATTTTAATTGCATTTTATCAATTACTTGCATTTTAGCAATTAAATTCACTTGCTGTATTGTTTGCATTTTATCAATTAAATGGTTTTATACGGAGTTAATTTCTAATTGGATAATTGGACAAAAAGACGTTGGACCAAAAGACGTGCGGACAAAAAGACGTTGGACCAAAAGACGTGCGGACAAAAAGATGTGGACAAAGTGTCGTTGGACCAAAAGACGCGACACGCGCAGAACGTGCAGACTCCGCACAGACAGTGACCCAGTGGAGAATTGAACCTGGGACCCTGGAGCTGTGAAGCCACAGTAGCACTTGTGCTACCGTGCTGCCCTGAATGGCAGAATGGCATTCATTTATAATGCCTTTCATGAGCTCAGGACATCCAAAACATTTCACAGAGAGTGAAGTACTTTTGAAGTGTAGTTTGTTTTTTTAGCATAGGAAACACAGCATTCAATGGGTGCAGAGCAAGTCATCACAAAGATTGATGTGATAAATCACTAGATCATCTGTTCATTTTTTAAATGATGCTGATTAAGGGAATAAATGTTGGCCAGGGCACCAGGGGCCACTCATCAAACCTGTGCCAGGGGACTTTGGCAAGCAATTGGGAAGCACACGGGAGATTGGCATCGGCACATTTGACAGTGCAGCACTCCCTCAATCCTGCACATGGAGATTTGTTTATTCCGGTTTTGGGAATGGGACTAGAACCCATAACCTTGTGACTCAGAAGTTACCAGCTACCAATTGGCATCGTAATGCAACATTTGGACTTTTTGAATGCTAATCAGCCATACCTTGGGCCATACAGGACCTGGACAAATTGTCTACAGTCCCATTGACCATAAGCCCAACACAGGCCTGGCTCTGATTTTAATTTGACATTCTGTCAATGTCTTATCTGCTTCAATAGTGATTGACGCGTGCAGCACGGTGGCGCAGTGGTTAGCATTGCTGCCTATGGCGCTGAGGACCTGGGTTCGAATCCCGGCCCTGGGTCACTGTCCGTGTGGAGTTTGCACGTTCTCCCCGTGTTTGCGTGGGTGTCACCCCCACAACCCAAAAGGTGTGCAGGATTGGCCATGCTAAATTGCCCCTTAATTGGAAAAAAATAATTGAGCATTCTAAATTTATTTTAAAAAATAGTGATTGATGCGCTGACAGCTGCTAATTATTTTCAATATTCCTTCTCAGGCAGCGTTTCTTTATATCTTAGAGATCCGATACCTTCAGAATCAGGTAAAGCCGCTGAATGAGTGTGCATCAAATTATTTTAATAAGTATTGCAGTGAGATAGCATTTGGAAGTTTCAATTTCCTAATTTCGATGCTCAATCGGAATTGGGCAGATGATTAAATAAGTCCGTGAATTCAAATCCCTTGCACTCTGAGAGATGGAGAATCTGCCCGGAGCACAGAGAATATGAATTTGATGAGTTCACTGCAAATGTGGGCAAGTCACCCAGACCAACAATCAGACACATTCCAGCAATGATCCTGATCCAACTGAGGGAAAAGGGATTGTCCTCAGTGATGGAACCATCAATTCACTCGACACATGCTTTAAGATATGAACAGTGGTTTTAATCTACTTACTACAGAGCCAGCCTGTTACCCGTTGAACTCTCAATGAACTGCAGGCTGGCTCTGGACAAGGGTATTTAAACAGCAGTCCAGGGGGAGGAGTCGTGGGCAGAGCCAAGGATGGAGCCCTGTACAAACCCCTGAGCATTCCCAGAGCTACACCCCCTACTGGTCGGATAACGCTATTGCGTTTACAATGGTACTGGTAAATACAGTGTGAATTACTAAGTTACATTCACCACACTCAGTAGGGGACACATTGTATCCTAACCATGGGCATTGGGAAAGCAGTTGTATACTCTATCTTCCCGCTACCTTGGCACCATTTCACACACCCTGTTGGTCTATTGAAGGACAATTCCAGCAATGACTTTATCGTTTTGTTCCCAGGGGATCACCATGCCCCAGGTTTTCACTGGTCTCATGGCCAACATCATCAATGCTGGAATCAATTATCTCTTCCTCTATGTGTTGATGCTCGGAGTGCCGTAAGTAACAAATGAGTTGAATTTTTTTTTGGAATATCTGTTACATGAAATTGTTACTGAACAATGGCCCAGACTTTATTTGAAGCTGCCTTTAACATGCACACTTGTTTCTCAGAGGCTCGGCCGCTGCCAATGTTATCTCTCAGTACTGTCAAGCTATTCTCCTGTTTGGATACATTCGATGGAAAAAGCTGCACGTTAACACCTGGGCAGGTAGGTTTCAGAGGGGGTCATTCACACCTTGGGCAATGATGTGAAATGAACACTATCCAGTTAGCACCCTGTAGTCACCTCATCCCATTCCCCTTTCCAGCGAAATCCACGGAAGGAAATATTGGGCAGGGTGTTATCTTATTCAATCCCTTCTTTGTGTCCAGCACTCGCTTCATTTGAAGGACCTTCGTGATTCTCAGAGCCCCGTGCCGGAGAATCGCCGCAACCACGCCACGTCGCCCGAACGCCACCGGCCGATTCTCCGAGGTGCGGAGAATCGGTGCTATTTGCGCCTGCGGGTTCGGCGCGGCGTCGGTCGCGAGTTGCTGTCCGCGGCGGGGCCGCCGATTCTCCAGCCCGGAGGGGCCGAGCGGCCGCGCCGTCCACAACTGTTTCCTGTCGGTGGGAACTCTGCGTGAAGGGCCGGGGGCGGCCTGTGGGTGTGGGGGCTCCGTCCCCGGGGGGGGGGGGGGGGGGGGTGGGGGGGGGCCTCCGATGGGGTATGGCCCTCAATCGGGACCCATCAATCGGCGGGCCGGGCTCTCACCCCCGGGCCTACTTTGTTGCGCGGCCGGCCCCTGAACCCCTGCGCCATGTTGAGTCGGGGCTGGCGCGCTGAAGATGACCCCCGCGCATGCGCGGGTTGGCACGGCCCAACTGCGCATTCGCCGGTTGGTGCGGCGGGAGGCCAGAATTGGTAGTCCCCTCGCCCGTTTCACGCCGTCGTGAAACGCGACGGAGTTCACGACGGTGCGAATACTCTGTCTCCATTTCGGAGAATCACACCCCTTGATTCTTACTTTTATCCGTGTTCTTCCCTCCCCGCCCTGGTCCATGTTGTGTCACCGCCATGCTCTGTGCGTGTGGTTTGTCATGTGAGTATCCCTTTAAGAAAGGTTTGGGTTTACCACATGACTTGTCGCGCAGCTTCATTAATGTAATTTGTGAGTGGAGCTGGGCTGTGGCTGGGAGATGAGAGGGAGTTTTGGTTTGTTGCTTTGGACTGGAGAAGAAAGGGTTTCCCTGTTTTCATTTTAAAGCTGTTCCGGTGAACTGAAACCACGTTGGGTGTGGCAAACTGTCCTGGTAACTTTAAAGATAGAGTGGCTTTCCGGAAGGAGTTTTGAATCTGCTGGTTGGAACTGGATCAGAATCTCAGGGAACGGATCAGTCCCATTCAAGTGAGATTACAGTGTGCTGGACCATCCCCTTGAAAGGGGTTTCAGTTTATTGGATTTTGTATTGAATTGGAACAGCTACTAAGGGGATTCATTAAGAGTTATATAGATAAATTACTGTAGCTGTTGTGTTTTCTTTATGTTTGTAATTGGTAACAAATTCTTGCTTTGTTTTGTAGACGTTAACTACGTTCTTATAATAAACTTTTTTTTGATGGGAAGTCTGATGAATCAGACCTGAAGTGATCATCCTAGCCACATTCAACATCAAAGTTATAGGTCAGGTGAACTTCATAATACACTTTGGAGTTTCTAAGCCCTGGCCCAGAACAGGTTAGACAGAGAGAGTCGACTGGCTATGCCCACAGAGGAGGCAAATCTGTCCTCACGTAACTGCAACTCCCTCTGAGTGCTGCTTTGCGCAAACTGCAGAATCGCTTCACGTTCTGTGGTCAAAGGGGCGGTTTGAAAGCTCAAGCCAGCTGGATGATGTGGATATTTTTCTGTCAGCCTTACGTTCCTTTTTGCCCGATGTGCTTCCCAGACATGTTCTAAACTGTGTTCGGAACTGCCTCCTGTTTTTATATTTGCAGGGTGGTCCAGGGACTGCCTGCAGGAGTGGGGCCACTTTACCCGGCTGGCAGTTCCTAGCATGCTGATGATGTGTAACAAATGGTGGTCATTTCACATCGGGACGTTCCTCGTGGGTAAATAAATGTCTTTCCTGCTGTGAAAAACACTATGTCAGGGACATGGTACCATAGTGGTAATGTTATTGAACGAGCAATCCAGAGACCCTTGCAAAATCTTTAAAATTCACCCGACAGCCAAAGCGCCCCCCAATCTTTCATGGAATTTACAGTGCAGAAGGAAGCCATTCGGCCCATCGAGTCTGCACCGGCTCTTGGAAAGAGCACCCTACTTAAGCCCACACTTCCACCCTGTCCCTGTAACCCTGCAGCCCCATCTAACCTAAGAGCAATGTAGCATGACCAATCCACCTAACCTGCACATCTTTGCACATCTTTCGACTGTGGGAGGAAACCGGAGCACCCAGAGGAAACCCACGCAGACAGGGGGAGAACGTGCAGACTCCACACAGACAGTGACCCAAGCAGGAATCGAACCTGGGACCCTGGCGCTGTAAAGCCATAGTGCTAACCACAGTCAAACAACGACTGAAGTTAAAATCCAACAGCTTATTAATTAGCTGACATCTCAGTCATGTGACTGTGTGGCTTTGTGTTGACTAGCAGCCCCTTGTTTGAAACTCATTATGTTTTGGAACAGGTAATGGTTGGGCATTGACACAACATTGGATATAAAGAGTCACAAACAACTGCATTTGTCTTTGAAGACACAGCAACTCTGGTGACCAGAATGGAAAAAATCTTTCTGGAGTTCTAGTAAGGGGAAATAGTGCCTTTTTTTAACAATAGCAAGACTGGTTTGTCTGAAGATTAGAAATTCCTCTGGCATGAGTCATGGATAGTCAGGGTAAAGCCTTGCCCATTTTTTAAAAACTAAAAGTATAATTTTGCAGAATAGCCCAGTTGACATGAATATGTATTTATGTTATCTTTCACATCCTAACCAGGACAATTATCAGGCAAGTTCTCAGTATGATGCATTTGCATGTACTGGACGCTACATATATTCATGCATAGGACCCTGTTCTTTGCAGGCAGAAAGAACATGTATTCACATTGCGCCTGTTGCAGCTAAACAAAATAAGCCATTTGCTGGTTCATTCCTCAATGCAATGCCTTGCCAATCAGGGTCAAGCTACCTAGTTTAAATTTCAAACAACACTTGCCAATTAACTGTAAGTCATCATTGACGAGTGAATTCTCCATGGCAACATCTCGAACAATATGGCCGTGGAGCTTTACCCATTGAAGCCAAAGTCAAAACAAAGGACGGATTTTTCAAAAAGGTTTGGACGTTTTCTGACTGCTGCTACCAGTCTCAAAGATGAAAATCCAGACCCAGGTTTCTACTGAATTTGGGTTTCCCACCTGTGTGAGTCACACTCTGGCACACTCCCCCACTGGCAAAGAATGGATCCATTGGACCAAAGGGCCCGACCTCAGCACCTGTGTTGTAGATTCGAGGACACAATGGGTTCACTTCTGCACACTTACAACTTGTGAGCGTAAGTCAGACTCATAGGGAGAGACTTACATTCATGCGGAGTCCACAGGACTTCAGAGAAGTATAGTTTTTTTTGTATTGTAGGAAATACAGAAGGAGTCTCATGGAACATTGGCCTAAAGTTGGTCGTTTTTGAAAATCGGATTTGAGAACGCAAAGCATTGAATTTGATTGCCCCACCAAATAAAAATGCCAGAAATTGGTTTGGCTTCTGTTGAAAGCTTGATTCCACGTCGGATATTTTTTTCTGTTTTGATGTTTGTTTGCTTCAATTAACTTCAATGTTTTGTTTGTTCTCTTCCTCTTCACAGGGTTAATTAATGAAGTTCAACTTGGAGCCCAGTCCATTATTTTTCAGATGATTACAATAGCATACAGGGTAAGTGTGATATCCCGGATGGAGCCAATGGGATGGGAATGCTCGTCTTCCATGCGTTCCTTGTGGACTACGTGCTCTCCCGCTAGGGGCGGAGTATCTCAATTACCTGGAGGATATGAAGTTGGCCAGAGAGGTGATCAGTAGGGATCTACCGGGGACTCTTTGTAAATAAAATGTTGTCCTTATTTTCACTTGGTTTGGACTCCCGCGTCCTTATTGAAGTTAGGATGAAGATCCTGTGCATGGGCAATGCTTGCATACCAAATTAAAGTTTAACTGAAGAATACCAGTTTTAGCACAGAAACGCATGTGATGAATGATGAACCATCAATTGAACGCGAGACGAGTTGCTGCACAGAAGTTAGGCTTTAATAAGCTAGATGTTAGCCCTGCGGTCGACTACAGTAAATGGACGACCGCCGGGCGTACTGGGTATTTATACCTCGCCCTGGAGGCGTGGTTAACTCAGCCTCTCAACCAATTGGGGAGCCGTCACATGACTGGTCTCAACCAATCGGACGAGAGGCACATGACCGACCATGGCCAATGATAAGCCGGTGTTCTGCACCAATGGCAGGCAGCTATGTTAATTATACCACCACAATGAAGTAGCAGAGGAATGGGATGATAGATAGAAGACAGCTACTGGCAGGGAACTATTGTGTTGGGTGGCTGTAGCCTTCCTGGCTGAAGTTGCCTCTGCTACTTCCACATAATCATGTTTTTCATATCCTCCCCCCTTTTGCTCTTTCCCAAGGAACGAAGATGATGGATTTACAGTGTTTGCATGGTGGACGTAAAATTTAGTTTCTCTCAAAACTGCTCATGTTGGTTTGTGTCGCGCTGCGCCCTTTTGGGACTGAAAGAGTCAGGGGGCAGGTCTCGATCGTAAGAGTCCATTTTATAATCATGTAATGCGACCCCCCTGTAATTCGAAAGGGCATGAAACCGCATAATGGCTGTCTTCACCACAAAAACGATTATTCTCTCTCTGCTGGAATTGTTTAGTGGCTGCTGTTCCCAGGTGGCTAAACCTCCCATTTTAGGATGTGAGAGTTCTTTGGACCATTGATAAATTTGTTCGGGATCTGACGAATCACAAACCCAATCTCTGTCGGATTGAAATTTAGTGATTGTTACATAATTTCTGGCGCTTTGGTTTGCTTCAGCTTTAAATTGTTTGCCGCTTAGTGGGTTAAGTTGTATTACACTTTGTCTGCCACTAGGTTTGTCTTTTTCGTGACTATCATTGTTCAAGTTAACAGGCTTTCTTTGTTCAAAACCTCGTGTAGTGATAATATCGGAGCCTGCACCGCGAGGATTGGGAAACGGGGTTAGCAGAATGCTTTGGCCGGCCTCAGAGTGAGAGTCTTGTTGGCCAGACTCCCCTTGTGGAGTCTGTATCATGGGCCGGGATTCTCGCGCAATCGGTGGGGTGGGCCGTACCGGCGCCAAAGAGCGGCGTCAACCACTCCGGCGTGGGGCTGCCCTGAAAGTGCAGAATCCTCCACACTTCCAGGGGCGAGGCCGGCGCTGGAGAGGTTGGCGCTGCGCCAACCGGCGCCGAAGGGCCTCCGCCAGCCGGTGTGAGTTGGCACATGCGCAGGAGCGCCAGCGTGTTCTGGCGCATGCACAGAACCGCTGCCGTGTTTCCTGCGCATGCACAGGTGGTGTCTTCTCCACGCCAGCCATCGCGGAGCCTTACAGAGGCCGGCGTGGAGGGAAAGAGTGCCCCCATGGCACAGGCCCGCCCGCAGATCGGTGGGCCTCGATCGTGAGCCAGGCCACAGTGCCACCCCCCCCCCCACCCGGGGACGGATCCCCCCGCGCCCCCCTGAGGACTCTGCCAGCCGCCATCAAAGCCAGGTATTGCCGGTATGGACCTTATCTAATCCACGCCGGTGGGACTGGCTGAAAACGGGCGGCCGCTTGGCCCAACGGTGCCTGGAGAATCGCCGGGGGGGGGGGGGGCACTGCCAACGGCCCCCGACCGGCGCAGCGGAATCCCCGCTCCCGCCCAAAAACTGGCGGCGGAGAATCCGGCAGCCGACGTCGGAGCGGCGGGGCGGGATTCACGTCGCCCTTCGCCGATTTTCCGACCCGGCGGGGGGGGGGGGGGGGGGGGGGGGGGGGTCGGAGAATCCCGCCCAGAGTAGCCATAGTTGTCATGTCAGCAGCAGCTTGCAGCAATGATACTGGTACAGTCTTGGTTAGAATTATTTCTGCTTCCGCCTGTGGCGGAGTTGTTTGCATTGGTGAATTGAGATATAGCTGAGGTTTAAAAAACAGATTTGACGGCTTCGCCAACTTTCCTCTCTGTAATTTTTTTATGACCTTTCATCCGCTGAAGGAATATTCGGGTATTTTTCCCCAAAACCCTCTTTATATTTCCAAGGGATTATTTGCTTTGTTGTTTTTGAATTCAACTTTTCGCATTTGCTTCGGACGAATCAAATGGCAGATTACAAGGCGATTTGAGATCTCTGAACAGATTTTCAGTAGACGTAACTGGTGGAGCTCGGTTGCCCCTCGAGACTGAGGGAAGCTCTGCAGCACGCTTGAAAGCAATGGGGGCTTTTTTAGGACTATTGTCCCCTATAACTCTTCCGAACAACTTAGAAGCAGTGGGGACCATTTTTTTTCCCGTCCCTTTTATCTCCTCCGATAAATAACTGACTAAAGTACTTGCAACCTCAATATCTCAGCCTTTTCTTCTAAGGTTCTTTTGTCGGTAGGGGAGGTTTCGCCAGCTGCCGCGGCTTCAAATGACACAGTACATGCATAGTAGACAAAAGAATAATCAACAGAGAACATTGACAAATAGTGATTGGTTACAGTGCGGAACAAGAGCAGCATAGGGCGTCGTGAATAGTGTTCTTACAGGGGACAGATCAGTCCGAGGGAGAGTCGTTGAGGAGTCTAGTAGCTGTGGGGAAGAAGCTGTTCCTATGTCTGGATGTGTGTGTCTTCAGATTTCTATACCTTCTGATATAAGGCTCTGGAAAAGGGAAAAGCCTGGGTGGGAGGGGTCTCTGATAATGCTGTCTGCCTTCCTGAGGCGATGTGTACACAGAATCAATGGGAGGATGGCAAGCTTGTGTGACGCGTTGGGCTGAGTTCACCACACCCTGCAGTTTCTTGCGATCTTGGGCTGAGCAGTTGCCATATCAGGCTCTAATGCAGCAGGATAGGATGCTCTCTATGGTGCATCTGTAGAAAGAGTGTGAGAGTCGATGAAGACATGCTAAATTTATTTAGCTTCCGTAGGAATTAGAGATGTTGTTGGGCTTTCATGACTGATGCATCGACGTGAGTGGACCAGGACAGACTGTGGGTGATGGTGACCCCCAGGAACTTAAAGCTATTGACCAACTCGACTTCTGAGCCATTGACGTAGACGGCGGGGGTGGGGGTGGGGGAGGGGGGGGGGGGATGGGCCACATTACCTTGTTAATGGAGGCTCTGTATAAAAGAATCATTCTTGAAGGCTGACCCCCCTTAACTGAGATACTAGGAAGCTCTTGCATTTCACCTGCTGGGAAACTCCATGGGGCCACTGACGATCCATATTTATGCCAGGGGCATGCGTTGCCATTGCTGTCACAGCCGTCGTTCTAATATCTGTCCTGGAGAAGGCAGAGACGAAAAGCAGTTTCAGAAAGGAACAGAGAAGTTTGTGGATGATACCAAGTGAAAAGGAGCGGCAAACTGAAGAAAACGCGGCAGGCGGGTCGTAGAATCCCAGCCACTGTCTGAAAGGATGGATAGGAAGACAGGTAGAGACATTCAGGGCAATGAATCCCAGAGGTTTGGGCCGACACGGCTGAAGGCAAGGCCGCCAATGGGGAGACGACGGGCAAGAGACTAGAGGAGCACACAGCCTGTGGAAAGTTACTAGTTTGAAAGAAGGTGGCCGAGACAGGATAGGATGAGGCTGGTGGGATTATATCTCGTATCATCAGGCAGTTTGATGCTCGGATCAAAGGATGAAAAGGAGGGATTCACATATCCGCTCCATGCTTTTGGGATTCATGGCGTAGATATCCCGTAGTAAGATTACCAGATCGTAATTTAGAGCAGAAACTCCGACTGATTTTCTTCCTTTCGGAAATCCAGAGGGTGATGGTGGGGGTGGGGGTTAACGAGGTTAATTGTAAAACCAACCACTTCCCAACTGAGATCAGGTAACTCAGCACAAAGGAGACAGTGGACCTCTGCCCTTCCTGACCTCTTTGCTGACACATCCTCCCCGCAGCTATATTGATGGAACAGTTACTTGCAGCAACAGATTAAATTGAGAGGATCATCCTTTGTATTCTTTCTCCTGCAGTTTCCTCTGGGATACAGTGTGGCTGCAACTGTTCATGTGGGTAACGCTCTGGGAGCCAGTCATCCAGAGCAGGCTCTCAACTCTGCTAAAGTTGCTGTGTGCTGCATTGGTGAGTCCAACAGTTTAAACTCATTGACTAAAACTAACTATTCCCACAATGTAACGCCGCCAATCTCTCCAACATTCCCCACCTTCTAAATCCGCCTGTAGAGTTTGGCTCCTCATTGCAATATAGCTCCCCGTGTGTCAACATCCTTCCCAATTGGACGTTCTTTGTGAATGAGCCTTGGCAGTAATTGTTGCCAGGCTATTTGACTGCAGGAGTTATCACAGCTGACCCTGATTCTGCCCTAGCCTGATGTTTACACTCCCACTCGGGTTTTTTTAAACGTTCTGTTGTTTTAGGTTTTGCTAATGCTGTATTTATTGCCTCTTCCTGGTTACCCTGAGAGGGTGTTGGTGGTGGGTCCCCTCATTCCTGTTCTTATGGTGCTGGTGCTTTCACAATGGTAATAGACAGGGAATTCCCGGATTCCGACCCAGGGACAATGTCGCAATGATGATTATATGGTCAAGGCAGGACGGTGTGTGAGTTGGACGTCCATTTGGCGATGATGAAGCTTCTTCTACATTCACACTCTTCCCCTTCTCGGAGGCAGCTGGAGCTGGAGCTGGAGATGTTGTTGATGTGACCTCAGCAGCTTTCTGCATCCTGTAGAAAGATGATACACATCACAGTCACAATGCGGACGCAGGGAATAGGGTGGAGATTGATTCGAATGGTAGAGGGGCAATCATGTACTGGATGGTGCTGAGAGTTGTTGTGGGTATACCGGGTAAATGGTGAGTATTCTGTCACAGCCCTGATTTGAATCTCTTGTAAATAGTGCAGAAGCTTTGAAGGACCCGGCTGTCCACTCTCTGTCCAGTTCCTGTAAGCAAGGTGTTGATGTAACTGCTCTAGCTACGTTTCTGGGCCACGCTGATTCCTCTGGAGCTGGCTGACTGGGCACTCAGCAATGGCCACCCTATTGAAGGTCAAGGGGAGTGGGTTGGTGATTAAACCTGCACTCACATGGTGTCAATGTTAACTGTCATTTACCAGCCCAAGCTTAGAGGTTATCCAGATCCTTCTGTAAATTGATTTATTATTGGAGGAGTCGGAAATGGAATTGCCAACTGCAGAAACCATCATCATTTCGGACCTTGTGGCCATTGATGGAGCAGCTAAAAATGTCTGGGTCAAGATCAGTTTTAGAGATCAATCTCGGCACTCTGAGAATTCATCCCAGTTACAGTAAAAACTCTCACCCTCTCGCCTCACTCTCACATACTCTAAGTGTATGCCGCCTCCTTCACGTCCACTCAACTCCATTGCCCTTCATACTATTCATGCCAACTTGTGTCGCTCTACTCACTCCATGGCCCTTTAAAGCCTTGATGCCAACCCAGTGCCAACCCATGACCCCTCACCTAACATTCTTCACCCTTATATCCTCTATGCCAACTTATCCAGCATCCACCATGGCCAGATCTCAGGAGCCATAGTGAGATTAAATAATAATAATAATAATAGCTTATTGTCACAAGTAGGCTTCAATTAAGTTACTGTGAAAAGCCCCTAGTCGCCACATTCCGGCGCCTGTTCGGGGAGGCCAGTGGGGGAATTGAACCCGCGCTGCTGACTTTGTTCTGCATTACAAGCCAGCTGTTTAGTCCACTGTGCTAAACCAGAATAAAATAAAGTTCTCAGTGTATATTTTTTAAAAAACCTCTTTCATAAAAATCCAGTCAATACATTAAATACCTTCAAGTATATAAGCCCCTAAAGAATAAATATTTAATTCAAATATTTAATTCTTTGCTGAAACAAACGTAGCCCCACATCAAAGACCTTAACACTTGAATGGTCCACACGTGAATCAAGGCTTTAAGTTCATCTATCTTACCTGTTACACTCCGTGCATTGAAGCAGATACACTCCATACCTTCAGTCCCACGGAGTTCAACCTCCCCCAGCCTACCCTTCCTCTTCGCCCGCCTGACCCTGGTACCATGCTCATCCGCAGTCTCTACATTTGCTGGTGTACTGTCCTGATTCCCAACCCCCTGCCAAATTAGTTTCAACGGAATCCCGCGAGATGTGGCGATCTGGATCTCACCTTCAGTGGGTGAGCTCCAGGTCTGAATATTCAAATGAGGTTAATTGCGCCCTTTAAATAGCCGGACACCAGATTCACCCGACTCCAGGAATACAACGACCATGCCTGGGAGCCCTTACCAAGCTGCCGTTTAACACTGTGGATCAGTCATAATGTCACTTGAGGGGGTCTCCCAGGGCATTGGAGATGCTCGGGTGGTCTGGGACTGGGCAGGGTGGCACCCTGGCACTCCCCCTGACGCCCAGGAAGTTTGGCACTGCCAGTGTGGAACATTGGCACTACAATGATCCTGGCAGGCTGGCAACGCCAGGGGTAGGGTCCTGTAGTGCTTTGCCACATAGAGGTGGGATGAAGGTTGGGGGGGTTCCCTGAGGCCCCCTAAGGTTGGGGGTGGGGTGAAGGGCGTCACAAAAGTGGGGGAGGGGTGCGAATTTGGGACAACTGATCAAACTGGAGCCCGACGGCAGAGAAAACCTTCCCAAGGCAAACAAAACCGGGACTGTCATTGAAGCTGAGTGTGTCTCGGCGCTACCGATGTCCAGAAACACCCCACTAAATGTTCCATTCATTTTTTTATAAATGTTTTTTTATTGGGTTTTTAAACAAGGTATAATTACCGTTATGTACACAGAATAAGAAACATATATATATATATATATATATATATGTACACATATTTGGAAGAGAGGGGCACACACCAACCTAAAACACAATAAAGTATGAAATAGGGGATTGGGGAGGCAAATATACATTTGGGTGCTGGGGAGATAATTACAGTGGGCGATACTTGGCCGTGTTTCGTGTTGTTGTCGCCTGCTTCTCCCGGACGGGTCTCGCTGCCGTCCCACACTCGCCTCCGCTTCTGCTGCTCCTCCCGTCCTCCATCTTTATTTTCCTCGTTCCCCGCTCCTGGAGATGTCATGCACGTTTTGGTATCCCGTGCCTTCCTTCCGGCTCCCGTTTCCCTGTCCCCCCACCCCACCACCCCGCTGGTTCCCCTCTCTTGTCCCCCCCCCCCCCCCCCCCCCGCCCCCTCCACGGTTCGCCTTTCTTTCCTCAGGTTTAGCTATCTCCCCCCCTCCCTCCCTATCACCACCGGGCTGCTGGAGTGTTTTTTGGGTGGGGATGGGAGTGCTGCCATGGCGAGGGCCCGGAGGGAGGTCCCCACGCAGGAGGCCTCCTCCGCGCGCACCCACTTGGCCTCTGGCTCCTTGATCCATCCCCTTATTCACTCAGCTGTTGCCGCCCAGTGATAGAATTGTAGGTTTGGGAGGGCTAGCCCCTCCCAGGATTTTGTTCTTTGTAGGACCTTCTTTGGGATCCTAGCATTTTTACCCCCCATACAAACACCATGATTAGTTTGTCCAGCACTTTGAAAAAGGCCTTGGGGATGTAGATCGGGATGGATCTAAACAGGAAGAGGAACCTGGACAGTACGTTCATTTTGATCGTAATGTTCCATTCATTAGACTTTAACTCAAATCCGCTGAATCTCGCCTCTGGACAACATTTGAGTTCAATCATTTTTCAAACTGCAAAGTTTGCTCATGGCTCTGCTGTTGCTACTTGGAGCTCCTCGAGACCACTCTGCTGCATCTTTCCTTTCTCCTATTACCATCCATTTTGCCTCCCTTCCCCATCCCAGATCTTCCCTTTCAATCTGCCCTTCCCTCCTTATTTCCCGGCCTCTGGACCTGCTTTCAAATCTGTCCCAGCTCCAGGTCCTGTTCCTGTTCCAGCTTCTGATGGAATGTCACTGACCTCTGTTCCTCTCTCCATAGAGGATGCCCAGTCTCGTCAGTTATTTTGCCAGAGAGGAAGTGGGTGTTAAGCTTAGATGGTATCTCTGTAATAAGATCTCAAAAGCAAATCTTGACTTCTTCAACTCCAATTTTATTCTGTTCTGCAATCACTTGTTCTCCAACTCCACAGCGCCACCTGCATCCCCTTTATATACATGTGCAGTTTATCAATAAGTGTGGCCTATTAGACAATCAAAGCTTCAATCCTAACTTAAGCACACTTTCCTAACGATGGGAAGGTCCTGTTTTGGAAAAAAGCAGAGGAAAGAAAAACTTAGAAAGATTGTCCGGAACTTCAAATAGATCGTTCGGTGGGAATTCTTTTACATGTCTATTTATTTCCACAGTGTCCATTTCCTTAGTCAATGCAGTGATACTTGGAGCAGCAAGGAATGTGGTGGGCTACATCTTCACCAGTGACAAGTTAGTAAAAGAACATTCTCCCAGCATAAAAACTCATAAACGCACGTTTATGGATATGGATCCTGAATCATGGGAAATCTCTCTAATGTCTCTCTTTTCGTTTTCCAGAGAAGTCGTTTGGTTAGTTGCGCAAATTATTCCCCAATCTGCTACTTTTCATTTGTTTGATGCTGCATCGGTGAGTATTTCGATATCTGTGCAGTATTAGAAAACAGAAGGTTGTGGGGGTTGGTGGATGGAGAGGGGGGGGGGGGGGGAGTAACCTACAGGAGGTCTTTAAGCTGATAAAGGTGTTTGATAGTCCGACTCGTCTTTTGTGGGCAAGACCAGACCTCAGGGGCATAAATATAAGACAGTCGGTCAAAGACTAAATCGGGAATCTATGGTGAAAATGTTTAATTCACTAACACATGGTGCTATTGGGGTGAAGAGCATTGATGCACGTAGTGGAAACTAGACAAACGCATGGGATAGAAAAGAAGAGGAGGATAGTGCTTGAAGTAAAATGAAGATCTAAACGGTGGATCAGGTGTATGTTCCGCCAGGTCCTATCATTAACGGTGGTGGATAATTGAACAATTATCTGGACGAAGACTCCAGGAGCACCCTGTCCTCTATGATAGTAGAGCACAGCACATCTGTGCAAAAGAGAAAACGGAAGCATGTGACGCCACCTTCTCCTTGACGTGCCAATAATTCATCTCCGTCTCCTCCGGAGCACCCCAGCAACACAGCTGCCAGTCTTCAGCCAATTCGATTCACTCCCCACGACAACAAGAAATGGCCGAGTGCACGGGACGTAGCCCCAAAAATGTCCCGGCGGTCGTATCGAAGACTCGAGCTCCAGAACTACACCTAGTAGTTAGCCAAGCTGTTCCAGTACATCTACAATACTAACATCTGTCCGACATTGTGGGAAACCTCCCAGATGTGTCCCGCTCATTAAAAGCAGAACAAATCCAATCCAGCCAATTATTGACCACCAGTCCATTCTGAATCATGAACAAAGTGATGGAACGTGTCATGGACAGTGCTATCAAGTGGCACTTACTCAGCAACAATAAGCGTTCCGCAGAACCACTCAGCTCCAGACCTCATTACGACCTTGGTCCAAACATGGTAAAAAGTGCCAATTGGAGAAGTGAGGTGTGAGGGACAGCCCTTGCTGTCAAGGCAGCATTTGCCCAAGTATAGCATCAAGACACCCTCATAACATTGAGGTCAACATGAATTGGGGAGGAAATCTTTCCATTTGTTGGAGTCATATCGAACAACAAGGAAGATGGTTGTGATTGCTGGAGGCCAGATCATCTCTGGACATTGCTGCAGAAGTGGAGATGTTCGCCAAAGATTGGACCATGTTCAGTATTTATTTTAACTCCCCAGATGATGAAAGTCTCCTCCTATGTGTATCTAAGCCTGGAAAATCTTTCAGGATTTAGCTGATGGGGGCAAGTAACATTCCATACAAGTGCCGAGCAATGACAGACACCAACAAGAGAGGATCTAACCACCTCTCTGACATTCAAATCCATTATCATCATTGAGTTCCCTCAATGGAGGTTATCATTGCCGGAATCTTAGCTGGACCAGCCATATCAATACAATGGCTACAGGATGTGGAGATGCCGGCGTTGGACTGGGGTGAGCACAGTAAGAAGTCTTACAACACCAGGTTAAAGTCTAACATGTTTGTTTCAAACACTTGCTTTCGGAGCACTGCTCAGGACCTGAGGAAGGAGCAGTGCTCCGAAAGCTAGTGTTTGAAACAAAAATGTTGGACTGGTGTTGTAAGGCTTCTTACATGGCTACAGGAGGAGGTTAGAGGACGTGTAAAGCGACTTACCTCCCGTTTTCTCAAAGTTAATTACAAGACACGGGTCAGGACAGTGGCAAAATACCTGGATGAGAGCATCTCCAGCAACACTTAAGAAGCTCAACGGGGCAAAGCAATCTGCCTGATCAGCATCTCATTCACCACCCTAAACATTCACTTCCTCTGCCAAGTGGCAGCAGTGCATACCAGCTACATGATACACTGCAGCAACTCACCAAGGCCCCTTCAACAGCACCGTCCAAACTCATGACCGTTACCACCTAGAACGGCAAGGGGAGCAAGTTACCTCCAAGCAACACACTATTCTGACTTTGATGGCTATTCCATCACTGTCACAGTGTCTGAAACCTGGGATGCCCTCCCACACGGCACTCTGAGTGTACCTACACTACATGGACTGCAGTGGTTCAAGACGGCAACTCACCATAATCTTTGCAAGGGCAATAAATCAGGTGCCTAAATATTCGCCTTGCCAGCAATGTCCACATCCCATGAATTAATGAAAAAAGTAGAGTGAGGAGACTTGTGTGGTCCACGTGGCTTTTTTGTCCTGTAAAGTCTTTGTGAACCGTGCATTGTAAAAGTTACAATGACCTTTTGATTGATTGTAAATAGTGAGAGAGTCATAGGATTGGATTGGATTGGATTGGATTTGTTTATTGTCACGTGTACCGAGGTACAGTGAAAAGTATTTTTCTGCAAGCAGCTCAACAGATCATTCAGTACATTGGAAGAAAGGGAATTGAACAGAATTCAAGAAAGTACATGAGAATACATAATAGGGCTACACAATATACACAATGTAACTACATAAGCACTGGCATCGGATGAAGCAGACAGGGTGTAGTATTAATGAGGACAGTCCATAAAAGGGTCGTTTAGGAGTCTGGTGACAGTGGGGAAGAAGCTGTTTTTGAGTCTGTTCGTCCGTGTTCTCAGACTTCTGAATCTCCTGCCCGATGGAAGAAGTTGAAAAAGTGAGTAAGCCGGGTGGGAGGGATCCTTGATTATGCTGCCTGCTTTCCCCCGGCAGCGGGAGGTGTAGATGGAATCGATGGATGGGAGGCAGGTTCGTGTTATGGACTGGGCGGTATTCACGACTCTCTGAAGTTCCTTGCGGTCCTGGGCCGAGCAGTTGCCATACCAGGCTGTGATGCAGCCCGAGAGGATGCTCTCTATAGTGCATCTGTAAAAGTTGGTAAGGGTTAATGTGGACATGCCAAATTTCCTTAGTTTCCTGAGGAAGTAAAGGCGCTGTTGTGCTTTCTTGGTGATAGCGTCGACATGAGTGGACCAGGATAGATTTTTGGTGATGTGCACCCCTAGGAATTTGAAGCTGCTCACCATCTCTACCTCAGCTCCGTTGATGCTGACAGGGGTGTGTACAGTACTATGCTTCCTGAAGTCGATGACCAGCTCTTTAGTTTTGCTGGCATTAAGGGAGAGATTGTTGTCATTGCACCACTCCACTAGGTTCTCTATCTCCCTCCTGTATTCAGACTCGTCGTTGTTCGAGATCCGGCCCACTATGGTCGTATCGTCAGCAAACTTGTAGATGGAGTTGGAACCAAGTTTTGCCATGCAGTCGTGTGTGTACAGGGAGTAGAGTAGGGGGCTAAGTACGCAGCCTTGCGGGGCACCGGTGTTGAGGACTATTGTGGAGGAGGTGTTGGTGTTCATTCTTACTGACTGTGGTCTGTTGGTCAGAAAGTCAAGGATCCAGTTGCAGAGTGGAGAGCCAAGTCCTAAGTTTTGGAGCTTTGATATGAGCTTGGCTGGGATTATGGTGTTGAAGGCGGAGCTGTAGTCAATAAATAGCAGTCTGATGTAGGAGTCCTTGTTTTCGAGATGCTCTAGGGATGAGTGTAAGGCCAGGGAAATGGCATCTGATGTGGACTGGTTGCGACGGTATGCGAATTGAAGTGGGTCAAGGCATTCCGGGAGTATGGAGGCGATGCGCTTCATGATCAGCCTCTCAAAGCACTTCATTACAACTGACGTCAGGGCCACCGGGCGGTAGTCATTGAGGCACGTTGCCTGGTTCTTCTTTGGTACCGGTATGATGGTGGTCTTCTTGAAGCAGGTGGGGACCTCGGAGTGGAGTAGGGATAGGTTAAAGATGTCTGTGAAAACCTCTGCCAGCTGGTCCGCGCAGGTTCTGAGTGCACGACCAGGGATCCCGTCCGGGCCCATCGCCTTCCGTGGGTTCACTTTCAGGAAGGCCGATCTGACTTCGGAAACTGTGATGGTGGGTATGGGTGAATTATGGGTTCGATAGCGGGTTGTTGGTTACCTGCTCAAACCGAGCATAGAATGCGTTAAGTTCATCGGGGAGGGGTGCACTGCTGCCAGAGATACTGCTCGGCTTCGCTTTGTAGCCCGTTATGTTGCTTAGTCCTTGCCACAACCGCCGAGAGTCTGTCTGTGACTCTAGCTTAGTTTGATATTCTCTCTTGGCATCTCAGGTGGCTTTGCGGAGGTCGTACCTGGATTTCTTGTATAGGACAGGGTCGTCTGCCTTGAACGCTTCAGCTCTGTCCTTCAGTAGGGAGTCAATCTCGTGGTTGAGCCATGGTTTCCGGTTGGGGAACGTACGTACTGCTTTCTTTGGCACGCAGTCGTCCACACATTTGCTGATGTTTACAACATGGAAACAGGCCATTCAGCCCAGCTTGTTCATGCCGCCCAGTTTCTATCACTAAGCTAGTCCGACTTGCCCACATTTGGCCCATATCCCTCCATACCCAACCTGCCTATCTAACTACTTTTTAAAAGACCAAACAACGGGACAAAACAGCTGTGTGGATCACAGACCCATGGAGAAAAGGCAACATTACATTTCTGTTATCCCATTGCAATGGAGACGGCAGCCACAGAGTCAACAGCCAGATAGGTTTGGATCATAGGAACAGGAGGAGGCCATTCAGCCCCGTGACTCTGCTCCATCAGTTAACCAGATCGTAGCTGATCTGTACCTGAACTCCAGTTTCTTGCCTCGAATCCATAACCCTCGATCCCCTTACACAATTAAAATCTTTTCATTCTTGAAAACTCCACCACCTCCAGCATCCACAGCCTTGTGGGGAGATCTAATTAAACTGTATGATTTCATGCTATTAATTCAGAGATTACCTATTACTTTATAACATGAGAAAAGTGAGTTGACCACAGGCGTTATTCCCAACATAACATCGGTGACTGTGTGTAAACCGTAATCCATGGGTTCTGAATTATTCAAGGAAATGTTCAGACACAGGCACGATTCTCCGCTGCTCAGGCCGGGTGGGAGAATAGCGGGAGGGCCTCCCGACATTTTTTGCACCCTCCCGCTATTCTCCCCCACCTCCCCACGCCCAACCCACGTCACGAATTGCCGCTCGCCGTTTTTTACGGCGAGCGGCGATTCTCCGCGGCCGATGGTCCGAGCGGCCGGGCCTTTACGCCCGTTTTTACACGGCAGCAAACACACCTGCTTGTTGCCGTCGTAAAAACGGGCGCTGGATGCACGTTTGGGGCATCCAGAGGCCCGTTTGGGGCGGGAGCACCACCGTTGTGCTCGGGAGGGGACAGGCCCGCGATCGGTGCCACATCTTGTCGGGCGGCGGTGGAGAAATGCGGAACCGCGCACGCACGGGTTCCATCAATGGCGTGATGACGTCAACCGCTCATGCGCGGGTTGGAGCCGGCTCCAACCTGCGCATCCGCGGCAGGCGTCATATAGACGCCAGCCACGCGTAATTTTGGCGTGCGGCCTTAACGACGGTCGTTAAGGCCGCGACGCCGTGATTCCCAGGGTCCCGCTCCTAGCCCCGATGGGGGGGGGATTGGTCCCGGGAACGGGCGTGAAGGCTGCCGTGAAACACGGCCAGTTTCACGGCAGCCTTTACGACTCTCTGCATTTGCAGAGAATCTAGTGTTTCCTTCCTGTAGAAGCCACAGTAAGTTGTGGTGTAATCTCTGCAATATATTCTGTTTGTCTACTCTACAGGGTGTATGCGGTGGAGTGCTGAGAGGAGCTGGCAAGCAGAAACTGGGGGCCATCAGTAACCTGGTTGGATATTACCTCATTGGGTTCCCCATTGGAATCTCACTGATATTTGCTGCCAATCTTGGTGTATTTGGTAGGAACTGTAATAGTTTCCCCTTTCTGTTCTTTACAAAACATTATCCCCCTTTAGCGTACTGAAGACACCATTTAATTTCAAGACCACCTCAAGGAAAATGTGACTGGGTGTAAACTCTGTCTCTGGGGTCCGTCTTGAGTCTAGCCAGTTAGTGTGTAACTTTGGGGCCAATGCCTACCAATACTCTCGCTGTGCCGTTAGACAGGGCAACCTTCCTCCAGCAGCCATTTTTCAGCTGTAACCATAGACACTGGAATATTGGCAGGAGGAGAATATCCCTTAGACGAGTCAAGGGTCTCGTCTGAATACCAGGCAGACACATTTTAAACATGGGTCGCTGGATATTATTCAAGAGTGGGAGTCCCAGCTGAATTCTTCACGTCCCAATTCCAGGGGTGCTGAGGCCAAACGTGGGCAAGTATCTCTGTGGAGGCTGACACTAACCATCTGACAAAGCTGAGATATTCCACAGAGGAATAGAGGTGGAAGGCAAACTCAGCATCATTGTCTCCGTACTCACTGCTCCATTGTTATTTTGCAGGACTCTGGTCGGGGATGTTGATTTGTGCGTCCGTGCAGTTAATCCTCTTCCTGACAGTGATTTACAGAATCAACTGGAAAGAAGCATCCAATCAGGTAAGAGCAGATAATAAAGATACTTCATTGCACCAAATTTTCCTTTCTTCAAACCCTGTTCTCTCCTTGTGCCATGCGCTGTACTTGTCCTCTTCAGCTCTCTGCCCCAAGACAGGCCCGCCCCACAGCCTGCATCATGGGGTAGGACAAGTGGGCAGGCGCCCGAATGCACCCCAGCCGGAACCGGGATCGAACCCGGCGCCAATCTAATCCGCACCGACTGTCCAACCAACAGAGCCAATGGCCCCTCAAGGTGTCTAAGCTCTGTTGGAAGCTCACTCTTTTACATGTTGTAGTCTGGAACCGGGGATAGCGATGGTAGAGGCTCCAATTTGCATTTCCATCGTATGGGCAGCACGGTAGCATGGTGGTTAGCATAAATGCTTCACAGCTTCAGGGTCCCAGGTTCGATTCCCGGCTGGGTCACTGTCTGTGCGGAGTCTGCACGTCCTCCCCGTGTGTGCGTGGGTTTCCTCCGGGTGCTCCGGTTTCCTCCCACAGTCCAAAGATGTGCGGGTTAGGTGGATTGGCCATGCTAAATTGCCCGTAGTGTAAAAAGTAAGGTTAAGAGGGAGGGGAGGGGAGGGGGGGGGGGGTTACGGGTATAGGGTGGATATGTGGGTTTGAGTAGGGTGATCATTGCTCGGCACAACATTGAGGGCCGAAGGGCCTGTTCTGTGCTGTACTGTTCTATGTTCTATGGTTGACCGGGAATTGCTCCCGCTCTTCTGGCCTGCCATTGACATGTGATGGAAGGATGGACAAGTTGCCACTCAACCTTTTGGGTGTGTTATGAACGCACCTCCCTTGGCCATCTAGTCCTGGAGTGGACGTTGAACTTGAAGCTTCTGGCTCAGAGACGGGCTGCTACCACCACTCCACAAATCTTTCCTTTGGAGTGGTTACTATGCCACCCAAAAGGTACAGTGTAAATTCGTCTCCTTGTTACTCCACTTAAACTGACAGCAGCTTTGGGAGTCAGCGTCTGTGCAGAATGAAGTGGAAATCCAAAAGGTGTTGTCAGTTAGGACTACATTCACTCCGAGTTCCCGCAGACTGTAATCTCCATTGCAATCTCCAATTGGCGAGAACCACTATTACAAAGCCGTTACAGCGCAGAAGGAAGCTATTTAGCTCATCGCGACTCTCCAAACAGAGCATCAAGGCTCAGTGCCATTTCCCTGCCTTTTCCCGGCATCCCTGCGCATTGTTTCAATTCAAATAATCATCTAATGCCCACATTAATTCTTTGATTGGACCTGCCTCCATCACACTTCCAGGCCGTGTATTCCAGACCCGAACCACGCATTGTGCGAAAAAGATTTTCCTCATATCTTTCTTCTTTAAGGGAGTGCTGAGGGTTTTGGCCAAGGGTGATATCATGACCAGTACAGGCTTGGAGGGCCGAAGGGCCTGTTCCTGTGCAGTATTTGTTTTTGTTCTTTGTTCTTTATCACATTTGTTTCTTTTGCAAATTTCTTTAAATCTGTGCCCTCTTGTCCTTGATCCATTTACAAATGGAAATGGTTTCTTCCTATCTACTCTGTCCAGCCACCTCATGATTTTGAACATGGGCGGCACCTTGGCAAAGGGGGTTAGCATTGCTACCTCACAGCGCCAGGAACTCGTGGTCACTTCCGGCCTTGGGTGACCGTCTGTGTGGAGTTTGCACATTCTCCCCGTGTCTGTGTTGGGGTTCCTCCAGGTGTCCCGTTTTCCTCCCACAGTCCAAAAGAAGTGCAGGATAGATGGATTGGCCATGCTAAATTGCCTCTTAGTGTCCACAGGTTAGTTGGGGTTCCTGGGCGAGGGTGGGGGTTGCGGCCCTGGGTGTACTCTTTCAGGGGATGGGTGCGGACCCGATGGGCTGAAAGGCCTTTTCTGCACAGTAAAGATTCTCTAATTCTATCTCTGTCAAATCTCCTCTTAGCCTTCTTCTCTCCAGGGAGAACCGTCCCAACCTCTCCAACCTGGCCTCACAACTGAAGTTTCTCATCCTGGGAATCAATTGAGTCAAACCTCTTCTGCACTCTCTCCAATGCGTTCACGTTCTTCCTATAGCGTGGCGCCCAGAACTGCACGCAAAACTCCAGCTGAGGTCTAACTAGTGTCTTATATAAGTTCAGGATGACCTCCTTGTTTTTCTATTCTATGCTCCTATAAGTCTCAGGTTTCAAACCCCAGACCCTGACGAGGGGCTTTTCACAGCAACTTCATTTGAAGCCTACTTGTGACAATAAGCCATTTTCATTCATTTTTTTCATTTCATAGTGAGGCATAAACTGAGTTTGCAACAGCGTACCAACTCCAGAATTACTCATAAACAACCTCACCAGCCCGGAAAAGCTAACTGTATGCTTATAGGATGTCAAATGTCTCCACAACGATTCTTTGTTTTAGCTTCTGTCATGATGTAGTCATACATTTAAATTGCTATCTGAAAATTAATGATTTTAAATGCTTTTAATGTCCGGTTTGGCGTGTGCGACTTCATCAGGGTTCTTTCAATGCTTGCTGACGTCACCACGACTGCTGACACAGCTCCTTGATGTGGCGGCAGATTTGAACTGCGTGAGGGAAAGGAGGGGATTCCCCTCCACAGCAATCGCTAGATCCCCAGATCGTGGTTCGGTGTCAGTGGAGAGTGTTCTTCCGTAGCCACTGGCAACGAAGGTCCAGACCAATATGTTTGCCTTGAAATGCCAGTTCTTCAGACTAGGCTTAATGTGCAACTTGCATTAAACTAATTCCCACCAG